>NW_028317948.1:1852674-2161036 GCF_062004578.1 Staurois parvus | reverse complement strand
GTCCCTGGGATTCTTCATCTTCTCTATCATTGAAGTTAAATTCAATGGCTCTTTTAATGGCACCCAGAACATTCCTTCCACCCTCACACTGGAGGTTCAGGATCCACCTGGAAGACAAAAAAATGTTTAGGATTATTCCATTAGTAGGACTCAGCACTACAAATCCGGAGCACGTTTCCCCACCAGTCTGTATTGGGAAGGCAGCTGTTTTTGTCTATCTTAAGGATGACCATAGACAGTACATAATAATCTCTTGATCCAGTAACTTTTGGCAAAATCTGTGGGTCACAGACATTGCTGGACAAGATTTTTTGATACTGGAGAACTTGGAAGTCCTTTCCTGATTGCTACTGATCTATCCATTTAAGCCTTTAGACACATGTAGCACCCTCCTAGTTTAGCTAGGGGGAGCTAGAGCCTAATGGTTAGACAGGAGATGGGTAGCAGCTCTGGAGTAATTTTTTGTTCATTAAAAATCTTACAAACAACAGAATAAAAAACATATTTACATATATACAGAATAAATAAAATATAAATATATATATACAATTAAACAAAAATAGCTTACTTCAGCATAAAAAACAGGAAACAGCTTTTTTGCTGGGAAAAACATAAATAGAACTAATCATATTTTATTATTATTATTATTATTATTATTATTATTATCTTTATATTGTATCTCAACAAACCCTACCTCCACCTAAACACACCCTCAGGCTAAGATAAGAAATATTTTTCCCATGCATGCAGCCTTTTTTCAAAAATCTGATCTTACAAAAATCGAGGGGATGTGAAAGGACAGAAAGAGAAGCCGTTCACTCAGAAACTGACAGACAGCAGCTACAGGGACCTGACATTCCTCCCCGGCAGCCACTTGTTCTCAAGACCCCCGATCTTCCAAACCTCACCCAGAATGTTGTGCACCACCGCCTCAACAGGAAGGACATTTTTTGCAAATACAAACCTGACACCGTGCATTCCATGTGTAGTAACGGACTACTAAGCTAACTAGAAAAAGTGTCTCGAAATCAAAGTCCCGGTGAGTTTGAAAGGCTCCTTTCCGCATAACTCAAGCGAGACTATTCCGCATAACTCAAGCAAGAAAGAAAAGGGATACCCAGAGCCCCACTCACCCGCTTGTAGACTTCTTTATTGAAGGGGCACTGAATCAAGAAATTGTCCATAATCTCCTCCACCCCATCACACTCCACTCTTGGACAACCACGGTTCTCCGCAAAGCGATGCTTCAGGTTGCCCTTCACATAGAGTCTGCCATGGAAAGAGAGCCAGGCCAAATCCTGAAACTTTAAAGGGATTCTCCCCAGAACCATAAAACGCAGACCCTCCCTCATAACAGGGCCTAGGCAATCACTCAAGGCCAATGGCTTGTTAAAGGTAGATTCAACAACCCTATTCTCCAGGGCCATCCTAGGAAAGAGACTTAATATCCACTGCCATCACTCACCATTGCAAAGCATTTTCAGGCATGGGCAACATAAGTCGGGAGCTTACCATGTTGGACCCTCAGGCTTTTCACTGGCCCACCATTCTCCCAGCTCTACAGAAAAGGCCTAAACCAGGACTGAAAAATACTAACCCACCCAGGTGGTTCCTCTGCCAGCATGCTACTAAAATATGTTTCAAAAACATCATAGAAAAGAAAACCACAGGGTTGACCATACCTAGGCCACCCATCTGCCGGGAAGGTAGATTACAGAACTCTTAATGTGGTTCACCCCATAACAGCTGTAAGAAGCAACTGTAAATCTTCGCATAGCGAGACACTGGAAAAACACAGACAAAGCTGGCATACAGAAATACGGGGATCAAGTAATTTTTAATCAGGTCAATCTTTTCCCTGTAAGAGAGTTTCCAATCCTTCCAGCTAGCAACCTTGGCAGCTCAGGTGTAGTAGCCAGTGGGGTCAAATTATGGTCAGGGCTGAGAAACTCTGCAGGCTTGCCCCTCTCGAATTTCCACCTGCTCTGAGGCTTGCGGAGGATGGCCTTAGAGGCAGTGGGTGGATCTAAAGAGTGGCTGGTTGCACTCTTGAGGGATATCAGCCAATCCCCGACAGAAGGTTTGGCAATGGGCTGGGACTTCCTTAAAAGTGTAGGAGTCTGCTCAGTAGCAGGAGTGTGAGGAGTAGAAAGATGTGAGGCTGGTGGGGGAAGGCTGCCAGGAGGCGTAGTGGGATGGGGCCTGCCTGGAGCTGGAGAGGCAGAAAACTCAGAGCTCTCTGGCTCCCTGAGCAAGGGCTGCCTGTATGGCAGAGATCGAGCAGCCCAGCTAATAGGCCTAACAGTAGCAGCCGACCCGCAAATGGTACAAGAGAGGATCAGAGTGAGTACACCTGCACCCCCTGGGCAGATAGGGAAAGGAGCACTCTGGTGGGAAACCAGATTCGCCTCTACTAGTGACTCTTCACCTCATGTAAAGGGACAGGAGCCAGATCCCCTGCTCAAGAAGAGTCTCCAGATTGCTGGGTGAAGAGGAGTTCATCTAGGGTCTGGGGTGGTACAACTAGGAGATGCTGGCTAGCACTCCAACAGGGACTGTGTTGCAGAAGAAGGAGACACTTGTCAATCGTTCAAGAAGTTATCCTCAGTTATCGGTTCCCTTGGGTATCCTATACCCCCCTTACCCTATCGAAGTTCTAATCCCTTCAATAAAACACAAAACAAAAGCTCAAGGACTAATATTGTCACTCTGATGCAAGCTTGTGTGGAAAATGCTGAAATCCCTGTCTGTGCAGAACTATAGGGGGACGTAATTCATCAGCAACCCCTAAGGGGGTAATGCTACATATGTCTGCAGTGTACCTCTTCCGCTTTCTTCAGAGGCTAAGCACGAATGACTGCACAATGAGACTACTGGAGTTTAAGGACCAGGTAATCAACATTAATACCTTAGGCTGATCAGATCAGGCCTGAACATCATGAACATGCATCTGCCCTTTCTTTTAGCCCCCCTTTATGGTCCCAAAAATACTTATTGATTCTGTCAGTGAAGTCCACCTAATACAGCTTCCTGTGATGTGGAAACAATGCTGCACTGCTTTTGAATTCAAAGCATAGTTGCCACTCTCATGTGGGCTGCATCTGCTTACATTACAGTAGGATGAATAATTTTTGCAGGTGGTATTTCTATTAGCATTGTCATTGCTGATTCACAAACCTGTAGCTTTTCAATCAGTACCTGGCCACTTGCCACTTAGCCCTGCCCACTGATTTCTGGATTGACCACACTGTCTTTGTTGCTGAAACCCTCCCACTGTGAGCTGAAGTGTCTGAGTGGAGGAGTATGAGAAACAGAGAGGAAGAAGGATTTGGCTCACTCTGTGAAGCTAAAACAAGTGTTTTTTTTAATTTATGAGACTTATGTATCACATAGTAACTGGATTTGGTGATTGTTTTGTTCCTGTATGTTGTCATACAGGAGCCTTTAGTTGTAGTTGTAACTACCATTACCACTGTTGTGTCAACACATCAGTATATTATTGCTTCAAGTTGTGTGGAAAACTGTGATGACATATAAAATGTGGGCTCTGTGCTTCAGTGCCAATGCTGATTTTATCCCTCCTCTTTGTCTTGTATTGGCAACCTCACACTATTTATACTTTAAAGCAGAACTTTATATAGAAAGACAATTCTTTGTCAGGATGCACAAAATGTCACTCTTACTTGTCACAACGTGCAAAATGGTCTTGTAGTATATTTATTAAGCCTCGATTTCCTGTCACCTTCTTAATGCACATGTACATGTTTCCTTACATTTTCAAGCTAATCAGATGCTGTTTGGGCCCCCATACTGGCAGGATGACAACCCCCTTTAGCATCTGTGCATCACCTGTTACATCACCAGGTTGCATATTCCTTTATTTTAAGATCACTAAGGAGGCACACGGACAACAAAGTGTAAAAGGAGGAGGCATCGTTTGCTGAGTACAGCAATGTAATGTATGGCAGTCATGCAGTTGTCTAATTCGCTACTACATGGCACCCCAGTCTACAGCGCATTTCCTACAATAGAGGGCTCAGTCATGGGAGGAACTGGTCTGCAGCCAGGAGAAATGAGCTTGCAGTTTGTAGGCTTTCCCTCTGGGGGAGGCCTGGAACTTCTCCCCCACTAGTAGGTAAGATTAAGGTATGTTACCAAGCTAATGTGTTGCCACCTGGAGAGTGGATGACTGTACCAAACTCTGAATCAAATAATTGTTTAGTAAATCAGAAAAATAGAAACGCAACAGTCTGGATATTATGTTATTCCCAACATACAGGAACTTCCTCTGGAAATTTCCTGTACACTTTGGGGATAAGGGGGCACTAGCTGAATATGTAGGGTCATATAAGCCACGGGAATTTGGTCAAGGAAAGCTGGGTGCCTTTATGGGAAATAGCCAGTGAAGGCCATCCCAGGAGTAGAACCCAAAAGGCCACATGTTGACTGATTCACGTGAACCATTAGGGCACCACCCACTGCCAGGCCTGAAAGGATTAAAAATGCATATTATGTAACAGTAGTTTATTATTTGGATTAGGAGAAGAGGGGCAAGGCAGGAAAGCAGTGTGCTGGAACAACTACAGGACTAGGAAGGTTTTCTTACATAGCAAATTATTGATAATTATTCATTTACAGCAAGCCTTTTTTCATCTAGCTATTGTTCTGCTTTAACAGAGAGAAACTACTGTAAGTATACAACGCAATAGGGTTATAATAATGACAAATTCATATAGCCATAATGTACTGGCAAACACCTTGAGAATGAGAGCAATGTATTATTTTTCAGTTTTCTTAAATAATAAGCCAGAAGAACTTACTTCCAAGCACTTTGCAGGTTTTCTGAAGTTGCAGGAACCATTTCCGGCTTCCAAAATTGGATATCATTTCCAAATCTGCAAATGAAACACATCATACTTTATAATGTGCATATTGCTAGTGATGTTGTAGTAATGCTGGCCATATACACAGTTATTTTCAGGCAATTTCATCCTTTCAAGTAAAAAAAAGCAGAAAGGATCAAGGTAACCTACCAACATTGATAAATGTCACTTGTTACTCGTGACGCAACGCGTTGGTACGCCGTGACGAGACTTCCGGTGCACGGTGACGTCACCTCCGGCGCGAGAGCAATATTGGAACTCCATGTGCACCCATAATATGAGGATATAGGCTTGTGACATTCTGCTATCATGTGAGTGGCCATTTTTAATGTTACTTTATAGCAATAAAATTGAGTTACACTATGGAGGATCACTTTTGTTTCTGAACATGACCCTGTTGGTGTGAGGGGCAATACCAGAGCATTCATTTGTTGGAGGAGGTCTGGATGATAGTGGCTCTACTGTGGTATCCAGTGCGGTCTCTCTAAGACGAGGTGGTTCCTGAGCAGAACGTGATTGATCCAAAAAGTGAGCTGGCCCTTGTGGTCGGAGCAAGGAGGTGAGGGGCACTCAGACCACTTAAGGAATATCACCAAGAATTTTTTAACACCAGTGTCACTTTTTCACATGTGCAGAGATAATAACACCAGTTTGTTTGAAGTGGACTACGTATGAACATTATCACCTATTGCTTGATTGAGTGGGGTTACACCAGCACTGTTTGTGCATTGTGTTTCCAGCTAGGGAACCACAAATTCACCGTTATATTCACTGTTATATTTCCCCCAGTTGGGGTTTTATAAAAAGGGGAGTCATTTGTATGTTTTTCCACTCAACTGCTTTGCGTAATTATTCACTTGGTTTGTGTGCCATTTACTGTGTATATATATATCGCTATTTGATATTAATGTCATCAGCGCTACACCAAATAGTTTGTATTAACCTACCAACATTACTTTAGATAACTTCAAGCTGTATACTAAAATTCTCAGCAGTAGACTGAAAATTGCCACGTGTGCTTGTCATTCAGTGTTAAGTATGTGCTGGTGATACACATGGCAATTTTTAAGCAATTCAAACTAATTTCAGCCAACTTTCAATCATGAAATATGAACTTCGGTCAAATAGCTAAATACACTAATACTGTAAAATAACATCCAAAGAATCTGTATTTTTGTCAAAAAAGCCCTGAGATTTAAACAGCTCTGGCACAAAGCACAGCCCTGTTTGGTAGGGCAGATGACCTGATTTTTCTCTTGCCTGTCCCCCCTGTGACTAAAAAGTGAAAAGAGACTCAGCACCCCTATGTAAGCTTGGTACTCTGCCACTCTGCTCTCTCCTCCTATCACCATGTCCCTTGCACTGCAGTATAACCAGTTTGCCCTGTGTGCTGGTTTTTCCTCTCCCAGTATGATTGCTGATGAACAGGGGATTGCAAGAGGCTGATACCAGGTCAAAATTAGGTACTTAAATTGCTTGCATTCTTCTGCCTGGAGTTCAGCTTTAAAATAAATCCAAGGGATCAAAGCAAGCTACCAAAAACAGTTTCCAAAAAACAAACAAACTACAGTATGAAACAATCCACACTGTTATTTCTAGGTTACCTTGTGTTATTTGATCAGTTTTGTGAATGTTAGATGTAGTTCATCGCTGCCTGAACATATTATATATATATATATATATATATATATATATATATATATATATATACAGTATATGGTATGGCCAGTATAAAACTGATCATACACATGGCAATTTTCAGTCAATTTCAACACCTTTCCATGCAACAAAAATTACAAATATGATTGGAAGTAATTTCCAAAAACTATGCAATGTTTCACCCAGAAATATAGAAAAGGAAGTCAAAAGCTGAACAAAGCTAGACATTGAAAGACAGATGCTTATGAAATATTAGGCACTGAGACATTGCCCTGTCCTTGAATATGCCAGAACTTTAATACCTTTAGCTTTTGAGAAAAGAGACAGATCAGCCCAGCTGGCATGATTTCCTTCAACATATTATGTGTGGCTTTTTGATCTCAACTCAAAAATATCCATATCTATATATATATTATGTAGTACTAATTTTAATTAATGCATGTGACAACTTACGATATAATGTTAAATAACTGTTTGTTTCCCATTTGTTCTTCCATTAAAAGTCTCAGAAAATGCTGGATATGTATAATGTGCATAGCATTCTCAAATGACGTATCCACAAGCAAAATAACCCTGTAGAAAAATAAAGAAGATTGTGAAATCTAGTAATATGCATGAGATAAAAAGGACTCTTGTAAACCACTATGAGGCAAAGCAGAAATGCCAATGTGAAAAAGCCTCACACACTGGTCCTTCAACACGTCTCTCTATGGATCACACCACTCTCATCAGCGATTTCAATGTCAGCCCGTAAAAGTGGTTTTCTAGTTAACCCATTTTATTTAAACCCCTTTTGAAAATCTTTTGAATACTAAGAGATAAAGCCCAACTCCATGAAATCTTAAAATTATCCCTTGCAATATAGCTGCACGCTCACTACAAGGGTTAATTGTTCATTTAAGTCTAGGGAACACAGAAATAAAGATTTACTTACCTGAAACTTTCTGCTGCCAAATGGTCTTCGCAACATTTCTATAGACATCAAGTCTACGTTGCTGATGTCACTAAGACCGATACAGGGTCCATAGCCCTGCATTGAACAAGAGGAGACTGACGGACAGTCAACCATCAGAACAAGGAGGAGTACAACCTGCTGGGTTGGCAGAGCATCAGGTAAGTAAAAATGCTTATCCTCTCCCCTAGACAAAGTAAGTAGTTAACCCTTGCAGTGCATTTTCATAGGATGGGCTTTAAAGGTTCCATATGATACAGGATACAGTTCATTAGGCTATTTACTCCCTGCAGCAGATCCAGTATTTCTTCTTCATATTGGTGGCTGTCTATTGTATCAACAGCTGAAAGGTCCAGAAACAACTTTATTCCAGTAAGTGTCAGGGGAACAATCGAAAGAGAACCTAATGTGTTTTGGGGGTACAAAAACACCCCCTTCATCACAGCTAAAAAAAAACAAAGCAACAACAATTGAAATGCTACACAACTGCTGAGAAGTTGAAATACAACTTTTTTTTCAATAAAAGTTAGGGGGAAAATTCCCAAAAAGTATGCATTTCGGGGGTTCCCCTTCATGAGGGCTTCGTTAACAATGTGAAAAAACTAGAGGTGAATGAATGGTCTGTGCTTGTAATTACTCTGGAAATAATAACATTAAAGGTCCAGTTCACTTTTAGTCTATTCACATTGATGTCAATCAAGCCCAAGGGGGTGCTCTTGGACCCGAGAAACGCATTGGCTACTTTTTGGATTGCTCTCCTGACTTTAATCAGAATAAAGTTGTATCTGGACCAGGGGCGGACTGACCATTTGGAAACTCGGGCACTGCCCGAGGGCCCGGGGTAAGTAGGGGGCCCCATGAGATGCCCCTGGTACCTTTTTCATAGGCTGTTTTGAGTTTGGGCAAGGACACGGGGCCCCATGATCCCCTATTGCCCGGGAGCCCCGTGAGTTGTCAGTCCGCCCCTGATCTGGACCTATTAACAGCGGTTAGGCGCTTCATTTTCAATTACTGTTGCATTACACTATATGACAAGGAGTCCGTGGAGATCCTCTGGGGTATAGAAGCTTTTTGCCTAGAAACCAGATTACTTGCATCATAGTATAGTAGTAATTGCATCAATATAAATACTTTAAGACATCAATACCAAGGAGATTACCCTATGGGTCCAGTGCTATTTTTACACTTTCCTCAACTGTTACAAAAACATAAATACATCTCCATATCAATATAATATCCCATCCTCATGGTCCTAGTTAAAACCAAATCCAAAAAAAAAAAACCACACTGGGACTTGCTGAACTGAACAAATTTCAATTCATCTATGGCCAGCTTTAGTCTGCTGACACCATGAAAACACTGCACTCCCTTTGTGGCTGATATCTCATCTCTAAAGTTGCTAAACAGAGGCTGTGTGACTGCATTGGAATGCAAAGCTCCCTTTAGCAGATAGCCTGCAAATCTTTACATTTAAAGTGATACTAAACACACAGTTTCATTTTCATTACCCATTCTCTTTCTGTATGTGGATGATGGCACTGTAATTATTTTAATAAAAAAATACCAAAACATCAAAGTGCCTTTTACCTAATGGATATACAGCTGTCACATGACCCAACACTTTCCCAGCCTGTCTGTAGGGAAACAGAAGCAGGAGGAACTTCTAGTCCTCTGCTGCTGTTCACACATTCAAAGTTTAAGAAAAAACAGCCTTTGGAATACAAAGAGTAAAAATAAATAATTAATCTCAATAATCTGTTTTAAATCAACATACATATATATATTTGAAATCAAATCTTTATTGTTTTTGGCAATAACATGATGTGGGTGGATTTTTGCCAGTCACAGGCTGTGTCACGCACCCCCAGTCTGTCTTAGAATATCAAGGAGGTAAAGCCTCCATCAATAAAGATGTAATATGCCACCCCTATTGTGTTTAGCTGGATAGCATGCATGAAGGAGAGAGGGAGTGAGCTGTTATTTATCCAAGGTGTATACACCCACATGTGTGATTCTATAGTCACAAAGGCTACTCAAATGTGATAGGGAGGAAATACTCAGAATTGAACCTCACTGAAAAATTAGCATGTGCAGTAGCTGCCAACAGTGCTCTGAAAAATCCCCAGCTGCACTGGGAACATGGACAGAAGGGGGAGATAGAGAAAACCAGTTTTTTTGCAGAAAATGAATCCCATAGTGACTGCGTGAGTATGAACAGCATGTAATACAGCATTTACTGGTAGTTTTTTATGATGTGGGTTTAATGACACTTTAATACACTAAAATTGAAGTGTAAGCATGTAAATATGTAAAATCCAAATCAAAAAATTATTTAATATAAACAATTAAAAAATATCTAAAAATATATTCTCCCTGTAAATTTACTATTTCTCCCTTCGCTGTAAATAATCTCAGTGTGACCTGAACTCAAAAACAACCCATACAGTTTAAATAAGAAATGATAGTTAAAACATTTGTGTAGAGATATAAAAAACATTATAAATACCTTTTCCCCTTTTTAATAAGTGATCCCATATCCTTTCTTCTCAGCTGCATAGTTAGGTGAGGATAGAGGAACAGCAGCACAGTGGTCTTCCCAGTGAATGGCTGTGCAGGGAGGGCATGTCAGCACAAGTTTATTCATTGGAGGAGAGAAGACTGAACTCCCAGCACAGCCAGAAAACTCACCACACTGTGCTCTCATGTCTTGTTTTGATAGGAAAGAAGGACTGGCAGGGACACCAGGGATTGCATACAAATGAAGGAATACAAAAAGAACAGGATACCTTTTTCACATGGTACAGCAGGCACATATCAGGAATATGAAATGTTTGGTTTACATATTCTTGCCTAAGCAGTACCCTAAAAGATTTACCTTCTGTCTTGGATTCTTCCTGAAAATAGCAGTATACCTCTTGTCTCAAAGCTGTATATCTGCAGTCCAACATCTAATGCGCTGTGCCTCTCACTTCTAGTCTCAGGAGATTTGGAGTGAGATTTGGTGATGTAGCTACTTGGATGCTCACTGTTCTCCTTGTTGGAGAGGAAGCTGTACCTGTGGATCTGCAGTGTAAGGAATTCCCTATTTCATTTTCAGACATTCTGTGTATACGTTCTTTCTGCTCCAGTCCTGCTGCTTTCTAGTCATTAACCACTTCCCATCTGCCCTATAGCAGAAATACTGCTACAGGGCGGCATGGGTGTGCAAAATCACATGTATACAGTGAGGAACAGAAGTATTTGAACACCCTGCGATTTTGCAAGTTCTCCCACTTAGAAATCATGGAGGGGTCTAAAATTCACATTGTAGGTGCATTCCCACTCTGAGAGACAGAATTTAAAAAAAAATTCAGGAAATCACATTGTATGATTTGTAAAGAATTTATTTGTCTTGCACTGCTGAACATAAGTATTTGAAAACCTAAGAAACAGCAAGAATTCTGGCTCTCAAAGACCTGTTACTGTGCCTTTAAAAAGTCCACCTCTGCTCCACTCATTAATCTAACTTAGTAGCACCTGTCTGAGCTCTTTAACCACCTCCCGCCCGCCATATAGTCCAATGACGGGCGCAAGGTGGTTCTCTCGTTCTGGGAGGATGTCATATGATGTCCTCCCATTCTCACCTGGCGATCGGTGGTGCGCTGTGTCCCTCGGACACAGTGGATCACCGATCTACGGAAAGAGACGAAGATGTCGGCTCGGTCATGCGATCAGCTGTGTCCAATCACAGCTGATCACATGTAAACAGGGAAATGTCGGTTATCGGCATTTCTCTCCTCATGAGCTGTCACGCTGACAGCTCAAGAGGAGAGGAGAACCTGTAATTGGCATTCCACGGAGGGGACATGTACACTGATCATCAGTGCCCTGATGATCAGTGTGCCCTGATGATCAGTGTGGCCCCAGAAGTGCCACCTGTCAGTGTCTATCAGTGCCAGCTGCCAGTGCTGAACAGTGCCAGTTGCCAGTGCCACATCAACACCAAATATCAGTGCCTACCAGTGCACATCAATGCCACATATCAGTGCCCATCTGAGCTGCCTTTCAGTGTCACCCATCAGTGCCAGTCAGTGCCACCTATCAATGCCAATCAGTGCCACCTATCAGTGCTGCCAATCAGTGCCACCTATCAGTGGCGGTCAGTGCCGCCTATCAGTGTGCATCAGTGCCGCCTATCAGTGCCTGTCAGTGCCGCCTAATAGTGCCAGTCAGTGCCACCTAACAGTGCCAGTCAGTGCCGCCTATCAGTGCCGCCTATCAGTGTCATATATCAGTGCTGCCTTTCAGTGCCCATCAGTGATGCCTGTCAATGCCCATCAGTGCCACCAACCAGTGCCTCCTCATCAGTGCCCATCAGTGCCACCTATCAGTGTCCATCAGTGCAGCTTATCAGTGCCCATCACTGCAGCCTCATTAGTGCACATCAGTGAAGGAGAAAAATCACTTATTTACAAAATTTTACAACAAAAACTAAGAAAAAACTTTTTTTTTTCAAAATTTTCAGCGGTTTTTCGTTTAAGAAAAAATAAAGAACCCAGAGGTGATTAAATACCACCAAAATAAAACTCTATCTGTCACAAAAAAATGATAAAAATGGCATATGGGTACAGTGTTGCATGACCGCGCAATTGTCATTCAAAGTGTGACAGCCCTGAGAGCTGGAAATTGGCTTGGGCAGGAAGGGGGTATAAGTGCCCTGTAGGCAAGCGGTTAAAGACACCTGTCCACCCCACAGTCAGTCAGATGCCAACTACTACCATGAGCTGTCAAAAGACACCAGAGACACAATTGTGGACCTCCACAAGGCTGGAAAGGGCTACGGGCAATTGCCAAGCAGCTTGGTGAAAATAGATCAACTGTTGGAGCAATTGTTAGAAAATGGAAGAGGCTAAAGACAACTGTCAGTCTCCCTCGGACTGGGGCTACATGCAAGATCTCACCTCATGGGGTATCACTGATGATAATAAAGGTGAGGAATCAGCCCAGATCTACAAGGGAGGAGCTGGTCAATGATATGAAGAGAGCTGGGACCACAGTTTCAAAGGTCACTGTTGGTAGAAGACTACGCCGTCATGGTTTCAAATCATGCATGGAAGGTTCCCCTGCTCAAGTCATCACATGTCCAGGCCCGTCTGAAGTTTGCCAATGACCATCTGGATGATCCAGAGGAGGCATGGGAGAAAGTCATGTGGTCAGATGAGACCAAAGTAGAACTTTTTGGTCTAAGCTTCACTCATCGTGTTTGGAGGAAAAAGAAGGATGAGTTGCATCCCAAGAACACCATCCCTACTGTGAAGCATGGGGGTGGTAACATCATGCTTTGGGGGTGCTTTTCTGCAAAGGGGACCGGATGACTGCACTGTATTAAGGAGAGGATGAATGGGGCCATTTATTGTGAGATTTTAAGCAACAACCTCCTTCCCTTAGTCAGAGCATTAAAGATGGGTCATGGCTGGGTCTTCCAACATGACAACGACCCGAAGCACACAGCCAGGCCCCGAAACCTGACAGATCTAGAGGAGATCTATGTGGAGGAGTGGGCCAAAATCCCAGTTGCAGTGTGTGCAAACCTGGTCAAGAACTACAGGAAACTTTTGACCTCTGTAATTGCAAACAAAGGCTTCTGTACCAAATATTAACACTGATTTTCTCAGGTGTTCAAATCCTTATGTTTAGCAGCGCAACACAAATAAATTCTTTAAAAATCATACAATGTGATTTCCTGAATTTTCTTTTTAAATTCTGTCTCTCAGAGTGGGAATGCACCTACAATGTGAATTTCAGACCCCTCCATGATTTCTAAGTGGGAGAACTTGCAAAATCGCAGGGTGTTCAAATACTTCTGTTCCTCACTGTATATATATGTGATTTTGCATGCCGCGGCTGTCAATCTCTGGGTCCCGGCCAGTGATTACTCGC
The DNA here is from genome assembly GCF_062004578.1 of Staurois parvus. Classification (NCBI taxonomy): domain Eukaryota; kingdom Metazoa; phylum Chordata; class Amphibia; order Anura; family Ranidae; genus Staurois; species Staurois parvus. The sequence continues at coordinate 2,147,623 of NW_028317948.1, read as the reverse complement.
TGGCGCATGGAGATTTCCAATGATCTCTGATGGGGAGGATAACTGTTTTGTTTACTAACAGTTCTCCTCCCTGTCAGCTCGGGCACACTGCTTTGGATGGCTGTGTACAGCACAGCCATCCAAAGCAGTGTGCTTACAGTGAAGCACACTGACACGGCCCCCTATGTAAAACACTCTGCAGTCCCGCTATAAGTCGCTGATTGCCACCATTACTAGTAAAAAAAAAAAAACATTTAAGTATCTATACACCATTTGTAAACGCTAAAACTTTCACATAAACCAGTTAATTTACACGGATTGGGATTTTTTTCAGCAAAGACATGTAGCAGAATATATTTTGGCCTAAATTTATGACGAAATTTGATTTTCTAAAATTGGTCATAAAAAATGCACAGGCGATCAAATACCACTAAAAGAAAGCTCAATTAGTGGGCAAAAAAGCAAGTAAATTTAATTTGGGTGCAGTGTTGCATGACCGCGCAATTGTCAGTTAAAATAACGCAGCTCCGTAATGCAAAAAATGGCCTGGTCAGGAAGGGGGGAAAATCCTCAGGAGGGCAAGTGGTTAACCCACTAGTCATCAGGGTAGCTCTGACATCAGGAAGCAAAACCTTTGCCTTTACCAAGATTTTGCCAAGGTAATCCTCTCTTTTTCAATTGTGTAACTATTTGTGGGGCAAAGAATTTTGTTTTTACATTTTAGCCATAATTAGTCTCATAAATTAAAAAAAAATGATTTATAGTAAGCATTATCTGTCTGTAATTCATTAAAGATAATATTCCCAGACAAAAACAGTACCACGATCAGCTAAACACAAGGGGAGTTCAAAAAAGTACTGAGAACAGAAGTTAGAAATGAAGATTAAGAAATCTTCTGATCACTCTGGTTTAATTTCAGCCCTGCGATGAATCATGAAGGGTGCTACCTAGAATTTCTGGGAGGCAAACACATTTAGTGATGACAAGTATATCAAAATTAAAAAAAGGTGAATCATTTTCATAAAATGATTATATAATATAAGGGTATTATTTTGATGCAAGCAATTTTCCAGTCTTAACGCTTTACGTTAATCACCTCTAACATCCCTGCTTGGCACTTTGAAACTATTCCTTAGATCTAGAGATTAGCATTAATATACTATGTAACATAATTAAAGATAAAATACAGCAACATATTCTCAAGAGACCAGTGGAGCAACAAACACACTAATCTCCCAGATGAAACCTGCAGATATTCACTGTAGAGGAAGCCACAGTCATTTCTGTTGGGAAATGCAAGGGTTGAAATTTCACAGACAACAGCTACTGTTTCTCAGAAATAAGGATGGTATTGAGAAGGGTCTCCTCAGGGAACAGATATGCACGCTCCAGAAATATAAGTATGGACAGATTGAAAAAACGTTGGATCAGATTTAAGCTCTTTAAATACAGAGTGGTTCCTATCATGGTTCCACAGCTTGCACACAGCCAGGGGTGGAGAGGCTCATTGTAAAACCAGGATCCATTTTGCCTCTGCAGCAACAATAACATTGCTAGGCGTAGCCCCAGTCTAGCAACATCCACTAATGTGCAGGTCCTTTTGTGCAGAATAATCTCCTACCCATGTCAACATAGTTCCAGTGCTGATATCAGCCTAGACAAAGAAAAAGCTGGTGGCAAGGGACATGGTGTGTGTCCTCAGGTACATAACCCTTGACCTCCAATGCTGGAGCAATTCTTATCACTGACCACCAATGATGAGGCATGGTCACCATCACTGAGGCAATCCTTGCTCCCACTGTCTGCCAATGCTGGGTCAATTCTTGCTTCCATTGACTACTAATACTATGGCAAATCCTGCTCCCACTAAACACTAATTCTGTGGAAATTCTTTTCCAATTGATCAAAAAAGCTGGGGCAATTCTTGTGTCTACTGATTACCAATATTGGGGCACATCTTGCTCCCACTGACAACCAATGCTAAGGCAGTTCTTGCTCCAACTGACCACCAATAGATGAACATGCATCAAGCTAATGACCATCAACGTTTGGATACTCATCCCTGCATTGACCACCTAAACTGGGACATTGTTCCCCAAATTGTACAACTGGAATAGGGTAATTTATTTATAGTAATTGAGTATCTGGTGGTTTGGATTGTCTTCAAAACAGATTTTATGTCAATGGAAGAACAGTGCTGTGCCCAGACATCTAATGCAGGCCATAGACGAGGAGAAAACTGGCCGTTTTTTTTTCTGAAAAACGAAAAATCGGTTGTTCAATCAGCCAACATTACCACTATTAGTAAAAAAAGGTCGGCTGATTTTCGTCCCGTCTACGGCCAGCAATTATATAGAATATATGCAGAAGAAGTAGAAATAGAATATGCAGAAGAAGAAGAAATAGAATATGCAGAAGAAGAAGAAATAGAATATGAAGAAGAAATAGAATACGAATAAAAATAAGAAATAGAATATGAAGAAGAAGAAGAAATAGAATACAAATAAAAAGCAGAAATAGAATATGCAGAAGAGGAAGAAATAGAATAAGAATAAAAAGAAGAAATAGAATAAGCAGAAGAAGAAGAAATAGAATATGAAGAAGAAGAAAGAGAATATGAAGAAGAAGAAATAGAATATGAAGAAGGAGAAGAAATAGAATACGAATAAAAAGAAGAAATAGAATATGCAGAAGGAGAAAAAGTTTCAACATTGTATCTATTTGTATCCATTTCAGATACAGATGTTTCTATTCGGATACAAATAGATACAATGTTGCTATACTTTTAAATGTCAAATATAATATCGGACTGAAATTCTTTTTTTTCTTCTCCTTCATATTCTATTTCTTCTTTTCTTCTTCTTCTTCATATTCTATTTCTTCTTTTCATTCATATTCTATTTTTTTCCTTTTCTTCTTTTCCCTCTTCTTTCATGTCACTGCTCATGCGCATTTTTAAATATCGGAAAAAGATTGGCAAATTTGTCCATCATTGCCACGAAAATTGGCAGAACGACAAATTTAGCCGATTATTTTCCAGCAGGACCGATAATCTAAAAGGTCAAAAATCACAAAAGACGGCCGACCGATTACCGCACTAACGATTTTTGTTTTCGGCCGATTTTCGGTCGTTTTTCATCTTATCTATGGCCCGTATGGAACGTTGTTTTCACATGTTAGCAGTCTCTGACAGTCTCTTGGAGTTTGTGGATATCAAAGCTGTATTGCTGATAAAGTTGGCTATCCTGTTACTAAAATAAAGATTTTATGATCAAAAAAACTATTTTCTCAAAGTGGCCCTGTATTTTGTACTAACTTAGGATACGCTGCCATTGTTAAACATTGCCTATTTAACCATGCCTAACTGCTTTGCCTCTCACACCTGTTCACTGCCTATGGACCAGAGCGATTTTTACAGCAGTGTTATTTTAAAATAAATAGTGTTACTGCACATTAAAAGTGCATATTTTATTCTGTTTAAATTTAAAAGAAATTAATGATTCTGGTACACAGCATTGCAAAGTTATTTACAAATGAACAAACAAAACAAAAAAGAGTTAAAACTACAAATGGTAGTACCTTTGAGTATACAATAATGCTGGCTTTGATTAATCAAAGCTGACAATTGTATACTGGAAGGTGGGTCCCAGAAGCAGGGCAGAGAGACTGGATGTGCTACACACATCCTGTGTACAATGATGGTGATTTTTGGGCATGTGTCGCACTCCCAAAGTCTGCAACCAGTAAAGTAGTATTTTTTCAAGGCAGCCTATGGTACACATTTATGGTCACCTTAAGACACTTTAGAAAACAAAATACTACTCACACATACATACCTTTTTTCACAAATAGTTCCCCAAATTCTTCTACTTCGTTTAGTAAGCCAGTCTATTCTTTTTTCATAGGTTTGAGCAACTTTTGCTAGCTGTTTCTGTGTATACACACAGTAAAAAAAATTATATTACAAGTTTGCAATCTATTGTTACTCATATTTTGTAAAGACCTTTAGATCTTTCTAGCAAGAATGTTGCAGCATCTACACCCTGTTCCAAATTATTATGCAAATTCTATTTAAGTGTCACAAAGATTAAATATTTTGTTTTTCAGTTTAACTCATGGATGGCATTGTGTCTCAGGGCTCTTTCGATCACTGAAAACAATCTCGGACACCTGTGATAATTAGATTGGCAGGTGAGCCTAATTTAAGGAAAAACTACTAAAGGAGGGTGTTCCACATTATTGAGCAGAGCATCATTTTCAAGCATAATGGGGAAGACAAAGGATCTCTCTGCTGCCGAAAAGAGTGAAATAGTTCAATGCCTTGGATGAGGTATGAAAACATTAGATATTTCACGAAAACATAAGCGTGATCATCGCACTATTAAGAGTTTTGTGGCTGATTCAGAGCACAGACGGGTTCGTGCAGATAAAGGCACATTGAGGAAAACTTCTGCCAGATCCATGCATTGGATCAAGAGAGCAGCTGCTAAAATACCATTACATAGTAGCAAACAGATATTTGAAGCTGCTGGTGCCTCTGGAGTCCCACGGACATCAAGGTGTAGAGTCCTCCAGAGTCTTGCAACTGTGCATAAACCTTCTATTTGGCCACCACTAACCAATGCTCACAAGCAGAAACGGCTGCATTGGGCAGGAAAATACATGAAGACTAATTTTCAAACAGTCCTGTTCACTGATGAGTGTCGTGCAACCTGGATGGTCCAGATGGATGGAGTAGTGGATGGTTGGTGGACGGCCACCATGTACCAACAAGGCTGCGACGTCAGCAAGGCGCTGGTGGAGTCATGTTTTAGGCCGGAATCATGGGAACAGAGATGGTCAGCCCATTTAGGGTCCCCGAAGGTGTAAAGATGACCTCTGCAAAGTATGTGGAGTTTATGACTGACCACTTTCTTCCCTGGTACAGAAGGAAGAACTATGCTTTCCGTAATAAAATCATCTTTATGCATGACAATGCACCATCTCATGCTGCAAAGAATACCTCTGCATCAATGGCTGCTATGGGGATAAAAGGAGAGAAAGTCATGATGTGGCCTCCATCCTACCCTGACCCCAATCCTATTGAGAACCTTTGGAGCATCCTCAAGCAAAAGATCTATGAGGGTGGGAGGCAGTTTACATCCAAACAGCAGCTCTGGGAGGCTATTCTGACATCTTGCAAACAAATTCAAGCAGAAACTGTCCAAAAACTCACAAGTTCAATGGATGCAAGACTTGTGAAGCTGCTATCAAATAAGGGGTCCTATGTTACAATGTAACGTGACCTGTTAAAATGTTTAAAAAGTTAAAAGTTTGATTGAAATAGCTTTTGATTTCAGTAAATATGCTGCAAACACAACAAATGACAATTTTCAGTTCTTTACAACCTATAAAGTGTTTTGAAACTTACTGTGCATAATAATTTGCATTGTAAGTTTTTTATGTTTAAAAAAAATACTGTTATCATTAGGAGGTTTGTTCAATAAAATTTGAATTGTACTCTTAATAGTTGATAACATGAGAATTATGCTGACTGTTATTTACATCAATTATTTAGGTAAATGAGAAAAATACCATTTGCATAATAATTTGGAACAGGTTGTATTGACATAAGAACTAAATCTAATCATTTAAAAACATAGCTTAGCGCCAAGGACAAAGTATGATTTAGACTAGCCACTTAAGGACCAGGCCTTTGCCTGACACTCTTTGTAAAAATCAGTAATTTTAGCTAGAAAATTACTTAGAACCCCCAAACATTATATATATATATATTGCAGAGGCCCTAGAGAATAAAATAGTGGTCATTGCAATTTTTGTATGTCACATGGTTTTTGTGCAGTGGTTTTTCAAATGCAATTTTTTGGGAAAACATACACTTTAATGAATTAAAAGAAAAACAATACAACACAATATATCCCCCAATTGTTTGTAAAATATTGAAGATGATGTTACGCCAAGTAAATAGATACCTATCATGTCATTCTTTGAAATTGCGCACGTTTGTGGAATGGCACCAAACTACAGTACTTAAAACTCTCCATAGGCGGCGCTTTAAACATTTCTACAGGTTACCAGTTTAGAGTTACAGAGAAGTTATAGTGCTAGAATTATGGCTCTCGATCTGATATTCGTGGTAATACCTCACATGTGGTGCGAACACCGTTTACATATGTGGGTGTGACCTACGTATGTGTTCACCACTGCGCATGAACATGCATCCACATTTTTTTATTTTTACACTGTTTCTTTAAATTTTTATTTTTTGATCACTTTTATTGCTATTGTAAGAAATGTACACATCCCTTGCAATAACAATACAGCATGACAGGTCCTCTTTATGGAGAAATCTGGGGTCTATAAGACCCCAAATCTCCCCTCTACCTTTAAAAGCTAAAGATCAAAAAACATTTTTTGATCTTTTGCTTTAAAAAAAAAAAATGTCATTTTTGACATGGCGCCAGAACTAGAAGTGATGACATGACTCCAGCGCCAGATCAGTTCCCGGAGCCATGATAGTCTAGTTAAGCCCTAGAACCACCGGAAAGTGGCGTGAGAGGAGGGGCAACCCCTCCTGCCACTTCTAAAAATGATCCAGTGGCGAATCCGCTGCTTGGATCACTTTTAACAGAAAGTATGGCACCTGAGGGAAAAATTAATACTGGGGTATGGCATCTAGCTTCAGCCATAACCCCGGTATTAAACGTCAAAAAAATTACATATTTTCCCAGTTTGGTGGTCAGCAAGTGACTAGTCATGGGATGGGAAGCTTGAAGTGTGTCTAAGCCCAAAAACAATAATGTAATATATTGCAGTTTACAAGGCCTTAGGTGAGGTGCCTGTATTAGTATTCTTTTTTTCTAGGTATCCTTTTTTTAGTATTCCTTTTTTATTATGAAAATAACACACTTCCTGTTCCTGGGTGGCTACGGTTACACTTACTCCTCTAATGTATCTATGGAGAAATCCATGGTTGCCACCCAAGGTGGACTTTAAGCATGTCTTCCTTTCTTTAACTGTATGAAATGGGATTAGGGGATTAGTATTTTGCACATGATAGATAACAATGTTTTGCTTCCAGTTCATCTCACAGTAAAGCTGGCCATAGATGGATTGAAATTCAGTCAGTTCAATAGCAATCCATGTTTGTCCATGCCTGTTCGACAGAAGTCGATCATTAGATCAAATTTTGTCAAACTGGCTCTCGATTAGCCAACTACAAGCCAATCAGCTGCTAATGCTGATCAGTGTATTCTGACAACGGGGAGTCCTGCTGTCAGAATACAAAGTCTCAGCAGGGAGGATTTCTTCATCAACCTCCCTTGTGTGAATTTCTTCATTGAGCCTGATGGCTGATCAAGAAAAAAACAGTAATCTATGGTCAATTTAAGTGACAAGGATACTACCTTTCTAGTAAGATCAACATGTATTTTCTGTATTTGCTAAAAATGTTCTTAAAATTGAAAAATGAAAACTGAAGTTGCCACCATATTAAAAGGAATTAAAGCTGCAACATATTACATTTTTTTCTTGGGTTTAGTTATCTTTTATTTCCAGACTGAAGATCTTTGTACAATGCAGAAATTTCATTTTCACCGGCAATCCTAATGAGAATAAATATTGGTTTTTTGCAATTTGATATATCAAATGTATATGGATGGGATTGAAATTATCCAGATTCAATCAATTTTGACAAAATTGACATTGTTTTACATTTTAATTTTATCTTTCATCAAACTGTGTTGAAGACTACTTCTGAGTCTTCACTTCACTGCTGGCTGAATTCTAGTGTTTGATTGAACTCATGGGTGGTGGACAGGGTTGCCTACAGTACATATTTTTATGGACAATTTGTAAAAAGAAGCCCATTTTCCCCCATCTGTTGAAGTTCATGCATTAGATTTGCAGAGCCACAATATTTTAGCCAAAATACAAGCATGACAAGGAGGGAGGAAGCTCTGTTGTATAATGACTAGCTCCCCCCACCACTGCTTGAGCAGTTAATAACACTATCTGCAACTCACCACCTTCTCCAACATCACCAGCATGCCATGTTCAAGGCAGAAGAGTGAGATGCCAGCGCTAAGGGTGGCTTGCAGGATCAGAGACACAACTGGTCTGAGCAAATGTAAAATACAGCATGGGAGCACACTAAGGAAGAGGTAAGTTGCTGAGAACAGGCTAGAGGTCACTACTTAATCTTACTTTTGGGGTTATGGCAAACTGTGCTGGATTTACAGTTGTGTTCAAAATAATAGCAGTGTGTTGAAAAAAGTGAATAAAGCTCAAAATCCTTCTAATAGCATTTATATCCATACACACAAATGCATTGGGAACACTACACATTCTATTCCAAATCAAAACATGAAGAAAAATACAGCAAATTTGTGTTGTTCCTCTAAAACAATTGAAGAAAAGTGAATATTAGACTGTTCAAAAAAATAGCAGTGTTTGTATTCTTCTTTACAAACTCAAACATTCACTATATAAACTGAAAAATGTTTGAAGATTTTGCTTTCCTTTGAATCACTTAATTAATATTTAGTTGTATAAGCACTGTTTCTGAGAACTGCTGTACATCTGTGTTGCATGGAGTCAACCAACTTCTGGCACCTGTGAACAGGTATTCCAGCCCAGGATGATTGGACTACATTCCGCAGTTCTTCTCTATTGCTTGGTTTTGCCTCAGAAACTGCATTTTTGATGTCACCCCACAAGTTTTCTATTGGATTAAGATCCGGGGATTGGGCTGGCCACTCCATAACGTCAATCTTGTTGGTCTGGAACCAAGATGTTGCACGTTTACTGGTGTGTTTGGGGTCGTTGTCTTGCTGGAACACCCTTTTCAAGGGCATTTCCTCTTCAGCATAAGGCAGCATGACCTCTTCAAGTATTCTGATGTATTCAAACTGACCCATGATCCCTGGTATGCGATAAATAGGCCCAACTCCGTAGTATGAGAAACATCCCCATCTCATGAGGCTTGCACAACCATGCTTCACTGTCTTCACAGTGTACTGTGGCTTGAATTCAGTGTTTGGGGGTTGTCTGACAAACTGTCTCCGGCCACTAGACCCAAAAAGAACAATCTTACTTTCATCAGTTCACAAAATGTTGCACCATTTCTCTTTAGACCAGTCAATGTGCTCTTTGGCAAATTGTAACCTCTTCAGCACATGTCTTTTTTTCAACAGTGGGACTTTGCGGGGGCTTCTTGCAGATAGCTTGGCTTCACATAGGCGTCTTCTAATTGTAACAGTACTCACAGGTAACTTTAGACCTTCTTTGATCTTCCTGGAGCTGATTGTTGGCTGAGTCCTTGTCATTTTGGCTATTCTTCTATCCATTTGAATGGTAGTTTTTCGCTTTCTTCCACGTCTTTCAGGTTTTGGTTGCCATTTTAAAGCATTTGCGATAATTTTAGCTGAGCAGCCTATCATTTTCTGCACTTCTTTATATGTTTTCCCCTCTCCAATCAACTTTTTAATCAAGGTATGCTGTTCTTCTGAACAATGTCTGGAACGACCCATTTTCCTCAGAATTTCAGAGAGAAATGCACTGTAACCAGCATGTAAAACATTTGCTGCCTTCCTTCCTTAAATAAGGGCAATAATTGCCACCTGTTTTTCAAAGAATGAATGACCTCACTAATAGAACTCCACACTGCTATTATTTTGAATATGCCCCTTTCAATTAGTGATTCAATTATACAGAATCAGCAGCATGCATGTCATGACTGTTGGGTCTGTTGGATTTCTATTACTCTACTACACCTGCAAGTAAATTATTTGCCATGTAGAAATCTCATTTCTACCAAAAACAGTGATTGATCAGGTTAGTGATGTCTGACTGCTATTATTTTGAACACAACTGTATGTGCAAAGAAATCAGAGTCATCTGTGTTGGATAGTCACTATATAGACTACCTCTCTGTCTAAAACCACCATAGTGAATTCTAAATTGTAAAACCCATTCGGCAGTGAATGGGTTTACACATATCTAGAGTTTATGATAGTTTAAATAGTTTACCAGTATTATAGGCCAAGAGTTCTAGTCTGTACTGCATGAATATTGCACCATGTCAGAATGGACACATTTCTCTCTTGTCTTTCTCCCCGCTCCCTTTCTCTATCCTCTTTTCCTCTCTCTCCACATTCCCTTTCTTTCTCCACCTCCTTTGTCACCCCTCCTTTCACTCTTACTCTCTATCTCTTTCCACTCTCCCCATGCTCACTCTCTTCCCCTCCCTCCCCCCCCCCCCCACTCCCTCTCTCCCACTTTCCACACTCTCAGCATTCCCCTTCTTTCTCTTTCTCCCTCTGTCTCCCTTCCTTTCCACTCTTCCTCTCTCTCCCTTTCCACTCTCTTTCCCCCTTTCCCACTGCTCCCTCTCCCCTCCCCTCCCACTTTCTACTCTCTCCCCACTCCCTCTCTTCCACTTTCCAAGCACTCCCCACTCCCTTTCTCTCTCCCCCCTGCCTCTCTCTTCCCCTCCATCTCTCTCCCCATTCTGTCTCTCTCTCCCGCTGCCTTTCCCCACTACCTCTTTCTCTCCATCTTCCTCTCTCTACCCACTCCCTCTCTTTCTCCTCCTTTCTAACTCTTCCTACTCTCTCTCCCTCACTCTGTCCGCCTTTCTCTCTCTCTCCTTTTTCCTCTCTGTCCCCATTCCCATTCTCTCCCCCCCCTCCCTCCTCACTTCCACCTCTCTCTCTCTCTCTCTTTCTCTCTCTCTCTCTGGCCTGTTTTGCCTAGGATTCTCAACAGGGGCGGACTGACCATTTGGAAACTCAGGCCCGGGGACAGTAGGGGGCCCCATGAGATGCCCTGGTACCTTTTTCATAGGCTTTTTTGAGTTTGGGCAAGGACACAGGGGCCCCATGTTCCCCTATTGCCCGGGGGCCCCATGAGTTGTCAGTCCGCCCCTGCTCTGTCCTGTATACTTGGTTGTCCTGTGTCTTTCATAACCCTAGTTATGCTCGTATTCTGTCACACTGTTTAACTTTTTGATTGTAAAACCAGGCAGACTACTGCCTACAACTAAGCGGCAATGCGTTAAAGTGGGGGTGGTATCACAGGAGAGATGTGACAGTGAGGCTTGTCATCAGCACACTGAGGTCATTGGTATGCATCCACTTTTTATTTTTAACTGGTAGATATTTTGTTATGAGCCTTGTTAACATTCACATATGGTTTATATAGGAGTTTCTGTGATATTTCAGGTTATCAGTTAAAAATATGCTCTGTTAGTACACTTTTCATGTTTTGTTAGTAATAAAAATAATTGGGGGTTGACAACCTTGGTGGTAGATTGTTTAGTTTCTGATTAAGTGCAATTCCAAATGGCTTAAGCCTGGGTTCACACTGATGTGGTGCAGAATTCGCAGCGGTTTCCGTACCACATCACGTTCGCACGCTGTTCATGCGAACTGCAGCAGATGTGTATGTTAAGTTAACAACACCCCAAAATTGGTCTGCAAAACGCGGTGCGATGTGCAGAATTCGATTGCATAGATGTGAATACCCATGCAATCTGATTCTAGTGAGGACCAAAAAAAGGTTCTTGCGCCTTTTTGGTGTGGATGTGGTGCGATTTGAGCCATACAAAATGTATGGCTCAAATCGCACCGCACAGAATTCGCATGTGAATTGCACAGGAATGTGGTGCGGTTCATCTGCAAATCAAATGCAATATGCCACACCGCACAAGTGAGAACCCAGGCTGAAAGTGGTTGAAACTGACTAAAAATTGCCACGTCTATGGCCAGCTTTAGGTTACCAGATATAAAGAGAAAGAAAGTTCTCTCACTGAGAATAAGTTGCAATGGAAACATGTTCTTATGTTGATAAAACAAATTAAGGAGCATCTGCAAATGATTTATGCGTCATCTGACTGCAATCTACAAAATAATTATTTTCTTTCCTATTGAGAAAAAGGAATGACTGCTTACTGGCTGCAAAGATTTTTTAACACACTCGAGAATTAGAATGTGATAGCAAGCAGTTTTGATTATCATAAATGATTATTTTTCTTAATCGCTATAGAAATTGATCATCACAATAAATATCCAAACAAGGCAGTTCAGTTAAAATGCATATGTATGTCTGTTCTGTACAAATATGTTTTTTCAGGACATTACTATTTCAGAGGAAATGATAAACAGGTATGCAACATGTACAATAAATAAATAAATAAACAAAAGAACCATAAAATACAGTTAAAGACGTTTGATTGTTCTGTTTGTCTAACATTCTTTTAATTTATAAGGGTGAAAAAGGGACACTACCTGATATTCATACAACAATGGAGGATCCACATGAATGTTTTTCACAGAGCCATCATGCCATTCAAACTGCATCATTGCTCGCTATAAAAAATACAAAAAAAATTAACAGTTTTACAATAATAGTATTGTTTTTTAATACCTCATATATTATGCTAGTTATATCAATGTCAGAAGGAAAGATCCATAAGCCACACATCAAAGGCAGACCCATGTGCATGAGGTGAGATGAATGCTAGCCTCAGCCAGGCCACGCCCCCAACATGTTTCACTCTGTCCCTTGGAGCTTAATCTTGGGGATTTTCCATGATTAAACTCCAAGGGGCAGAGAGAAATGCGTTTGGGGGTGTGGCCTAGTTGGAGTCCAGGCTGAGGCTGCCATTCATCTCACCTCATGCACATAGGTCGGCCTAGCCTTTGATGTGCAGCCCATGGATCTTTCCTTCTGACATTGCTGCATCTTGGAGCTAGGATGAGCTTCCTATCCCTGCCAGAACTTACAGTGGTCTAGTTTGGACTTTACCTCCCTACCTGAGTGGCATGTAATTTTTTCTATTTGGGTAACATGCTAGTTATACTGTTAGCATTAAAAATTAAAATAGGACATGCATACCATTACGCACCTATGTTGCTATAATATTCATACATTGGGGTTCTTAAATAATATATTTGATTGCTTGGATCAACCTGCTTGTTCTATTCACCAACACAGTCTACCAATACTAACTTTAACTTTTCAGTCTTTAGCTGACAAGTGTCTCTACTACCAGTAAAACCAGTGATGTAACTGCTGGTTGCAGGGATCCGACCTGCTACAAGGCAAGTAAAGACTTTTATGACTTGGATATAAACTCTAGCTATTTTGAAGATGTTCCCATGCCATTTTGAGGACTTCATCACACCAGACTGTTCAATATATGTTTCAGTACCTACACCCAACCTGGCCTTCTTAAAATGGTATCAACAGGACAGACTCTAAAGTGTCAATAGACAATATGGCAGTGCAGTAAGTAACACTGCTCATGCTAACTTTTCAGGGGTTGTATTTTCTCGCCATATTCGAGTGCTCTGATTTTTACTCTTAGTATAAAAATGTTCTAATTTGTTGATATGTAACAAAAACAGTCCTGTTCATTTCAAGTCTATTCATATTTCAATCAAGCCTTGATGAAGGGGGTGTTTTTGGACCCCCAAAATGCTTTGGTTACTTTTTGGATTATCTCCATGACTTTTATTGGAATAAAAATGTGTCTGGGCTTATTAGCAGTGGTGTGGTGATTCAATTTCCATTTTTGTTACATTACCTTACAAGCCAAGGAGACCATGGAGTTCCCTGTGGTGTAGAAGCCACCTGCCTGGGAACCAGATTATTGACATCTATACTTTAAGATAGCAATACCAATAAGTTTACCTTATGGATACAGCGCTTTTTATTCCACTTTTCTCAGCTAAATTATTGATCAGCTTCTTTCTATCTTGGTGGGAAAACACTTGTAGGACAAATATTGCATTATTGTACAATACTACGTTAAGGTAACTCACCTCATGAAGTGTGGATGAGACTCTTTTCTGAAGTATAGGAACAAAATCTTCTACAAGGGAATATGCATTCGGAGCTAGTACTTGGTAGAGGGTCAGTTTTTTGGCTGAATACAAGAAACCATATTACTTATTATTATACAGAACATATATAGTGACAAGAGGGTGAGCAAACACACACACTATACACATGAGGATGTAAAACCATGGTATACACTTGGTTGATCAGTTTTAAGTGTGGTCTAATGCTAGACATGATTTAGATCAACAGTCATACTTTAGTTCAAAAGAATAAAAGCAAGTAATGATAAAATTGAATGTCCTGTTGTAGAAGAAATTGGGGGAAGCCATACTGCAAGGTACCGTAGTTTGAAATACAGTATACCCAGAGTTAAAATTTTGAGTTCAAACTTTGAGAGTTTAAACTATTACTTTTATATAATTTCTTTGTTTTGACCAAAAGTAAGATTCTTTGAAGCTTGGTTGATATTAACATTAAAAAAATGCTGAGAGTTCAATTTCCAGTATAAAATTTCTACCACCTTAATTTCAACAACAATCTTCCCATAAAATTACATGCACATTTAACATATTTTATGTATGCTAATTACCTGTAAAAGCTCATCTTGTGTAGACATCCAAAAGTCCGGAGACTGCTGCCAGAAGTTGCCATCTTGTGATGCCAGCAATTCCATTAAGCTCTATAGCAGCCTTTCTCAACCCTTTTACTACAGATGGAAAACCTGAAATAAATTTCAGGTCTCGGTGGACCCCCAACTCATTGGGGGTCAGTGGGAAAAATGCCCCTCACACTGGTGGCCAGTGGGCAGAATGTCCCCCCTCCCTTACAGTGATGGTCAGAAAGCAATCCTTACAGACTGCAAAAAAAAAGATTATTGGTGTATCACTGCTGACTCTGCCAAGTGGCGTTGGCCCCAAAACTATACAGGTACCATCAAATGTGAGGTCAATGATTCAGGGAACCCCTAGCAACCTCTGGAGGAACCCTGGTTAAGAATGGCTACTTTAAAGTATTCCCCTTCAGTCTTCCTCAAGGAGCTATGTAAAAGATTATGTAGGAAGGTGAGGAGAGGGGCAGAAGAGCTGGGCCAGCACAGATAATAATTAGACACTCCCAGAGGAGAAAGGCCATGATGACACAAGCAGAAAAGCATTTTAACCTGTTCACGCTGACAATTTGCAAATAAGTGGCCTCTTGGCAGCTGGGTCTTGATGCTGAGCGGCTACATATTTGCGTATCAATAGTAAACAAACGTGCTAAGAGTGTGAACCCTGCGTGCTCCCGGCACATTTACCGGCACCTCATGGAAAGGTCCCGAACGCTGTTTGTGATCGGGACTTTTCCAATCATGTGACCGCTGTGACAGCCAATCAAGGCAGTCACATGACCCTAAATCCCACCCCACGTCCCAGCATCACAAACCCCTTAAAAGGCCAGGAGGCGCTGGCACCAAGGGGTTAAATACTTATTTTTTTCTGTCCTTTACCTGCAATTTTGTAAGTTAACCCCTTCACACCTAAGGGTAAAACAAATCTAAAGGCCTAAGCACAATTCTGCACCGTTGACATGTGATAGCAAAACCGTACATATCATCACAACTACTTTGCACATCCAGGTGGATTATACCTTGATTTTTTCAGGACAAATTGGGCTTTCATTTGGTGGTAAATGGTAATGGATATCTCCTGATTTTTTTTTTATTATCAAAGGAAAACTGGCCCAAAATAATAAAAAAAATCCTTTTTTTTAATTTAGCTATGTGTTTCTTGTTATGGCCATAACCTACCACCAAAGAGCAACCCAAAATAAATTCTCCAGCTCTTGACGATCGCAGCGATACCATATATGTGTATGTTATTTGTTGTTTGTACCCGTAGTACAGCCCAGAAACCATAGTGCGCATTTTGTTTTTGTCTTTTTTTTTTTTTTTTTTTTACCTAAAACACACTAACACTAACTGACACTGACATTAACACTAACTGACACTGATACCAATTTTTTTTTAAATCTTGACCTTTGACCCTGACCTTTGACCTTGACCCTGACCTAAACACTAACCCTGGCACTGAACTAGATCAAACCTTGATCTAGGTATTTTTTTTTATTTTTTCTTTTCTTTTTTTAATATTTATTTATTTATCTTTTTTTTTTTTTTACAAACTTTTTTTTTTCTTCTCTCTGACAGGAGTTCGAGAGATACAATGTATCTCTCTTCTCCATTCATAGAGAGAGAGAGAGAAAAAAAACAAGGGGGCCAGGCTGCACAGTGACTGATCACTGTGATAGCCAATCAGAGGCTATCACAGCGATCATGTGACCCGGGACCGGGAGTCCCGGGTCCCGATCGTTAGAACGGGACCTGGTGCTCTCAGTGACACCGCGGTCTCGGTGCTGGGAGCGCGCTGAGGGGCGTGCTCCCAACACAAAGACAGGTACGCAAATATGCGGCCCCACGGAAAAAAGCCCAGGTCCGTGAGGCCGCATATTTGTGTTACGTCGGCGTCAAGGGGTTAATGAAACGGTCTCCTTAACTAGTTGCCGACCGCAGATAGCCGAATGACGGCTTCACTGCGGCCGGCCAGTTCTGGGTGGACGTCATATGACGTCCCCCCAGAACGCGCTCTCCTGCGCGCCCCAGGGGGCGCGCACCCGGCAATCTCCGTGATCGCTGTGTCCTACGGACACAGCTGATCACGAGATGTGGTAAAAGGCCGATCATACCGGCCTTTTACCACGTGATCAGCGGTGTCCAATGACACGCTGATCACAGGGAAATGCAAGTGCCGGTTCTCGGCTGCACTTTCCTCACGCTGTCAGATCGTGAGGAAAGTACTGCCGAGAACCGGCAGTTGTCAGAGCGAGGATCGGCACCGATCATCAGGGCCACTGATGACCAGTGCCCTGATGATCGGTGCCCAGCAGTGCCACCCACAAGTTCCGCCCACCTGTGCCCAGCAGTGCGCCCACTAGCTCCGCCCACCTGTGCCCAGCAGTGCACCCACTTGTGCCCAGCAGTGCACCCACCTGTGCCACTCTGCAGTGTCACACACCTGTGCCCAGAAGTGCCACCTACCTGTGCCCAGCAGTACCACCCACCTGTGCCCACCCACCTGTGCCCACCAGTGCCACCCACCTGTGCCCACCAGTGCCACCCACCAGTGCTGCCCACCAGTGCCACCCACCAGTGCATCCCAGCAGTGCTGCCAGTCAGTGCCGCCAGTCAGTGCCCAGCGGTTGTGCCAGTCAGTGCCGCCAGTCAGTGCCCAGCAGTGATGCCAGTCAGTGCCATCTATCAGTACCCATCATCAGTGTCACCTATCAGTGCCACCTATCAGTGCTGCATATTAGTGCCGCCTATCCGTGACACCTCATTAGTGCTGCCTATCCGTGCCACCTCATTAGTACTGCCTATCAGTGCCCTTTAGTGCTGCCTATCAGTGCCCATCAGTGCCGCCTATCAGTGCCCATCAGTGCTGCCTCATTAACGCACATCAGTGAAGGAGAAAAAATACCTGTTTGAAAAATTTTATAATAGAAACAAAGAAACTTTTTTTTTCAAATTTTTTGCACTTTAATTTATAGCGCAAAAAGTAAAGCGCCCAGTGGCGATTAAATATCACCAAAAGAAAGCTCTATTTGTGAGAAAAAAATGATCAAAATTTCATATGGGTACAATGTTGCATGACCGCGCAATTGTCAATCAAAGTGCGGCAGCGCTGAAAGCTGAAAATTGGCCTGGTAAGGAAGGGGGTATAAGTGCCCGGTAGGCAAGTGGTTAATATATCCTATTGTATAATTGTATAAGTGTCCAGGTAAAGATAACCCAAGTGCAAATGTAATTTTCAAATAATGTTGTATTACAGGATTTTATAAAATATTGTAGAATGTCCAATTCACTTTAAGATCAATTTCTAAGGCACTGCAGAGTCCCTTTAACAGTCTAGCATGTCAAGCTATATATATATATATACAGTGAAGGAAATAAGTATTTGATCCCCTGCTGATTATGGATGTTTGCCCACTCACAAATAAATGACCAGTCTAAAAATCGAACAGTAGGTGTATTGTAACACTGAGAGACAGAATAGCAACAAAAAATTCAAAAGAAATGCACGTCTAACAAATTGTTAGGAATGGACTTGCCAGTAATGGTGGGACTCACCTGCCTTGTGGGCTGCAGTACCAGGGCTGGCCAGCGGGTGCTCCCAGCAATCAGAGACTCAACCCTGCAGTCAGCCAAACACCTGAAGCTGATTATGCAGGTGTATTTAACCACTTCCCGTCCGGCCGCTGTTTATAAACGGCAGGACGGGACACCTCCAGGAGCGGGTTGCCGTCTCTAAACGGCACCTTGTATCTGAGGCTCGTGCGCGGCTCCTAGAGCTCGCACCCGCGAGCCCGATGATCGCCGAGTCCGACGGACACAGTGGATTACGTGACATGGTATGGGACCAATGAAATCGGTCCCATACCATGTGATCAGCTGTGTCCAATAAGGACACAGCTTAAGTGTAAACAAAAGCCGCATGGTGCGGCTTCCGCCTCCTTCTCCTCACACGGAGTTGTCTGTGAGAGGAGAAACAGCAAAGAAGAGGTAGTAGCTAACTGCCCTCCACCTCAGTGACACCTGATCGCCCCTAAAGTGTCCCTGATCGCCCCTAAAGTGGCCCTGATCGCCCCTAAAGTGGCCCTGATTGCCCCACGTGTCCCTGATCACCCCAATAAGTGGCCCTGATTGCCCCAACAAGTGGCTTTGATTGCCCATAAGTGGCCCTGATCGCCCCCACAAGTGTCCCTGATTGCCCCAAGTGTCCCTGATTGCCCCAAGTGTCCCTGATTGCCCCAAGTGTCCCTGATTGCCACAAGTGGCCCTGATTGCCCACAAGTGGCCCTGATCGCCCAACAAGTGGCCCAGCAGTGGCCCTGATTGTCAGTGTCCCTGATCGCCACATAGTGGCCCAGCAGTGTTCCTGATCGCCACAGTGTCCCTGATCGTCACAGTGTTCCTGATCGCCACACAAGTGGCCAAGCAGTGTCCCTGATCACCGCAGTGGCCAAGCAGTGTCCCTGATCGTCACACAAGTGGCCCAGCAGTATCGCCGCAGTGGCCAAGCAGTGTCCCTGATTGCCACACAAGTGGCCCAGAAGTGTCCCTGATTGCCGCAGTGGCCCAGCAGTGTCCCTGATCACCACAGTGTCCCTGATTGCCGCACAAGTGGTCCAGCAGTGTCCCAGATCGCCGCAGTGGCCCAGCAGTGTCCCTGATCACCGCAGTGTCCCTGATTGCCGCACAAGTGGTCCAGCAGTGTTCCTGATCGCCACAGTGTCCCTGATTGCCGCACAAGTGGTCCAGCAGTGTCCCTGATGGCCGCAGTGTCCCTGATTGCCGCAGTGGCCCAGCAGTGTCCCTGATCGCCACACAAGTAGCCCAGCAGTGTCCCTGATCGCCGCACAAGTAACCCAGCATTGTCCCTGATTGCCGCACAAGTGGTCCAGCAGTGTCCCTGATCACCGCAGTGGCCCAGCAGTGTCCCTGATCACCGCAGTGTCCCTGATTGCCGCACAAGTGGTCCAGCAGTGTCCCTGATCGCCGCAGTGGCCCTGATTGCCGCAGTGGCCCAGCAGTGTCCCTGACCACCACACAAGTGGCCCAGCAGTGTCCCTGATCACCGCATTGGCCCAGCAGTGTTCCTGATCACCACACAAGTGGCCCAGCAGTGTCCCTGATCACCGCATTGGCCCAGCAGTGTTCCTGATCACCACACAATTGGCCCAGCAGTGTCCCTGATCCCCACATTGGCCCAGCAGTGTTCCTGATCACCACACAAGTGGCCCAGCAGTGTCCCTGATCGCCGGACAAGTGGTCCAGCAGTGCCCCTGATCACTGAAGTGTCCCTGATCACCGCAGTAGTCCAGCAGTGTTTCTGATTGCCACACAAGTGGCCCAGCAGTGTCCTGATCATCGCAGTGGCCCAGCAGTGGCCCTGATCGCCGCAGAAGTGGTCCAGCAGTGTCCCTGATCGCCGCAGTGTCCCCGATTGCTGCACAAGTGGTCCAGCAGTGTCCCTGATCACCGCAGTGTCCCCGATTGCTGCACAAGTGGTCCAGCAGTGTCCCTGATCACCGCAGTGTCCCTGATTGCCGCAGTGGCCCAGATCACCACACAAGTGGCCCAGCAATGTCCCTGATCACCACACAAGTGGCCAGCAGTGTCCCTGATCGCCGGACAAGTGGTCCAGCAGTGCCCCTGATCACCGCAGTTGCCCAGCAGTGTTTCTGATCGCCACACAAGTGGCCCAGCAGTGTCCTGATCATCGCAGTGGCCCAGCAGTGTCCATGGTCGCCGCACAAGTGGTCCAGCAGTGTCCCTGATCGCCACAGTGTCCCTGATTGCCACAGTGTCCCTGATCGCCACACAAGTGGCCCAGCAGTGTCCCTGATCACCGCAGTGGCCCAGCAGTGTCCCTGATCACCATACAGTGGCCCAATCAGTGTCCCTGATCACCTTACAGTGTGCCTGTTCATAAAGTGTCCCTGATCTCTGCCACACCAGTGGATTCTGTTCACTGCCATCGTCTGTGAGGAGAGAGATCCAGTACAGCTAACTGTGAGTAATTTTCAGCCTTTGCACAGAGTTTACACACACTCACAAAACATTGCCAGCCACCTCACTGTATCTCTGATTTTTGCCCAACAGTGACTAGTGTGAACCAACTGCAGCCAGATATCTGTCCCTCACTGCAACACCATCCTGATCACTGCCATACCAGTGGGTCCTGATCAGTGTCAAAAATATGGCCAAAAGATCATATACAAGCGAGGAGGCATTTCAAATTCTGAGTATGACAGATGAGAGTGACGGAGAACTCTCACTGTCAAACTCTGATTCTGTATATGAACCAGAACACAGCAGCGGTTCACTCTCTGAATCAGAAGAAGGTGTTCCAACAAAAAGAATGAGGAACTCCAAGGAGCAGCAAGCAACCACCAGCAGCTCAATACGTTCTTCTGATATGGCTACTACCAGCACTGTAAGTGCAAGTTCTAGTATTCAGGTGTCACATCAGCCACCAAGGATTTGGGCCCATACTGCTGTCCCAGATGCTCTTTTAAACCCTGTGTGGCTACCTTCAGGATCAGGAGCACCTATAATTCCCCCATTCATAGCCCAACCAGGCATTCAGGCAGAAACCCAAAATTTTACAGCCATTGATTATTTCCATTTATTTTTCACTTAAGGGTTTTTGAATTCAGTTGTGCACCAATGCAATATTTTCGCCCAGCAATTTATCACTCAAAATCCCAACTCCTGTTATGCTCGAACATTTGAGTGGAAATGCCTCACAGTTGAAGAATTTAAAGTGTTTCTTGGCCTTACATTTAATATGGGACTAACAAAAAAAATGAACTGCATGCTTATTGGTCGACAAATCCCATTCAACACATGCCGCTCTTTTCTGCCACTATGTCCAGGACCCACTATAAAACAATTCTGCACTTTCTACATTTCAACGATAATTCCCTGTTCCCCCCCAGAGATCACCCCGAGTACGACAAACTTTATAAAATTCGTCCACTAATCAATTATTTCAACCAAAAATATTCAGAAATATATTGTCCTGAAAAAAACATCTGTGTCAATGAATCCCTAATCCATTTCACTGGGAGGCTGATCATAAAACAGTACATTCCAAGTAAACGGGCCAGATACGGGGTGAAGATGAACAAACTCTGCGAAAGGTCCACAGGATACGTGCACAAATTTCGTATCTACGAGGGAAAGGACAGTCAGCTAGAGCCCCCTGAATGCCCAGCCTATATGGAGATTAGTGGAAAAATTGTCCGGGACCTGGTATACCCCCTCTTCAATCAGGGGTACCACCTTTCCGTGGACAATTTCTACACAAGCCTGCCCCTTTTCCGCCACCTTTATCTCAAGGACACTGTAGCCTGTGGCACAGTTCGACCCAATCGGAAGGGATTTCCACAACAATTGGTTGCCACCAAGCTAAACAGGGGGGAGTCAGCTAGCTTGAGAAATGAAGAGATCCTGGCCCTTAAGTGGCGAGACAAACGGGATGTGTATGTCCTTTCATCTATCCATAACAGCAGCTCATTGGAAATTCAAGGAAGTCGCGGTCCCATCCGAAAACCCCAATGCATACACGAATACAACCTGTTCATGGGGGGAGTGGATTTAAATGATCAAATGTTACAGCCCTACATACCCAACAGAAGATCAATCTACTGGTATAAAAAAGTATCCTTCTACCTTTTCCATATGGCCCTGTACAATTCCTACATCGTTTTCCAGAAGTCCACACAAAGACCTGTCACCTTCTTACAATATCAGGAAGAGGTTATCACATCCCTCATCTATCAAGTAAGACCCGTACCTGAACAAATTC
This sequence comes from Staurois parvus, assembly GCF_062004578.1. Lineage (NCBI taxonomy): Eukaryota > Metazoa > Chordata > Amphibia > Anura > Ranidae > Staurois > Staurois parvus. The sequence continues at coordinate 2,125,391 of NW_028317948.1, read as the reverse complement.
GGTCTGATGCAGTGAGCCGATTGCATGAAAGACATTTCCCCAATATCGTCCCCCCTACCGAAACAGACCGCAATCCTCAAAAGAGATGTCGGGTATGCTCCAAACATAGAATTTGATCTGACACCCGATACTACTGTCCCCAGTGTCCCTCAAAGCCTGGTCTCTGTATAGAAGAGTGCTTCCGTATCTACCATACCGCACTACATTATTAGTGAAGTACGGTGAAGATATATTTCTTTGTCCTCTGTTTGCTATTTCCCTGCCATGTTTCTGCCTGTTGCCTGAATTCATTTTCCTGCCTTCCATCTGAACTGACCTCGGCCTGTTTATTGACCATGCCTCTGCTTGCTGCCTGAACTGACCTCGGCGTGTTAATGGACCATGCCTCTGCCTGCTGCCTGAACTGACCTTGGCTTGTTACTCGACCATGCCTCTGCTTTCTGCCTGAGCTGACCTTGGCCTGTTAATCGACCATGCCTCTGCCTGCTGCCTGAACTGACCTCGGCCTGTTACTCGACCATGCCTCTGCTTGCTGCCTGAACTGACCTCGGCCTGTTAATCGACCATGCCTCTGCCTGCTGCCTGAACTGACCTCGGCCTGTTAATCGACCATGCCTCTGCCTGCCTCCTGGACTGATCTTTTGCCCTCCCACTTTAGTAGTGGGATTCAAGACAACACAGGGGTCTCACGTATGTGAGGGGATCCAGAGTAGTGTTTCCGAGCAGAGAAAACTGTTTTGTTTTCTTTGGGTTTTTTAATTCCCGGATCAGGGTCTGGAGACCAGAGGCTTCGAAGAGATTTGGGTGGGATGAAGCCTCTACCCCTTTGTCCAGTCTTACCTAACCAAGGCCCTAAGCCTAATGTTTCTGCCTGGACCAATCCTTTTACCATGTCTTTGCTTGCTGTCTGTATTGACTGTGGCCTTTTTATGGACCATGTTCCTGTCTTCTTCCTGGACCACTACTTTGCCTGTTTGCTCACCACGTCTATGCATGACACCGGTACTGACCCATCTGCACATCCCACTGGCTACCTTCCTGCAAGACACTGGTGCCACCCATCCTCTGCACTGAAACAACAGGTACTCTTTGGTTTATCTTTTGTTCAACTTCTTGGTGAATGAACATAGTGCTATGTGGACAGCCACGTACTAGTAGGTTAAGCTTTTAGGAACAGGCTGTAGGTGAAGCTACACTATGCTTTATTGATATATAATGTTTGCTAATTTTTGTGATAAACAGGTTGCAATGACCAGTAATCAGTCCAAACACTGAAAATGTCTTACACATGTGGTATCCCCATACTCAGGAAAAGTAGCAGAATGTGTTTTAAAGTGTTATTCTAAGAATACCTATGCAGTGTGTTAGAAATATGTTATTATTCGTAACATTGCATTAAAAAAAAAAAAACTACTTTTTTTCACATTTTCTAAAAATCTGTGTAAAAAATTAAGTCTTCAGAAGACTTTGCTGCTCCAGGACCTCCAAAATTGTGATACGTAGTCAATAAATTAGATGTGTAATTTTTGCCCTTAGTATGCCTAACGGTGCTTCTTGCATGTGGGGCCCCTCCATTTGGTTAGGCTGTGAAAAAGTCTTGCACGTGTGGTATCGTTATACTCAGGAAGAGTTAGAGAATGTGTTTTGGGGTGTAATTTTAAGTATGCCTATGCAGTGTATTAGAAATATCTTCTATATTGACAACTTTGCATAGAAAAAAATACATTTTCATTTTCTTTTAACATATTCCAAAAACTTTTGGCAAAAAATGAAGTCTTCAGAAGACTCCTCATGCCTCTTAAAACATACCTTGGGGTGCTTGCTTTCCAAAATGGGGTCATTTTGTGGATAATTCCATTGCCCTGATGCTCCAGGACCTCCAAAACGGCAATAGGTAGTCAAGAAATTAGATGTGTAATTTTTGCCCTTAGAACGCTAACAGGTGCTTATTGGATGTGGAACCCCTCTATGTGGCCAGACTGTGAAAAAGTCTCACACATTTGGTATCGCCATATTCAGCAGGAGTTAAAGAATGCATTTTGAGGTGTAATTTTAAGTATGCTTATGCTGTGTAATAGAAATATCTCATAGATTGACAACTTTGCATAAAAAAAATATATATTTTCATTTTCTTTTCACATTTTCCAAAAACTTATGGCAAAAAATGAAGTCTTCAGAAGACTCCCCATGCCTCTTAAAACATACCTTGGGGTGTTTGCTTTCCAAAATGGGGTCATTTTGTGGATAATTCCATTGCCCTGATGCTCCAGGACCTCCAAAACGGCAATAGGTAGTCAAGAAATTAGATGTGTAATTTTTGCCCTTAGAACGCTAACAGGTGCTTATTGGATGTGGAACCCCTCTATGTGGCCAGACTGTGAAAAAGTCTCACACATTTGGTATCGCCATATTCAGCAGGAGTTAAAGAATGCATTTTGAGGTGTAATTTTAAGTATGCTTATGCTGTGTAATAGAAATATCTCATAGATTGACAACTTTGCATAAAAAAAATATATATTTTCATTTTCTTTTCACATTTTCCAAAAACTTATGGCAAAAAATGAAGTCTTCAGAAGACTCCCCATGCCTCTTAAAACATACCTTGGGGTGTTTGCTTTCCAAAATGGGGTCTTTTTGTGGATAATTCCATTGTCCTGATGCTCCAGGACCTCCAAAACAGCAATAGGTAGTTAAGAAATTAGATGTGTGATTTTTGCCCTTAGAACGCTAACAGGTGCTTATTGGATGTGGAACCCCTCTATGTGGCCAGACTGTGAAAAAGTCTCACACATTTGGTATCACCATATTCAGGAAGAGTTAGAGAATGTGTTTTGGGGTGTAATTTTAAGTTTGCCTATGCAGTGTATTAGAAATATCTCATAGATTGACAACTTTGTGTAGAAAAAAATACATTTTCATTTTCTTTTCACATTTTCCAAAAACTTGTGGCAAAAAATGAAGTCTTCAGAAGACTCCGCATGCCTCTTAAAACATACCTTGGGGTGTTTGCTTTCCAAAATGGGGTCTTTTTGTGGATAATTCCATTGTCCTGATGCTCCAGAACCTCCAAAACAGCAATAGGTAGTTAAGAAATTAGATGTGCGATTTTTGCCCTTAGAACGCTAACAGGTGCTTATTGGATGTGGAACCCCTCTATGTGGCCAGACTGTGAAAAAGTCTCACACATTTGGTATCACCATATTCAGGAAGAGTTAGAGAATGTGTTTTGGGGTGTAATTTTAAGTATGCCTATGCAGTGTATTAGAAATATCTCATAGATTGACAACTTTGTGTAGAAAAAAATACATTTTCATTTTCTTTTCGCATTTTCCAAAAACTTGTGGCAAAAAATTAAGTCTTCAGAAGACTCTGCATGCCTCTTAAAACATACCTTGGGGTGTTTGCTTTCCAAAATGGGGTCATTTTGTGGATAATTCCATTGCCCTGATGCTCCAGGACCTCCAAAACGGCAATAGGTAGTCAAGAAATTAGATGTGTAATTTTTGCCCTTAGAACGCTAACAGGTGCTTATTGGATGTGGAACCCCTCTATGTGGCCAGACTGTGAAAAAGTCTCACACATTTGGTATCGCCATATTCAGCAGGAGTTAAAGAATGCGTTTTGGGGTATCATTTTAAGTATGCCTATGCTGTGTAATAGAAATATTTCATAGATTGACAACTTTGCGTAAAAAAAAATACATTTTCATTTTCTTTTCACATTTTCCAAAAACATGTGGCAAAAAATGAAGTCTTCAGAGGACTCCCCATGCCTCTTAAAACATACCTTGAGGTGTTTTCTTTTGAAAATGGGGTCATTTTGTGGGTAATTCAATTGTCCTGGTGCTCCAGGACCTCCAAAACTGTGATAGACAGTCAAGAAATTAGATGTGTAATTTTTGCCCCTAGAACACCTAAGGGTGCTTATTGGATGTGGGGCCCTTCTATGTGGTTAGGCTGTGAAAAAGTTTTACACATGTGGTATCGCCATACTCAGGATGAGTAGCAGAATGTGTTTTGGGGTGTAATTGCAAGTATGCCTATGTCGTGTGAGAGAAAGAACTTGTTAAATGACAACTTTGTGGGAAAAAAAAAAAGAATTTTTTTTACTTTCATCATTTCCTTAAAAAATTGGCAAAAAATGACAACTTCAAAAAAACTCCCCATGCCTCTCATTAAATACCTCAGACTGTCTAATTTCCAAAAAGGGGTAGTTTGGGGGGTATTTGTACTGTCCTGGCATTTTAGGGCCCCAAGAAATTATATAGGTAGTCCGTGCATCAGGATTGATACATTTTCAAATATATCAAATATATATACCGTGGTCTGTGGACTCTATAACTTTCACAAAGACTAAATAATACACACTGATTTGGGTTATGTCTACCAACAAAATGTAGCACAATGGATTTTGGCCTAAATTTATGAAGAAAGTATATTTATTTGCAAAATTTAGTATCAAATACTAAGAAAAACATGTTTTTTTCAAAATTTTCAGTCTTTTTTCATTTTTCTAGCAAATAATAAAAACCCCAGTGATGATTAAATACCACCAAATTAAAGCTCTATTTGTTTGAAAAAAATGATAATAATTTCATTTAGATACAGTGTTGTATGCCTGAGTAATTGTCATTCACAATGTGAGAGCGCCGAAAGCTGAAAATTGGCCTGGACAGGAAGGGGGTAAAAGTGTCCGGACAGGAAGTGGTTAAGTGATGGCCAGACCTGCAGTCTTTGCCTTGGTGTGTGTGTTTTTCCTGGGCCCTGTATCTTGTAATCCTGCATTCTTGTTCCTGTTCCTGTGTTCCTGCTAGTACGTTTCCTTGTTGCCAAACTCTGCCTGTTCTGATTACGCTGACCCTCTCCTGCTCTGACCCCGGCTCGTTCCTGACCATCCCTCTGCCTGACCCTCTGTACCACGCTGCCCGCTACCTGCTGAACCTGGCTTGTGACCCCGACCATTCTCCGCTTGCTCCCCCTGTACCTACCTGCCCGATTATTATTGACCCGGCCTGCCTGACGACGCTTGCACTGTATGTACTGTTATCTGTGGGTGGTTGGTTTGGTTCGTTTGCACTGTGTTATGTTTTAGTATTGCACTGCGTTTATGTTTGTATTGTTAGTGTTAATAAATTATATTGTTTATAACATATCTGAAGTCTGTGTTTCCCTGTGTCAGTCACATACCTCTGGTCATACCCTGGAGCCCTGACACAAATTATGCACTGATTTGCATGTTCATGAAGGAAATACGTATTTGATCCCCTATCATTCAGAAGGATTTCTGGCTACCAGGTGTCTTTTATACAGGTAACAAGCTGAGATTAGAAGCAGTCTTTTAAATGGAGTGCTGCTAATCTCATTTTGTTACCTGTATAAAAGACACCTGTCCACAGGAGCAATCAAACAGATTCCAAACTCTCCACCATGGCAAAGACCAAAGAGCTGTCCAGGGATGTCAGGGACAAGATTGTAGACCTACACAAGGCTGGACTGAGCTACAAAACTATCGCCAAGCAGCTTAGTGAGAAGGTGACAACAGTTGGTGCAATTATTCGCAAATGGAAGAAACACAAAACAACTGTCAGTCTACCTAGGTCTGGTGCACCATGCAAGATCTCACCTCGTGGAGTGTCAATGATCATGAGAACAGTGAGGAATCATCCCAGAACTACACGTGAGGACCTTGTCAATGATCTCCAGGCAGCTGGGACCACAGTCACCAAGAAAACAATTGGTAACACACTACACTAACAAGAACTGAAATCCTGCAGTGGCCGCAAGGTCCCTCTGCTCAAGAAAGCACATAACCAGGCCCGTCTGAAGTTTGCCACTGAACATCTGAATGATGCAGAGGAGGACTGGTTGAAAGTGTTAGTGGTATTATAACAAAGTGTAAAATGACAGAGCGGGGTCAGTACATGCTGAAGTGCACAGTGCACAGAAGTGGCTAACTGTCTGCAGAGTCAATAGCTAAAGACCTCCAAACTTTGTGTGGCCTTTGGATTAGCACAACAACAGTGCGTAGAGCGCTTCATGGAATTGGTTTCCAGGGCAGAGCAGCTGCATCCAAGCCGTACATCACCAAGTGCAATGCAAAACGTCGGATGCAGTGGGGTAAAGCACGCCGCCACTGGACTCTAAAACAGTGGAGACATGTTCTCTGGAGTGATAAATCACGCTTCTCTGTCTGGCAATACGATGGACGTGTCTGGGTTTGATGGTTGCCAGAAGAACGGTACTTGCCTGAATGCATTGTGTCAAGTGTAAAGTTTGGTTGAGGGGAGATTATGGTGTGGGGTTTTCAGGGGTTGGGCTTGGCCCCTTAGTTCCAGTGAAGGGAACTCTTAAGGCGTCAGCATACCAAGACATTTTGGACAATTTCATGCTCCCAAATTTGTGGAAACAGTTTGGGGATGGCCCCTTCCTGTTCCAACATGATTGTGCACCAGTGCACAAAGCAAGGTCCATAAAGACATGGATGAGTGAGTTTGGGATGGAGGAACTTGATTGGCCTACACCAGTCCTGACCTCAAGCCGATAGAACACCTTTGGGATGAATTAATGCAAAGACTGCAAGACAGGCCTTCTCGTCTGACATCAGTGCCTGACCTCACAAATGTGCTTCTAGAAGAAAGGTCAAGCATTCCCATAGACACACAGCTAAACCTTGTGGACAGCCTTCCCAGAAGAGTTGAAGCTGTTATAGCTGAAAAGGGTGGGCCAACTCAATATTGAACCCTACGGACTAAGATTGGAATGCCGTTACAGTTCATGTGCATGTAAAGTATATAGTGATTTTTTTTAATACATTATACAGATATATTAAAATATTGAAAACCTAAAGTATGAAACTGCAACTCTTAACCTCAAAATCAGTTATTTTCCATACAAAAGAAAAGAAACAATGCATATTATATATAATGTAATAATTTGCAAAAACTGTCACATTTTTGAATATTGTAGATAGAATATCTGAATCTAATTTATTTCCATTGTTACCTTTTAACCCATTTTTCTTAAGCCATTCAGTTGATGTTTTTGGTGAAAAATTGGGAATCTCTATGTTCAGTGGTCCATCATGGTTGGGAGGTTTAGGAAGGAAAGCAGACGGAGAGATTTTAGCCACTCTTGTTGATATCTGTAAAAACATATCTATTTTCACATAGCTGCTGTAAATACAAGTATCATATTTTACTCTAAGATGAGCAGAAACATCTACTAGGAAATACATTGTTTTATTTATATACTAAAATAAAGCAAGGTACCACAAATTTACAAGCTGAGAAATTGTCTCAAGAATACCAGTGTTTAAAATCTAAATCCACCAAAATGCTAATATTTCATTTTTGGGAAGATGAAGGTAGTTGAATCACTCATCAGATTCCGTAATTTGTTTCTTAATATTAAGGTGGTTGTAAACCCTTACATATTCCAAGTGAAGTGACTGGCCTCAGGTGATACAGAGAGGAAACTAAGCTTTGTACATAAGTTGTACCTTTTTATCTGCAGTATTCTTTGCTCTGCATCCATTTAAATTCCAGAATTTATTAATCTTTCTAAATGTTCAGAAAAAAAGGGAGCATTGAGCTGAAGTTACACTCTGCGGAGCTCAGTGAGGGGAGCTCTAAGAGCTGATTGGAGGGAAGGGACAAACCTCCCTTCACACAACACACAAGGACAGAGCTGAGGCTGTCAATCAACTTGAGTTCCCTCCCTTGTCATCTTTTTTCTCTTAATGTCAGGAAAACTTGTCAGAAATTATTCATGCTGATACCAGAAAAACAAACCAGCTCTTAAAGTGTTACTAAACCCACAACAGTAAAATCAGTCTGTATATGCAGTAAATGATCACAAGACTGCTCTAACTGCTGATGAGAAAAGGTATTTAGCAGTTTATGTTTACTAAAATATCTGCACTTCCATGTTCTGTGTACTGTGGGAGATCAGATATAGTGAATGCAGGGTTTAGTAACACTTTAATAGAGACAAGTACACACTATAGATTTCATATTTGAGGTTTGCAACAACTTTAAGTATCCACAAGATCAGTATTGAAGTCATCAAAGTCAGGTGTCTCTATACTCTGCTCCCCCTCCTCCTGCACTACCCCCTGCCTACCGACACGAACAAACATCCTAAAAAGATAAAGAATTCGGATATAGGTTTTGTACAGCAAAAATTATATTAATTTATTTTATGACAAATATATATCTAAGAAAGTTTTAGTAAAAAAACTCATAAACAAAATTAGCACAAGAGACTGTGCTTACAATCAATGCAAATTATGCTGCTAATTTTTAGTTAAAATCCTCTGATCCCCCCCTAGCCCTACAGCCATAATCTTTCAATGCTGCGGGGCCACGACTTTGGGGTAATATAGGCCAAGGGACCTGTCATATGTTCTTTTTAAGAGTGTAAACTAGGCCTGCCTTTCCCACCCCCTCCTCCATTCATAGAAACTGTTCTATAGTGTCCAACAATGAAAAATGATCTATGAATGGAGAAGGCAGAATATTCATTCATTTACCCACCCTCCATTCACAGAACGCTTTTCATTAATGAAAGTTATAGTAAAGCTTCTATATATGGAAGAGGTTGGCAGAAAGGGCAGGCATAGTCAGCACTCTTAAGTGTCTGTAGCAGATCCCTCGGCTCGTATTAACCCAGAGCACAGGAAGATTACAGCTCTAGGGGTAGAGGGGATCAGAGGACAGATGATTTCAACTAAAATTGCATCCAGTAGCACAAGGGACACTCCTCCTTGACTAAAGCTTAGTACACACGATTAGAAAATCGTATGAAAAATACCGCTTTTGAAGTGATCGCATGATAATCTGATCGTTAGGACACAGCTTTCATCCTATGTTCTTTGAAGGGACAAGCATGAAAATGTTTCTCGTACGATACCAGATTGTGCAATTTTCATTTACTCGGTACAGTTTTTGTCCGAAAATACAATAAAAATACATTACATCACTTCCAAATTTTCTTTCTTTCGTACAAGAATTTTCGAAACTTTAGTAAGCTCTTCACTTTTGATATGAGAATATGAATATGAGAAAAAAAAAGGCAATAATTTGTCTAATATTCTTTTTGTGCATATGGGGCTTGTGTGGAGGTTGAATATGAGAAAATGGGTCTATGACGTGGTCAGCAACCTATAGATCGTGATCTATCACTAGATTGCGGCCAGGTGACAGGTAGATCGCAGTCTGGGCTTGCTGACCCGCCATCCTAGAGCATCAGAGTGCAATGTAAAGGGACTACTTGTAATGTTGGAGCTGTAGTAGGGAGCAAGAGCCTCATAAGCCAATGCCTCCTCTGTAGTGCTGGCTCCTGTCCCATGCAGAGTGATACCAACTGCACTTCACCTCTTATTCTGGCTAATGACCTTCAGAGTGGTGCGAGGACGAGATCTTCAGGTCAGTGTTAAGCAATACACTGGGCATTATAGTACAGGGCTGCTTTTACACTGATCCACTCTGGTTTACCCACCTGCAGCCTTCCTGCGGGTTTGCTGCACTTAGCCATAGACTTCTATTATATCCTGCAGGTGTGGTACACATTCTGAATGTGCACCAAAACTCCTGAATGCCAGTTTTTTAGTGCACTTTCAAAAAGTGCACCACACCTATGGCAAAGCACCGCTAACCCAGGAAAGTTTCAGATGCACTGCCCTGCACCTGCAGTGCGGGTAAACTGCAGCACATTGATGTGAAAGCAGCCTTATAGGGGGCTCATGACAGTCAATATTCATTTACATTTGCATTTTAGGGGTGGTAAAACCCCTTAGTTATAACATGTTTTTACCAACTTGCCCCAACCACACCCGCTTTAGCTGCAGTGGCCAGAGGGGAACATATGTCGCAGCTACAGCAGGATTTATATGCCCTATCATGGTTGGTGGGTGTAGCACTTGCCAAGCATGACCCATTCAAGTGAATTAGGCTGCTCCGCAAGTGCCCTTCAACCTTGTGCAGTACAGCAAACAAGGGGTGAAAGCAGGCAGTGTTGTGTTGCTTTCATACCACCTGCCTTAACTCCTTGGACCCAGCAAAAATATGCAGTTGTGGGGTGCTTGCAAAGTGGCAAGGGACACTCCTCCTTGACTAAAGCTTAGTACACACGATTAGAAAATCGTATGAAAAATACCGCTTTTGAAGTGATCGCATGATAATCTGATCGTTAGGACACAGCTTTCATCCTATGTTCTTTGAAGGGACAAGCATGAAAATGTTTCTCGTACGATACCAGATTGTGCAATTTTCATTTACTCGGTACAGTTTTTGTCCGAAAATACAATAAAAATACATTACATCACTTCCAAATTTTCTTTCTTTCGTACAAGAATTTTCGAAACTTTAGTAAGCTCTTCACTTTTGATATGAGAATATGAATATGAGAAAAAAAAAGGCAATAATTTGTCTAATATTCTTTTTGTGCATATGGGGCTTGTGTGGAGGTTGAATATGAGAAAATGGGTCTATGACGTGGTCAGCAACCTATAGATCGTGATCTATCACTAGATTGCGGCCAGGTGACAGGTAGATCGCAGTCTGGGCTTGCTGACCCGCCATCCTAGAGCATCAGAGTGCAATGTAAAGGGACTACTTGTAATGTTGGAGCTGTAGTAGGGAGCAAGAGCCTCATAAGCCAATGCCTCCTCTGTAGTGCTGGCTCCTGTCCCATGCAGAGTGATACCAACTGCACTTCACCTCTTATTCTGGCTAATGACCTTCAGAGTGGTGCGAGGACGAGATCTTCAGGTCAGTGTTAAGCAATACACTGGGCATTATAGTACAGGGCTGCTTTTACACTGATCCACTCTGGTTTACCCACCTGCAGCCTTCCTGCGGGTTTGCTGCACTTAGCCATAGACTTCTATTATATCCTGCAGGTGTGGTACACATTCTGAATGTGCACCAAAACTCCTGAATGCCAGTTTTTTAGTGCACTTTCAAAAAGTGCACCACACCTATGGCAAAGCACCGCTAACCCAGGAAAGTTTCAGATGCACTGCCCTGCACCTGCAGTGCGGGTAAACTGCAGCACATTGATGTGAAAGCAGCCTTATAGGGGGCTCATGACAGTCAATATTCATTTACATTTGCATTTTAGGGGTGGTAAAACCCCTTAGTTATAACATGTTTTTACCAACTTGCCCCAACCACACCCGCTTTAGCTGCAGTGGCCAGAGGGGAACATATGTCGCAGCTACAGCAGGATTTATATGCCCTATCATGGTTGGTGGGTGTAGCACTTGCCAAGCATGACCCATTCAAGTGAATTAGGCTGCTCCGCAAGTGCCCTTCAACCTTGTGCAGTACAGCAAACAAGGGGTGAAAGCAGGCAGTGTTGTGTTGCTTTCATACCACCTGCCTTAACTCCTTGGACCCAGCAAAAATATGCAGTTGTGGGGTGCTTGCAAAGTGGCCCCATTTCCTTGAATGGGTCACGCTGCCAAATGCAACTAAGGGCTCATTCACAAGTGTAGCAGGCACTACTTCTTCTCTGAAAAGCGATCCAAGTGTGTTTGAGAGGTGGTGAGGAGGCGATATGTAAACTACCTGGTTTAAACCCACGATTGCCATGCAATGCACGAGATTGTGACATGGTAGTATGTCTATTAGAAGTTTAAATCAGGTGTGAGGAGGCGACACTGGATGAAACTGTGCCAGGTGATCTATGACTTCTCCCATGTTGTTCAGGTAGATCTCCACCTCATTAAGGTTGCCTACCCCTGGTCTATGGCATGTTACACATTTCTCACTTTGAGCCAACCTGTCACATATCCCACCTCCCGTGCCATCAAAAGGATTCTAATTAAACCTACTCTTTAATAATTACAAAAAGTATAGCTCACCTCCTGCATTATTTTAATAAGCGCATCATCCAGTGTTCCTTGACGCATCTCATTTATTTTATTTAGCAGGTTATTGGCTTTGTGCACCTCTTCAACCAGAAGTTTGATATCGGTGCTGGCATAGATCTCATCCTGTCGTTAACAACAACAAACAAATGTTACAACACTGTCAATCCAAACACAACAAATAAAAAGTGAAACAACCTAGCAATCAGTCAGAATGAATCCTTCTACTGAAAGGTCTAAAGCAGTGGTCTCCAAACTGCAGCCTGGGGGCCGGATGTAGCCCTTTGCTTGCCTTTATCCAGGCCCTTGGGGCATTATTCCCCCCACCATCAGCAACAGTGAGGCATAGTTCCCGCTACTGACACCAACAATGGGGCAGTATTCCTTCCACTGACACCAATAATGGGGCATTATTCCTTCCACTGACACCAATGATGGGGCATTATTCCTTCCACTGACAACAATAATGGGGCATTATTCCTCCCACTGATACCAATGATAGGGCACTATTCCTCCTACTGACACTTATGATAAGGCACTATTCCTTCCACTGACACCAATGATGGGGCACTATTCCTTCCACTGACACCAATAATAGGGCATTATTCCTCCCACTGACACCAATGATAGGGCACTATTCCTCCTACTGAAACCAATGATGGGGCACTATTCCTCCCACTGACACTAATGATGGGTCACTATTCCTCCCACTGACGCCAACAATGGGATACTATTCCTTCCACTGACACCAACAATGGGAAACTATTCCTTCCATTGATACCCCCCTTTCCTTATACATACCTGAGACAATCTTGATTCAGTGATGTGCAAAAGAGTAGAGGCTCTCCCGGCTCTCTCCCTCCTCATTGGCCATTGGGTCCTGCTGCTGTCAATCACAGCCAGTGAGGAGGGAGCTGAGGGAGGGGCCGAGCAGCGCTGTGTGTGCCAATGGACACACAGAGCCGGCTAGAGATAGAGCCTGCATAAGTTCCCACATAGCAAGCAGCTTGCTATAGAGCACTTGGCAGGGGGGAGAAGCAGACAGAGCAGGATCAGGGCTTTTCTGTGAAAATCCATTGCAGAAAACAAGCAAGTATAACATGTCTTTTATTTAAAAGAAAAAAAAAATGTGAAGTTTTACAATCACATTAACTTTCCCATCACAATCCTCTGTCATTGCTTTTTGTTAAAGATATCATCCATGCAGATAGGAAATTATACAATTTATCAAAGCTCTGTGTTCAGGAATACATCATTACATTGATTTTTTAATGCAAGATATGCAAGAACCTGTATGTGACATGCCATCAGCTACCAATGTACAGCAGAACTCAGATTATGAGAGGAAAAAGCAGCACACAAAGCCAGTCATTCTTGTTGCAGAGCTCAAGTGCTAACAAGGACGGCACTGATTAATGGAGATAGAGTGATTGAGAGATGAATATAGGGGAGGGACAAGACCTGTTATTGTGACCTAACTGCATGAGAGAAAGATAAGGTCTCCTGTAGTGCTGTGTAAATCAGAAGACTGGATGGGCAATAACGGTAATTTTTTTGCAGGCAAAACAGTTCCCATATATGTATTGTATCTGTGTATTTAGCTGTTTGCCTGGAGTTCAGCTTTAATAGGAGGCTATAGCATATTTGCATTGGAAGTGCATTTTTGAATTTATGCAATTTCTACCTGTAAGAGAACCTAGGGAGACAGTTATATAGGAACTGAACAGACTACCTTGTTCTTACAGGTAGAGACTCGGGGGCTGACATTCTGATCCTGACTTCATGTTTGTTCCAGATCACTGACTTTCTAGACAGTGAAGCCAAAATCAGAATAAGCCATGGAACTTGAACTTGCACACTAAAATCAATGGCAACAATGGCAGTTCCCAAATTTGTATTCTCTGTTAACATTATGATATATTGTAGCTTTCACAAATATTTACATGCCTACTCTGCCATACTTTAGTAATTGTGATTGCATATCCTTTTGAAGGCATTCCCATTTTGATGTAGTAGGGGGGCGACACAGCTATCAAAAGGGACAATCATACCAAATAGACCATCATTACAAAATACACATGTATGCAAAGATGTGAGGGCTGCAATAGTTCTACGATTTTAGGATTTTTCCCTTTTATTGTTACCTGGTGATCATTACTATTAAACCCCGGTCCAAGAGTAATAATGCTTACTCACTGCACTGGATTTACTGAGCAGCAGTATTGTCACCCTAGAACAGCAAGTGCTGGAGTGCAGCTCACTGGAGTTCTGGCAGGATCAGCAGGAATGTTTTGACAGTTATGGAACATATATAACAAAGCTGTATTGAATATGGTATTGTATATGTTGCTGTTCAATATGGTATATTTAGCTAACCAAAAAGAGCAAATAGGTAAAATGTATTGCTAGGATTTACATTTTACATTATGTTAATCATGTTCACATGATAAATCTAATTAAATGTTAGAATGATATAGTTGCTTTTAAATTATGCAAAGTGTGACAAGAACCAATGATTATAATTTAGCATAATTCACTACTAAAACGTACCTCTTTCCAAGACGAGAAGCAGTGAAAATGCCCGCCAATTGTGTCCGCCAGTCTTTGTAAATCAGCCTATTGTAGCACAAACAGTTTGTTAGATAGTCCTTCTCATGCGTTCACAACTTGTAATCAGGTGGTTTGACCGTCAGCGTTTTCAGGCACAAAGGAGGCACAGATGCAGCGTCCAGCCCCACAAAGTCTAAGACAAGCTGAAATACACAGTGGCTGGATGCTGTACCAAGCAGTGGGCAATGTGCATTTAGGGACATATGCCCCAAACGCAGAATTCCTGCAGCATCTACCCACGACTTGTGTCAGTCTATCACAGATTTTGACAGGCTGCTAGCAGCAGATCAGGACACTGCATTTGTACCTGAAAATGCCAAGATGTGTTGTTAAAAGGAACAAACCAACCGTGTGCAAGAAGCCTACAGCTGCTTATAATAAAATAAATATTGCTCTGCATCTTGGATAAAACAGTACACTAAATGCCTATAGTAGTAAAAACATATAGTGACTACTGCAGTTACTATTATGTGCTATAAAAACACAGTAAGGTAAAAAACCATAGGCAAATCGCGCATGTCACAAAAATATAAATTTATAATACATAATCTTGTGATTGATATCAATATGTGAAAAATAAGTCCAAAATAAACATTAAAGTCCCAGTTCAATAAAAGTGCCAGAGTTCCTTACGAACATGACATCGCGTGCCACTTCACAGTTCTGTTGGTGCCCCACATAGACTATTACTCACCATATGCAGATGACCAACTATCTCTAGTATGGTCAATAGATAGCACTTGTGGGGCATTCCCCTGTTTGATTAACACCACTTGATTTTGCCATAAGATGTGCAGCATACTCGAAGGTTTCACAGATACATATGGTGAAGGAACCTGGCTGCCGCACCTTCAAAATTCCAGAAAAGGACCATAGGACCTCCATAACCCTTGCGTGGAGGGGGAAGCAGCGGCTGGTAGGTTCTTATGTAAGTATGAGGCGCTCATCCCTGACTTGCTTCAGGGGTGACAGGCTCACACTTCACTAAGAACTTACCAGCCAGTACCTTCCCACCTCCCGGGTTTTGGAGATCCCATGGTCTTTTTATGGAATTCTGAAGGTGCAGCAGCCAGGTTCCTTCATTGTATGTATCTGTGAAACCTTCATGTATTCTGCATATCTTCTGGTGAAATCAAGCGGTGTTGATCAAAACAGGGCAATGATCCACAAGTGCTATCTATTGACCATACTAGAGATAGCTGGTCATCTGCATATGGTGAGTAAAAGTCTATGTGGGGCACCAAACATCAATGTGGAGTTGAGTGAGATGTCATGTTTATAAGGAGCACTGGCACTTTTATTACACTGGGACTTTAATGTTGTTTATTTTGGACTTTTTCACTTTTTGATATCAATCACATGTTTATGAATTATGAATTTATTTGTTTGTGACATGCACGGTTTACATATGGTTGTCTATGTTACAGCTGCTCATAGACATAAGAGGGTGTTCACTTATGTCCCCGAATAAAGAAATGACGCAGCAGGGCAAAAACCTGAAATCCCGGCTCAACTGAAGTTGTAGTGTATTGGAATGGGGATGGGGGATCAAGTGTCATACCTCATGATTTTTGCTGATTTCCATTAAAAGTCATCTTTTTTGTTTGTTTGCTTATAATAACATATATTGGATGAGAAAGGGGGGGGATGGGCCAGGAGTTGGTGCCAAACTACTAGCAGGGGCACAATAGTGATCAGACCTGAATTTTACCCCGCTTACTCTAATGTTCCTTCTAACAACATCCAGATGCCTTAAAGCAGTATTAAACCCAAAATCAAAGATTTATAAGTTTGCAGCATCCCAATTCTTAGATGTGATGTCTGCATTAGTTTTATTTTTCAGGCTTTCTTTCTTATATTTCATTGGTGATCTGGCCAGTAACTCTGTTGTTACTCTGTTGCTACCATATATACAGTCATGGCCGAAATTGTTGGCACCCTTGATATTTTTCCTGAAAATCAAGTATTTCACACAAAAAAGGTATTGCATTAACACATGTTTTGCTATACACATGTTTATTCCCTTTGTATGTATTGGAACAAATATAAAACAGAGGCAGAAAAGCAAATATGACATAATGTCACACAAAACCCCAAAAATGGGCTGGACAAAAGTATTGGCACCCTTAACTTAATATTTGGTTGCACACCCTTTGGAAAACATAACTGAAATCAGTCGCTTCCTATAACCATCAATAAGCTTCTGACACCTCTCACCCGGAATTTTGGACCACTCTTCCTTTGCAAACAGCTCCAGGTCTCTCTTATTGGAAGGACACCTTTTCCCAACAGCAATTTTAAGATCTCTCCACAGGTGTTCAATGGGATTTAGATCTGGGCTCATTGCTGGCCACTTCAGAACTCTCCAGCGCTTCTTTGCCATCCATTTCTGAGTGCTTTTTGACGTATGTTTGGGGTCATTGTCCTGCTGGAAGACCCAGGATCTTGGACGCAAACCCAGCTTTCTGACACTGGGCCCTACAGTGCGACCCAAAATCCTTTGGTAATCCTCAGATTTCATGATGCCTTGCACACAGTCAAGGCACCCAGTGCCAGAGGCAGCAAAACAACCCCAAAACATCATTGAACCTCCACCATATTTTACCGTAGGTACTGTGTTTTGTTCTTTGTAGGCCTCATTCCGTTTTCGGTAAACAGTAGAATGATGTGCTTTACCGAAAAGCTCTATCTTGGTCTCATCTGTCCACAAGACGTTTTCCCAGAAGGCTTTTGGCTTACTCAAGTACATTTTGGCAAACTGTAGTCTTGCTTTTTTATGTCTCTGTGTCAGCAGTGGGGTCCTCCTGGGTCTCCTGCCATAGCGTTTCATTTCATTTAAATGTCGACGGATAGTTCGCGCTGACACTGATGCTCCCTGAGCCTGCAGGACAGCTTGAATGTCTTTGGAACATGTTTGGGGCTGCTTATCCACCATCCGGACTATTCTGCGTTGCAATCTTTCATCAATTTTCCTCATCCGTCCACGACCAGGGAGATTAGCTACAGTGCCATGGGTTGCAAACTTCTTGATAATGTTGCGCACTGTGGACAAAGGCAAATCTAGTTCTCTGGAGATGGACTTGTAACCTTGAGATTGTTGATATTTTGCCACAATTTTGGTTCTCAGGTCCTCAGACAGTTCTCGTCTCCTCTTTCTGTTGTCCATGCTTAGTGTGGCACAGACAGACACACAATGCAAAGGTTAAGTGAACGTCTCTCCTTTTTATCTGCTTTCAGGTGTGATTTCTATATTGCCCACACCTGTTACTTGCCCCAGGTGAGTTTACAGGAGCATCACATGCTTGTAACATTCTTATTTATCCGCAGTTGTGAAAGGGTGCCAATACTTTTGTCCAGCCCATTTTTGGAGGTTTGTGTGACATTATGTCGAATTTGCTTTCTTTCCTCCCTTTTTTTGTTTTGTCCCAATACACACAAAGGGAATAAACATGTGTATAGCAAAACATGTGTTAATGCAATACGTTTCGTGAGAAATACATGATTTCCTGGAGAAATATCAAGGGTGCCAACAATTTCGGCCATGACTGTATCAGTTTACAGGGGTGAGACAAACTATTTAACACTGACAGGGGTGCTTACAATAATCAATCAGCTTTTATTTATTCATGTAAAACATTTATGCTTATAAAGTGTTAGCTGGGGTTTGGCTTCAGTTTGTTAGTATGTTTAAATCTGCTAGTCCATCTAGCCACCCAGACTGACAATGCTGCTCTCTGCTGTGCCCCCTGTGCTCCTTCATCGAGAGTGGGGGCACTCTAATAAAAAAGGTGTGTTACTGGCTAGATCACAGGTGAAAACAGAAGGGAAAAGCCTAAAAGAAGAAAACTAATGCAGCCACCACATCTAAGAATTGGTAAGCTGCAATATAATACATGATTGCTTTTGGGCTTAACCACTTCCCGACCGGCCGTTGTATATAAACAGCTGGACGGTGGCACTGCAGGGTCGGGTGGCCGTCTATAAACGGCCTCCCCGCACCCTGCTTGTGCGCGCTCCCTGGGAGCGTGCAGCACCGCGATCTGGTGCCCGCTGTGTCCTCCGGACATAGTGAAACACCGATCGTCGGACGGGACCTCTGTACGAGGTCCCGATCATGTGATCACTGATTGGCCAATCAGTTATCACATGCAAAGTAGTAAGCAAGATGTCACTTCTGACATCATTGCTTACTATGTGTGAAATCTGTGAATGATCACAGAGGTCACATGGTACAAGGCTATTCACAAAAGCCTTGTACCATGTGACAAGCTATGACCAATCACAGCTCACTCAGTTCTTTTCAATGAGTGCAAGAATGCAGACAGAGAGAAAGAGAAATGATTGCTTTTATATCCTATATGGGTGTAAAAGCAATCAGTGTAAAAAAAAAAAAAAATCTTCATCACCCCTCACAAGTAGTACAGTGTCACCATGGTGACACTGTACTGCTAGGGTGACAGTATGTAAAAAAAAAAAATAATAATAATAATATAAAAAAAAAAATAAAAATGTAAAAAAAATGTTTAAAAATTATAATTTTTGCTTATAAACTAATTTGGATTTTTTTTTTTACTAAAAAGATAACAGAATACATTTTGGCTAAGATTTATGATGAAATATTATTTATTTGCAAAATTTTATAAAAAAAACACTTTTTTTCAAATTTTTTGGACATTTCATTTACATAGCAAAAAAAATAGAAATCCCAGTGGTGAATAAATACCACCAAAATAAAGCTTTATCTATCTCAAAAAAATGGTAAAAAATTCATTTGGGTACAGTGTTGCATGACCGCGCAATTGTCATTCAAAGTGTGATAGCGCTAAAAGCTGAAAATTGCCCTGGTCAGGAAGGGGGTAAAAGTGTCCGGTCTGGAAGTGGTTAATACAGCTTTAGCTTGAAGTTACAAGAATGTCACTCAGTCTGACCATTTGACTATAATCTCATGTCTCTGGGTACCCTAAAAAAGATCATTTGGCACATACATTGATACACACAGTGCTATAAAGTATTACCTGGGCAATGCTGTCAAATGATACAATGTGAACTTGGAGATTTTTTCCCAGGGTACATTGCAAGATGTAGTCCGCTAAGACATCCGGGTCCTGGTCAGGGCTGTGGATTCATAAATAACATCTGTAGTCAGTACAAGTCCTACAGCAATAGGATTAATACGTTAAAGAAATAAATACACCTTGTTATTCATGTATGGCTGTATTTAGAGACCCCACTTCCTCAGTCTCATACAAAAGAATGACAGTATGATTATCAGCTCAAAATTTAAAGCATCGATCAGTAGGCTACAGACACAGGGCTGATGGCGATCTGGTGCCTGAGATTCAGAGAAATGTGTGACTCCTCTCGGCACTTCACACACCCCTGCAATAACTAGTCCTGTTGCTGTATTTATCCACAAGAAGAAAAGGAATAAAAGATACATAAACTGCATATTTTCAGTTCTGTTGTTGCTTATCACTTTACAGTGCTGGCTTGGGCTGTGTCCTAAGTCTTCTATACACAGCTCGAATTTCAGACAAATCAGTTCTATTGGCATCACCGAATCAAAGCAGCTGGATGGAAAGCTGTCAACTGAACAGGGCTACATCCAATCAGATGCAGTCACTGTTTGGATATTCAGATATCATGGGCAGTGGTTCTCTGAATACAATAGGATAGCTGGAATAAAAACAGTATGCTAGCAGGAATCTATTAGATTTCTCTTGTTTATAATGCAGGCTACATGGGTCTAGAATATAATGTAAATGTGAAATTTGACAGTGTTCAATGTGCCTGGCTATGAAATTATAAATCTGAAGGTCAGTGGCATATTTAGGAAAATATACATACTATATATTTGTTTCAATTGAAACCCATTATGCTGTTCATTTATGTGTAAATTGGACCTAGCATCAAATTTATTTTTTTATGTTGAGGTAATGCATGCTAAGCAATATGCAAGTGTAATACAGATATTTATTATCTCTCAGAGATAATGGTAATCTTCTAAAAATGCCATCTGTCGCAAACGTGTGCACCAGAGACTGATGCAGTCTGCCACTTGGTTAAGAGTAGCCATGTTATTCCCTCATTCTCCCCCCCCTCACTCTGCGAGGCACAGTGACAGATGTGTGTGTGTTAAAAGTGTCACAGGCCAGATCTCAGCAGGGAGCCATGAGGTGCCTCACTGTCCCAAGAACCTGTGCCATTTCCCACCTCGGAAGAGATAAGACAAGCTTTCTCAGGAGTTGAAAGAGATTCTGACCTAATGAACCTAATGCAGCGTAGGTGACAGAATCAGATAACACTCCTCAAAATCCATTTTTTTCCCTATGTCTCATATCTTGGAATATGAGAAACTTACATAAAAACCAGACATACCGTCAGATTGGCTAGGAGGAGCTGAACAGTTTGATGGGTCTCTCGACTCGTCTCGCATACACAGGAAAGCAGAAAAATAGATCTCATGAACTGTTCAGTATAGAATTACATAATTCATATCTAATCAATCCTCAGACTTGTCTGCATAATAATCTACCCGCGGCCAAAATATGAGTTATGAAAGATTTTGGCTCTAGTTTAGCCCTACGCCCAGACATTCCCTCCCAAACAGGGTATTGATCCTTTGACTTCAGCAACACCCCCTGCTGGGAACTACAAATTAGGCTGTCAGGCCTAAGATAAGTTAAGTTGAAAAGTCTCCCATTTATAACATCAATACCACCTGGGGAGACACGTGCCCTCTTGCTCTGAAACTTGGATCTGCTAACCCAGGACTTTGGCAAGTACCTTAACCCTTTCACCTCTCTCTGATATCTCTTTGCTGTGCTATGGTTCTTTGTATATGTATATATATATCTTAGTTACATCTTGTTTCTGTAAATATTTTTATTCACCCGTTTGACCTTTTAGTAATAAATCTTTCTTTCTGAAAGTGTTGAACTGTTTCTATAGCTCTGTATTGCAATTTACGAATCCCTGCCTCTAAAGAGAACGCTACTGTTTGTTTAACCCTCTGTATAAAAGGTGTTATGACCGTTTTATACAGACGATTATCTCAATCATTATAGTGTTTTAGCTGAGATCGCCGAGTTTCCTCTTTCTCTGTATAAAAAGGAGGTGGTGGCAGTGTGAAGGGTTAATTGCGTAATTAACCTGACTCAGTAACAATCGCTCAGGCTGCCGGTATATCGATCTGTGATCCATTAGTTGGAAAATCATTGTGCAGGGTGCAGCTGGGTGTGGCATTGTTATGCACGTCACATCGCGGTTTTAGATTGGCTAGTCCTTCGGTCACGAGTTTGGGTGAGAAGGTCTGGGGTCTGACGCCGCGATCGTGACATATTGGACGTCGCGATCGTGGGATTGTCGCATGTTGGTGGCAGCGATCTTGCGATCGTGACACCATCATCTGCTTTTCTTTCCAGAAGGACACAGCCATCATTGATCAGGCACTATCCATGGTCAGCATTTCCTTCAGGGACTGAGATAATGACTTAGAGATGAAACAGCCACGTAAATACTGGTGCATGTGCAGCTCTTGGTAGTGGTTGAAAATGCCTTACACAGATCAGCCCCTGCTACAAACCATTTGTTATGTTATAGTATGATTACTAGGGGGAGAGGAGAGAAAGAAAATACTTGTATCTTCTGGAAGCAGGCTGACAACATAATCTCAGTCTAGTCAAACTCATTGAACTTGAGACCAAGACTGCTTTTTTGGTTTCATGAACACTGGGGCTCTTCTAAACACTGTAGAAGAAAAGCAACTGAAAAAATGCTCCTATGCAGCGTTTTTTTCAAATGGGTTTAGGTGCATCAAGTGCTTTTATTAATTTCATTGGCAAGAATAATAATTGATTCTGGCTACTGAAATGAAAAAACGCTCAAGTGCCAAAAGTGTCCAGCATTAACACGCGTTTAGACATGTTTATCAGCTTTTAGGCATGTCAGGCTGTTTTTTCCGCCAAAATGCTGCTCTCTTGAATGCACGTGATATTTTTTTGCCTCAAAACTCCTGTAAATGCCTACGGTGTGCATGGACACATAGGCTAACATGAAGGGGATTTTAGAAGCAGAGTTTTTTAACTCAGGTGTGCATGAAGCCTTAATAAAAGGTAGAGCATTTTTTAAAAATCATACTGTTGCTGCATGACACAAATTTATGTTAAAGGATAAGGCTGGCCATACACTATACAATTTTCTGTCCAATTTCTGCCCAATTTCCTTTAGATTTACCTTCAACTATGTAGTGCAAGAGCCTGCCTAATTGGATACCATTGAAAGTGTTGTTAGTTTTGACCTCCCATTATTTGGTGTTTGGTAAATCTAAACCAAAAATCTCAAGAAAATTGTATAATGTATGGCCAGCCTAAGTTCACCTTTGGGAATGTTACATGTCCCACCTGTTTTTAGGGTGGAGCATGTAACATGTTCCCACTCCTGCAGCTGCAACCCTATCTGCTGCTTCCCTGTGACAGGAGCCAGGATCTTTTCCCCAAACTCACTGTTACTATTTCAAAAAACAAAAAAAAGTGCAGTTGTGCCATACTCTTTCCATTTTTGGATGATGGATTGAACAGTGCTCCGTGAGATGTTTAAAGCTTGGGATATTTTTTTATAACCTAACCCCTGCTGTAAACTTCTCCACAACTTTATCCTTGACCTGTCAGGTGTGTTCCTTGGCCTTCATGATGCTGTTTGTTCCCTAATGTTCTGTAACAAACCTGAGGGCTTCACAAAACAGCTGTATTTATACTGAGATTAAATTACACACAGGTGGACCCTATATACTAATTAGGTGACTTCTGAAGGCAATTGGTTCCACTAGATTTTAGTTAGGGGTATCAGAGTAAAGGGGGCTGAATACAAATGCACACCACACTTTTCAGATCTTTATTTGTATCATTTTCCATCCACTTCACCATTATGTGTTGGTCTATCACATAAAATCCCAATAAAATACATTTACGCTTTTGGTTGTAACATGACAAAATCTGGAAAATTTCAAGGGGTATGAAAACTTTTTCAAGGTACTGTAAATGTGATGTTATTCTGCTGCGACTGTCGGGTGACAGGATGAAGCTTGTTGCCTGAAAAGGAGTAGGATCTTCTTTTTCAGGTGACAATCGCGCATAGGGCAGTGATTGGCCTGCCCTATGCGACATGCAGAATGGCATGAAAATTGCGCTTTCAAAATAATGTGAACGGGGCCTAAAAATAACTTTCTAGATCTAAGTATACTTATTTTCAGCCTTTCCTCTGTATTATACTCTGTAGTATAAAAAATAATCATACCAGCTGTTGACAACAATGACAAGTAAATCCAAGTCTTGGATCTGCAGAGCTTTCCTTAGCGCTAGAAGTAAGTTACAGCCTCCACGAGGTTGCAGTTCTTGAATCCACTGCCTTGCTTCATGCAATCTATACCCATGTAAGAAGAACAAGATGCAAAAGATGTACAAAACAGAAGACATCCAATAGTGATTTGAGAATCTAGATTTTTGTGTATCTCCAGCATTCTCTACTTTTGTCACACAAAAATGTTGACAGACACAATGCTATTGGTATATGGGTGGCAAATGAAAGAACAGTGTACCCTGCAGTGCAGCTAATGAATTAAAATACTTGTACACTGCATATGCTTTCAAGCAAAAGTATTTCTTGGAATAATAAGCCAGAACACAAGATAAGAGCCATGACTCATGTCTATTCAGGGAAGATGCACTATTAAGCTGGCTAAACAATGGTAGAATTTATTTTGAAGTTTTTCAATTTAAGAACGTTTGTTCATTAGTAGGGTCAAATCGACATTCTTTTTTGGCCTCAGTGACAATTCAAAGGAGCAGGATGGATGAACGAACACTTTTTTAACGGTGTATGTGGTTTTCGTTCAGTAAAGTCCATTCGTTCCAAAATCAAATGTTAAAAGCAAACACAATTTTGAACTACTTACGATCAACATTCAAACAACTATCAAACATACTAAGAATTTTTGTACAAATTTATATTTACGAATTTATTAGCATGTAGCCAGCTTCAGCAAAAATGTTAATTGTGTATAAAGGTAGAATGCCTCCTGTATATAATGTAGTCCAGCTAAACCAAAAAATGTAAGTATTTCTGAGTGTAGAGACTTACATTCGGACATTGACATTCCTTGGAGACTCCCAAAGGCATGAAACATCTGTTCCAAAGGACATCAGATATATTGTATCCTTGTAACATATCTGCTCATCCACAAGGCACTAAAATACATTTAATACAATAAAATAGATAGTATAAAGAATATTTATAGTTTAAAGATATGTTATGTGCATCTGTGTTAAGGGCCCGGGGTCAGTAGGGGGCCCATGAGATGCCCCTGGTACCTTTTTAATAGGCTTTTTTGAGTTTGGGCAAGGACACCGGGCCCCATGATCCCCTATTGCCCGGGGGCCCCATGAGTTGTCAGTCCGCCCCTGATAGTACAACATTTTAATTAATTTTACTCCCCCTGTGTTGTAATCCATAATTTTTAGCCCCGTACTTTCTGCTTTTGCTGCACAGCACAAAATTCTCATGATGGAGCTTTTTCTCATTATAAATTTTAAATTTATTATCGAGCTTTGCTGAATTTTACCTACAGGTCACTATCTGCTGTATCTTTTTAGGGTAATTAGCACATCACATTTTAAATGGAACTAAACCCATCAGTTTAACAGTTTCCAAAAACAGTTACGTCCAAGGCAAGCCTTGAATGATAGTTGTCTCAGTTGCTTGTGCTCTCAACTGAACTCTCAAGGCATCAAATAGCTGGTGTCATAACTGATCACACGTGCAGCACCATGGCAACTGCAGATCAAACATAGGCTAAGATGTCAGCTTCCTTGGCTGTAAAAGATAGGAAGGTTTAGTTACTCTTTACAAGTGACATTCAGGCAAACAAATATTGTTTAAATACAAGAAGTATGTGTATTGTGAGCTGAATCTCATGTATTTCCTTGCATATGTGTTATGTACAGCCGAGTGACAATGTGAGCACTAATTTGGCAAGCTAGTACCTGGGTTTGCAAAGGCATTTGGTGCACACAAAATGAATGAATATCCTTTATGGCAATTGAGGGGAATAAGTGTTTGTGCCTGTAGTTCTGTTTTAACCACTTCCATACAGGGCACTTTTACCCCCTTCCTGCCCAGGCCATTTTTCAGGTTTCAGCGCTCTCATACTTTAAATGACAATTGCCCGGTCATACAACACTGTATCCAAACTAACATTTTATCATTTTCTTCACACAACTAGAGCTTTCTTTTGGTGGTATTTAATCACCACTGGGGTTTTTTTTTTTTTGCTAAATTAACAAAAAAAAGACTGAAAAGTTTGAAAAAAAAACACGTTTTTCTTTGTTTCTGTTATAAAAGTTTGCAAATAAATAATTGTTCTTCATAAATTTAGGCCAAGATGTATTCTGCTACATTTTTTTGGTGAAAATAACCCAAATTAGGATTATTATTTAGTTTGTAGGAAAGTTATAGAGTTCACAAACTATGGTATATATCTGAAAATTGATCAATCCTGAAGTACTGACGGCCAATCTTATTTCTTGAGGTCCAAGAATGTCAGAATAGTACAGATATCCCCCAAATGACCCCTTTTTGCAAAGTAGACAGTCCAACGTATTTCATAAGAGGCATGGCGAGTTTTTTGAAGTTGTAATTATTTTGTTATAATTTTTCGGAAAATGAAAAAATTAAAAAAAATATTTTCACAATTTTTTTTTATATACTGTCACCAGTGCAGTACATGGCGGTGATCAGGGACACTGACTGGTG
Organism: Staurois parvus; assembly: GCF_062004578.1. Lineage (NCBI taxonomy): Eukaryota > Metazoa > Chordata > Amphibia > Anura > Ranidae > Staurois > Staurois parvus. Next base: position 2,099,102 of record NW_028317948.1, on the reverse strand, counting down.
ACAGCATGAAAAAAAAAAAATTGATAATTTTTATTTATTTATTTTTAATTTTCTATTAAATTTTTTCTCTTTTTTCTAAGATTTTTTTTTCATATTTCACTATTTCACTATGACCAAAGTAGTATAATGTTATCACAGTAACATTGTACTACTTTGAGGAAGTGATCAGTATTTTTTTTTTTTTTACACAATTTGCTTATAGCAAAGAACAACTTTGCTATAAGTAAGCATTTACCTGAAGGACATCGATTCATTCAGGGTTTATTTTTGTGCTTAGCTGTGATTTGGCCACGGCTAATCACATGACACAGCTGGGGTGTGATTGGCCCAGCTTGTGCATGTGATCGCTGTGACCATTCATAGCTAGACACACTTGTATACAATGGATGGCATGAAAGGAAGCCATCCATTGTATACAACTGTCATGTGACCTGCTGTGATTGGTCACAGCAGGTCACATGGTACTGGAAACGGGGCCTGTACACAGATCTGTCATCGCCTGTGTCCGAGGTACACGGCCGGTGACAGATCGCGCCGCAGAGCGGCCCTGCGGGCAGGCGCACTGTGCATGCCTGAAAGGACGCCATATGGTGTCCACCCGGAGGGACGAGGTGTTTTCCGGCCGCCTTGGTGCTATTGGCCAGGCGGGAACCGGTTAAATAAGAAATTGCAGATGTACTCCATGTTAACAGCCAGATACACAACTGAAATGTATATACTGTATATATATATATATATATATATATATATATATATACACACACACACATACAGTTAGGTTCATATATATTTGGACACAGTTTTCATACTTTTGGCTCTGTATGCCACCAGAATAAATTCACACGAAACAATCCAAATGAATTTGAAGTGCAGACTTTCAGCTTTAATTCAAGGATTTGAACATAAATATAAAGTACAAATTTTAGGAACTGCAACCATTTTTATACACAGTCCCTCCATTTTCAGGGGCTCAAATGTAATTGGACAAGTGAATATAATCACAAATAAAATGTTCAGTTTTAATATTTTGTTGAGAATCCTTTACTGGCAATGACTGCCTGAAGTCTGGAACCCATGGACATTACCAAAGACTGGGTTTCCTCCTTTCTGATGCTTTGCCAGGCTCTAACTGCAGCTGTTTCAGTTGTCTGCCTTTAGTTTTGCCTTCAGCAAGTGAAATGCATGCTCAATTGAGTTGAGATTAGGTCATTGACTCGGCCATTGCAGAATATTACACGTATTTTCCTCCAAAAGCTCCTGGGTTGCTTTTGCAGTGTGTTTTGGATCATTGTCCATCTGTACTGTGAAGCGCCGTGCAATCAACTTTGCTGTATTTGGCTGAATCTGGGCTGACAGTATATCTCTAAACACTGCAGAATGAATCCGGCTGCTTCTGTCTTCTGTCACATCATCAATGAACACCAATGACCCAGTGCCACTGGAAGCCATGCATGCCCATGCCATCGCACTGCCTCCACCATGTTTTACAGATGACATTGTGTGTTTTGGATCATGAGCTGTTCCAAGCCTTCTCCACACTTTTTTTCTTCCCATAATTCTGGTATAGATTAATCTTAGTTTTATCCATCCAAATAATGCTTTTCCAGAACTGGTCTGATTTTTTAAATGTTTTTGGCAAAATCTAATCTGGCTTTTCTATTCTTCAGGCTTATGAATGGTTTGCACCTTATAGTGAACCCTCTGCATTTTCGTCTCTTGATTGTAGACTTTGACAATGATACGCTCACTTCCTGGAGAGTTTCTTTCACTTGTCTGGATGTTGTGAATGGGTTTTTCTTTACCATAGAGAGGATCCAGTGATCACCCACCACTGTTGTCTGCCGTAGACGTCTAGGCCTTTTTATGTTGCTGAACTCACCAGTGCGTTTTATTTTCTTCAAAATGTACTAAACTGTTGATTTGGCCACTCCTAATATTGCTGCTATCTCTCTGATAGATTTGTTTAATCTTTGAAGCCTTACAATTGTCTGTTTCACTTGCATGGACAGCTCCTTTGAACGCATGATGTAGGTTCACAGCAATTGATTCCAAATTGATTGCAAATACCACACTTAGAATCAACTCCAGACCTTTTACCTGCTTAATTGAAGAAATAATGAAGGAGTAGCCCACACCTGGCCATGAAACCGCTTTTGATTCAATTGCCCAATTACTTTTGGTCCCTTGAAAAAGGAGGGATGGCCACTCTTAAGAGCTGTAATTCCTAAACCCTTCCTCCAATTTGGATGTACATACCCTCAAATTAAACCTGAGAGGAGTGTGCACTTTCAGCCCATATCCATTATATAACTATAGCTTGAATATGTTTTGGTAAATACCTGAAAAAAATAAAATTGTGCCTGTGTCCAAATATACAGTGTATGGACCTAACTGTGTACATATATATATATATATATATATATATGCACACAGCATGAAGTGCTTTTTCTTTACCTGCCTGAAAGATCTGCAATTCTGTTCAGCCAGTCTTGCAATTCAGGCATCACTTCTAGACCCTGTACCCCCAAATATTTCACTGTAGACATACTGCAGTTGAGCAGTGCAGCCTGGTCGTCTACAACCCACCAAATCTTTCAACTGGAAGATGAAGCAGGGCAGTATCTTAAAGTTATCAGTCCACAGTCTTCATTTAGGAAGTTCTCAGTGTTAAAAGGACAGAGCACACAGGAGAAATCCAAGTGTTATAGGTAAAGAGAGCACCAAATTAAAAATCCTTAGAAGTCCAAAGTCTTTACTGTTCAACTGGTTATAACTAGCAGGGCAAAGGATGGCAAAAGACGCCCAAAGCATTCTGGGGGCACACAATCCCCCTTCATCAGAGCTGAAGGAAAAGTTAAAAAAAATCACAGATAAAAATGATTATGGGTTATTTTAAAGTTTTCCTCCAGCCCTGATGAGGTGGGATTATGTGTCCCCTAAAATTTGGAGATCCTTTGCCCTGTTGTTGTAATAAATAAAGAAGAGAGAATAAAGACTTTGGACATCTAAGACTTTTTTGATTTGGCGCACTCTTTGACCTATTACACTTGGATTTTTCAGCTCAGGTAAATGTTCTCTTCTGGGCGATCCCTGTGTTTATGATGACCTGCCAAATACAGCCCAGTTGGGTTGAAGTAATGGCTTTGTCCACATTTTGATAACCTGTGAAAATCCATGTCCAGTACCCCTCTAACATTACATTTTAGAACATGCGGAAGAGCATGATTAGCTCAGAACGCTACTGTGCAAGGAAGGCTGATACCAAGGAAAATTAAGCTGTCTTGGTATCAGCCAACAGATGTACTAGGTAAATATATATACATTTTTATGTAGAGTAGGAAAATAATAAAATTGCTAGTGGCGGAGAGAAAATTGCTTTACAAATCAAGCAATTTGTAATTTTTTATTCTGAATATGTGCACACTGATCTTTCTAATCCAGAGAAAACTATACAATTCACATGACACATGGATTTCTGTATGTCATGATTCTCCACAAATCAGCCAGAACCACAGTTGTTCTCGCTAGTTTGCATACCCCGGCAGAAATCGTGACATTTTGGCATTGATATTGAAAATATGACTGATCATGCCAAAAAACTGCCTTTTATTTAAGGATAGTGATCATATAATCATTTATTATCACATAGTTTGGCTCCTTTTTCATAATAATAACAGAAATCACCCAAATGGCCCTGATCATACATACCCTGGAATGATTGGCCTTGGTACAGGCACACAAGCTTACACACACAGGTTAAAATGCCAATTCAAGGTTAATTTCCCAAATCTGTGGCTTTTAAAATTGCAATTAGTGTCTGTGTATAAAAAGTCATTGAGTTTGTTAGCTCTCACGTGAATATACTGAGCAGGCTAGATACTGAGCCACAAGGAGCAGATAGGAACTGGTTTTTGTAAAGCATATAAAGAAATCCAGAGCCTCGAATATGCTGATCAGTACGAAGTAGAAAATTCGGGGATCTTTTGATACCAAGCCAAGGTCAGGTAGACCAAGAAGGATTGCAGCCACAACTGCCAGAAGAATTGTTCGGGATACAAAGAAAAATCCACAGGTAACCTCAGAAGAAATACAGGCTGCTCTGGAAAAAGACGGTATGATTGTTTTTAAGGAGCACAATACAACGATACTTGAACCAAAATGAGCTGCATGGTCCAGTTGCCAGAAAGAAGCAATTACTGCACCAATGCCACAAAAAAAAGCCTGGTTACAAAATGCCCGACAACACCTTGACATGCCTCACCAAGCTTTTTTGTGGCATTGGTGCAGTACAATGGGGCAATGTGAAAAGAGCCTAAATGTTGTTGTATGATTTTCCATGCAAATCAAATGTGAAGATTCATTTGCTGCGTACTATCACTCAAAGCCTATCATTTACAAACAAGATAATTAATTAATTACCAGTAGGCCTCTTAGGAAATCCATTCTCCTTGGACCACAGTTTAGATGTGATGAATCAATTAGCAATCCAACGTTTTTCCCCTTTACAAGGCCAAACATCTAGAGGATAAAACATGATGTTAAGAATCCCAATTAGCAGTGACAATTGTCTTGTGTATGAGTACGTGTATATAGTCTCTTGAGTATGCAAACCAAGGAGCTCTAAATGGAGTCATTGCAGGGTTTTAACTGCTGCTGGGCCCATGAGGTCATTGGTTTAACCATGACAGCTACTTCAGAATAAAATGAACACTGTGTACACAACAGTGAGAAAACTAACATCGTTGGCAACATACAAGCATATCTTGGTGCCTTCTTCAGTGTCTGGGGTAGATCCTATGCCCATGCTGTATACTTCTCTCTAACATTATGGAAATATATAAACATATACTGCATATGAAAATATCATGCAGCCCAGTTAACTGCATTAACAGCTCAGCCCTCCCTGATCAACATTTTGTTTAATCCCATATTCATTCCAGGATTGAAACACTTCACACTGTACTTCAAAAAAGGCTCAGAATGTAAAACATTTTCACCATTTATAGCTTCCTAGATAATAACAGAATCTCATTTGTACAAACATTTAAAGAGTAACTCCACTTTTGTAGAGAAAAAACAAACCCCTCTGGGTGGTCTATGTACATTGTAAGGGCTTTAACAAACTTTCCTACCTGTTTCTGTTCCTAAGAAAAACCTGTATGTACGAATATGTCCTTGGAATATTGATTCCTGAATGAGAGTGCTGATGCACTTGCAGACATCTAATGAAAAAAGTTGCAGTGTCTGCAACCCTTTAAACGTAATTACCTCATAGGGAGCATCTCAACAAAAAATATAAATCCTAATGCTGAGGATGCCTAAAATTTTACTTTTATCTTAGTGCACATTTCTGGGAATATCAGTGAACCAATCACAAAAGCAAGAAATTACATTTCTAGGGAAGTTTAGTACACCATCTGTGTACAGAATGCTTCCAGGTTGCCATATTACATTGAATGTTACAAAAAATTACATCAGCTGCAGAGTGAAAAGGAAAGGTCATGGCTTGTGTAGCAATTGTATATCCTATATTATTATTTTTTATTAGCTATAATTTTTTTTCACGAAGGTGGAATAACTCTTTAAGACCAAGCATAATCCACCACTCCCTGAATATTTCCGACCAAGAGTTTCAATTGTGCATTCACTAGCACAGAAGGATACAAAAATCTAAGCTACATGCTTCGAGTCAATTTGCTTATAGGTGTGGCAAGATAGGACCATCTTTAGGTTAATATCTGTGCGGGTGTGCTTGCTCGGGCACAACAGCCTGTTCATTTGAATGGGCTCCTGTATTTGCAGGAAACACAGGGAAAAAAAATGCCCAACCCTTTTTTAAAAAACAGAGCCACGTGGAACTGCATGTTCCTGTGGCACCATGCGATTCTGTGCTCTCAAAAATGTGCCTTGTTTTTTGATGAGTGGGGGTGTGATTAAGATAGAGCAAAAGAGAAGCGTCTTTTGCCTGAGGGTCAGGAATGTGCAGGATTATGCAAAGGTTCCCGATCTGCACGTATGTGAACCTAGCCATATCTGTATTCCACAATGTGAATGCATGCTCAATGGGCCCTCAATGTGAATGCATGCTCAGCTGTACAGAAGATTTACAACTATCTGTTACCATCCCTGGATGGCACCACTTTTTCACAATTAGCAAGGGCAAATTTAGGTGATTTTAATGGAATTCCTTATAGAACTCATGCAGTACCTCCTGCTTTACACAAAGTTATTCGTCAGATGATGCTCATAACTGCTGGTGGAAATATATGGCAGGAATGTTTAGCTGTCTCTACATTTTGTTCACTTACTCTTTGCTTTTGTCCAAGGTTTACTTGAAATAAATGACAAATTACCTTCCATATTAGTATTAGAATATAAATACCAAGAAATCAATAATCTGAATCATAGGTTGATACATATTAACATGTTTTGTACCTATAGTATGCTCAATCACAAACAAGCTACTTGCATATCCCCATTCACATCTCCTGCATAGAACTTACAATGGACTGTTTGGCTACTTCAATATAATTCTATGAAATCAAAGAGATGAACCAGACAGTTAATATATTTTTGTTAGATATAAGGGGGCACTAGTTACATTTTATACTAGGGCAATTGGCAATTATCTCTACCTCTGTGAAGTCATTAACATCTGCTTTAACACATCATGTACAGGATCAGCCACTATGGCACTCCAATATATATTTTAAATTTAACAGAAAACTGTCCATGAACTGAGCAAATAACCTTTCTGCTGCCTTCCATCAGCCAGTTAATTCTCTTATGGTAATCTTCAATAGTCCTAAAAAAGAAAAGCGCATAATCAATGTATAAACAAATGAAATAAATTGCACTGCAATATTTAATGCCATCAGTTAATACTAAAAATCCCTGTGCTGCTCAGAGTAACCAATCGGTTACAATATTCCAAGTTCTATTTTCCAGTTATTTACATAACTAATTTTTTGGTCCTTTTCTGGTCCAGGTTGTTTTCTATGGATGCGTTTCCTCCATTGATATTGAAGTGCATGAGAGGTTTTCATCCAATAGGCACTTCTAAAAGGTTCAGGGGGCATATCATGTGATTAAGTGCCACTGCACTGGAACACACTGCAATGGTGTAAACTAGGCTATTGGAATACATATAAACTGTGCATAGGTGTTTTATGCAGATTAAAAATGCACTGGACAGCATCTGATGTGAACCAGCCCTTAATTCATCATATAAACATTTCATTTCAGCAAAATATAGGCAGTAAAGAAAAAAAGGGCTAAGGTGGAATTTCAGCAAAGCTCAGAGGATTGCTTAGAGTTGATTTATACACATTTAGGGGGAATGGGTAAAAAATGATCACACATAAAAAGTGTCTCTGAGCACCACTGAAACCTTGAGGTCACATTCACCCTTGTGGGTATTGACACCGCGTTCTAAAACACATTTCTACAACCCATGGCCGTGCACTTGTTCTATGTCCGCTGTGTTGTGCTGCCATTCATTGTGAAAATTTCATACATATTACTACCTCATTGTTTAAGTTTCTTACTTCATAAAAGGAAAATAAATGTATGACACCTTCTATCTTTTTACATCAATGCTGGCTACTGCTTATAATTATAATTTCTAGCAGATACTTCTTTATGGTAATATTTTAATTCCTCCTATACCTTTCCTGTAATAGAATCCCTTTTTTAAATATTGGTAACACATTTTTTTTGACCCAATAAAATCATACCAAACCAATCATGAAAGTCTTTAAAATAGAAACAATTGCTTAGAAATAAAAAAGCCCAACTCTTCGAGTACTTGTGGGTGTAAGCCATCTGGATAAGATGCTTTATTTATTTTTTATTTTGTCTGATTCTGCACAATATCAATGTTGGTCAATTGTCTTAATACAGATACCTATTCTTTAAGGGAGTGAAAACTGCTCCTTTATTTATTTTTTTTAAAACGTGCATTTTTCATCTCCTTAGACCAATAACATTTAAATCGTCCACTTAAGAAAAAAAATAAAGATTTCTGTAACACCACTTTCCAATTTCAAACCTGCTGTAAAAATGACAGCTGGCCTTTGATTGTTAAAATAGGTAACATAGGAACTTCTGTTTTCTCTTGTTTTTCACAGAAAGCCCAGCTTTCAGAAGCGATAATGTGTATGAATTTTACAGCATGAACAAAAAAAAAAGAAAAGCTTAAAATAAAACCATACTTACTCACGTATTTTTAACTCAAATTCATTTATTGTTTCAGCTTCAAATTCAATCTGCTTGGAGGCATTTCTTGATGGTTTCCTAATAAAGGTATATACAGATTTGAATATTTGTTCTCAACTCAGAACAATCATGCCTAAGAAAAGATTTGTATTTGCTCACCTAAATATCATTACTTACTCTTCTAGTCACTGCCTTTTTTAACTTCCTTGCATTTGCCCAAATATTGTGTATGTAGTAGCAGTGTGTGAGCTTTGGTAGTTGACAGAGGCAGCAACTATCAGGCTTCTAGTGACCTCTGAACCCCCCCCCCCCCCCCACCACCACCACCACCAGCTGAAGTGTCAGACAGACAGTAAGTAGGGGAAACATGCATTTTTCAGCAAATATGTCTATACAGCCTAGTTTCTTGTTGTCTTAAAGTGCTACATCAATATATAGACATTATTGACATCACTAAATAATTAAATATTAAATTTTTTCAGACTTACAGTATATCAAACATTCTCTGTCAAAGAATGAAATTCATTTCTAACTTACTTTAAAAATAATTTACCTGAAGCAGCTTTTTTCTCTCAATCACCCTCTGCTTTACACTGATGGTTTTGCTACCTGCTATTGTGTGAAAAAGCTCCTAATTGTCTCATATCATTCATTAGCAGCCCCTCACTATTTCATACCTCTTAAAGTGGTAGTAAACTATTTTTGTATACTTTTACCTACAGGCTCTTTTTGACAGCTGGCACATGCGCTCTGAAGAAACATCATACCAGTGCCATTCCTTCAGAGCACTGTGCTGTGGCCCAGGACTCCCGCATGCATATGCAGGAGTGACGTCACAGCCAGTCAGACGCCCGTAGTTCGCAAATCCAGAAGAAAGACCAGGTGAAGATGGAAGCCTCTGAAGTGGTGACAGCACACCGTTGGAGGGCTTAGTTTTAATGTAAGTCCTTCATAATGTGCTAGTCTGCGATGCAGATTAGCACATTAAGACATTACCTTGCAGGGGATTTTTTTTTTTTTTTTAGGTGCGGTTTACTACAGCTTTAAAGTGTAACTAAAGGCAAACTTTTTTTTTTGTTTCGGATAGAGAGCAGAGAGATTAGAACACCTGTCATTTTTTTCTTTTTTTTTAGCTTTCTGTGCCCCCTGTTAGAGAGATTCACCCTCTCTATTTGTCCTGTTCACCATTATCATCGAAAGTAAAATTAAAAGAAAATCACAAATTTTGTATTCACATCAAAACACTAATAGAGGTGAAATCTTCCAGTTGGGACACTAGTTCTGGAGACACATTGGGATTCACTTACATTGAAGGGATTTCTTGTCACTTCTTGTTTTGGCTATGAGACAGGAAGAGAGAGGAAATTTACCCAATGGGACACAAAGGGCAAAAAAATAAAAATAAAAAAAAATCCTGATGGGGGTTATAACTTTCTCATACTCTATCCAAAATGAAAAAAAAAGAAAAACAAGTTTTGCCTTAGTTACACTTTAACATAGCTTCCTTATGCTTTTGAAATGTTTTTGATATCCTGATACTCAACTTCCCAGTGTTACTTTTCTTTGCCTCTGGAGGTACAGAGAGAAAAGTTTACTTGTCATAGCTTCCCTACAATCCCTATTACTGCCAAGTCCAATTTCCGCCAGTGCATCTGAAGAAAAACAGACTATGAATGTTGCCCAGTGAGAAAACTGCTCAGTCAATGCCACTGTCACATAAGAATAAGTAAACTGTCAGATAAAATCCTTTGTCTGCAGGGTCCTTTGTTGGCTGAAGAATCCTCTGTCTGGCTTCTTCCAGGTGCTTTGGCATGATCAGGAGTTCAGGCACACAAGCACCACAGCGGAATTTCAAACTGAGCTGCGCATGCATAGCACAGTGTACATTTTACAGAACTCTGCAAGCAGGCAGGCAAGCTTACTTTATTGCAGAGGAGACATTGGGGTTGATTTATTAAAACTGGAGATTGCAAAATTTGGTGCAGATGTGCATGGTAGCCGTGCAACCCCACTGCATGTCTCTTCTGCAATAAATAGCCTACCTGCTCATAAGCTTTTCATATGTAACTTGAGTTCTGCTTTAGGCTTCCTAGACCAGGGGTCCTCAAACTACGGTCCGCGGGCCACATGCGACCTGCCGAGGACATTTATCCGGCCCGCTGGGCAGGGGCTTATCTGCCGCGAGGCAAGGGACTAAGGTTTGGCAGGTCGGGAGAGCTCGGCAGGGCTCGGGCGGGAGGCAGGAGGGCGGGATCAGCACTTCTAGAACAGGGGAAGGTAGGCTGGGCTTATGAACCCGCACCACTCACCTGGCCTCTCTGCAGCCAGCCGGCCATCTTTTCTGATCAGTGCATGCAACCGTCAAGGCCGGAGGGCGGAGCCTAGAGCTGACCATGAAGAGGGGGAGCAAGAGAGGAGACTTCATCGCTGCATGTCGGGTATCACGGCCACGGAACCCTAGATAAGTGCAATAGATGATCGATCTCCTCCCTCTCTCTTTCCCCCCTCTCTCCCTCCCCCCTTCCTCTCTATCTCTCCCCCCCCTCTCTATTTCTCCCCCCTCCTCTCTCTCTCCCTCCTCTCTCTCCTCTCCCCTCCTCTCTCTCTCTCTCTCCCCCCCATCCTCTCTCTCTCCCCTCATCTCCCCCCCCCTCTCTCTCTTTACATTGTACACAGATCTGACCCAACAAGGAGTACTGCATTTACCGAATATTTCGCTCCATAAGACAAACTTGGGGGGGAAATGTCTGTGCGTCTTATGGAGCGGCCGGCCCAGTATTTCCGGCGCCGTTGTATGCCCGCAGTCTCTGGTCATCTCATGTACTATGTCCGCAGTCTCTGGTCATCTCCTGTACTGTGTCCGCATTTGTTCATAGTTTTTTTTTTTTTAAACTATAGTCCGGCCCTCCAACGGTCTGAGGGACAGTGAGCTGGCTCCCTGTTTAAAAAGTTTGAGGACCCCTGTCCTAGACTAAAATAAACTTTTTCAGGAAAGCTGTTCCCAACTTTATGAAAGCCTTATGTACTGTATGTCTGTTGTACATGATGCTCTAAAGACTAGTGTATTCGTTTTAGCTTGCTGTGAGCAACACAAGATACATTTATTTATTTGCCTTGTGGGGTGATTTAGGTTTATTGCACAATTGTTGTGTGTAGGTCACAGGTCTAATATACAGTATGTTAATTCTGAAACCGAATCATGGATTTGTACATATTTATATAGGATACTTGCTGCAATTTGCAAGAATACTCACATAACAATGTGTCCCAGGTTCAGCAGATCTTGAATGGTTAGATGCCTGGACTCAATACCATTGTGTTGAATCCATTCCTCTGAGCTCTGAGAATCACTTTTCCCATTTTCTGTGTCTGTCACTCTCTGCATATCAGAAGGAATAATGCAATCATGTGTAATCACTCCTTGTGTTTGCAAATTACAAATCTTTGCACTAGAGGAAATGTTTGCTTTAATAAAGTATGTGTTATTCATGCTAAGCAATATTCTACCCCAGAGGCTTTCAATGGCTGCATTGATACCTTTCTTCAAAGCAGATCCCCCAAAGGATAGGAGTTATATTTAGTGCCCCCTTGGCCAGGTGTCCATAGGCTGAGAATTTACTCAGCAGTTTTGAGTAAAAATAATAATAATATCTCAGTGAATAATAATAATATTAATAATAATAATAATAATAACTCAATGAATAGATGAATGGGACACACTATTGCTCTATGGTGCTAGCAATTGAGCTCCAGCTGCATGAGCCAAAAGTGGGTAAACTGTACACAGTAGTCTATCACCAAAAATGCAAAAAACAATGATGATTGCTGTCACAAACTGGAAACCTTGATCAACCATAATGTGTTGATGGCTGCTTGCTTCCCCAAGCAGACCTGCAGCCAAGAACAATTTTGTCCCGGCCCTGTTGCCCATCCATGATCTCCAATCTATCTACTACAACGCCCAGCATCTAAGTGGATTATTAGCAAGCATAGAGCAAGGGAATTTACAGTATATGTCTATGTAAATATTGACTTTTAGAAAGTTGATATTAGCATTAGCACGATAAGGATGCAGGCTGTGCTGGATGAAGCATATCTAAAATAAAAGATGTCCTGACAGCTAAAGTGGAACTAAACCGTCCTATTCTTTACAGCCTAGGAAGTGGCCATTTTAGCATCTGTTTGGTCTGCAGTTGCCATGGTGCTGCACATGTGATCATTTATGACACCAACTATTTGATGATTTGACAGTTTGATTTAGAGTACAAGCAACTGTGATAGTTATCATTCATGGCATGCCTTGAATGTAATTGTATTGGAACATAATAAAATTGATGGGTTTAGTTCTGCTTTAATGCTTTCTGTTCTTGGCTAAAGTTTTTAGCTTACATAGTGGGATTTGACCACAAGTTCATTTTAAAGAGAAAACCAAAGCAATGCCTGCACAAGGTTAGCACTCCTGCCACCTGTGCCGTCAATCTCCATGAGCTTTCCAAGCAATAGTCAATGAAAAATCTTTTGATTCTGACATTTCTGGGTGTGTCAAGTAACTGGTCCCCATCTGAGCACTGTGATCGTTCCCTCTGGCCCCTACGTCACTACAGGGCACAGCAGTGATATATATTTCACATGGGAGAATGACTCAAAGAACATAGTGGGGGATCCAGCATCCAGAAGTATTCCAGATGCTGAAGATGATTCAATAGGTGTAGTCAGGGCCGTGGATAAGGGGGTACCACCAGTCCTCATGTACGGGGCCCAGGCCAGCAGGGAGACCCAGGCAGCTAGGTGAATTGGATGTGGGCACGAAGGGTGATTGGTATGGTGGGAGAGGGTAACTACTGGAACCTTCCTTCCTCTCCTTTCAGCAGCTGCAAGCACACAATCAGATCTTTCAGGATGGAGAGTGGGGGAAGGGTCCAGTAAATACGTCACATTTACCAGCCCCTTCCTTTCCCGAATGAACACAATAAGTGATCGGTACTAATTACTAACTGTGTACATTCATAACTGAAGTATAGCAAACTATATTTTTTTTTTTGCAAGGGGGGCCCTGTCAGGTTGGCTGTATGGGGCCCCATGGTTTCTAACAGCAGAATTGGGTGTAGTGTGTGAAGACAGCAGAGATCAGCAACAATGGCAGCAGGAGGAGGAAGTATTGACCCTTTCCAGGCACAGCTTTGATTTTCACTTTTAAAATACCAACAGAGTCACTTTCATACTGACAGATATTGACGGAAGTCATTTTTCAATTAGTTTGATATCAGTTAAAGGATCAGTATAGCAAAAAAAAAAGTGAAAATACCACAATGTTATTTAGGTTTATTGATTTTTTGTTCTAACAGAGGTTCTAAATTAAGTACTGTCAAATGCCTAAAAGAATCATGTGTTTCCTAAAGCAAACAATCACGTCATAGCCTAGATCAGCAAAATTAAACTATGCTGAGTCTGGCTGACAATGGTCTCCTATTTTGGCACATTTTTAATACATTATACCTTTTTCTCAGCTAGTAGAGTACCTAAATGAAGTGATGCTGGACAAGGGAGAAGAAAAGCAAGTGGCTTTGCTAAGAATGATGAGGGAGAGAAGAAAGAATAATGCGGAATGTAATCTAGACCACTAGAGGGCATGAGTCACTTCATTGAATCAAATATGGTGTAACATGTTATGTCAGACAGCTCATGTCTCCCCTGAAATCTGCATATAGCTAGGTATTATAAGGAATTTCTGCCTGAAAATCAGCATAATCTCAATTACAGCAGAGCTTATATGTTTCTGAATAAGTTATAAACATATACACTATTAGTAGCAATCTTATTGCTATTTTTTTTATTATGGTAATCATATATGTCCCCACTAGTGTTTGTGTCTGAGTTTGTGCATTCTGTATTGCTCACCAAAACGCAAAAAGATCTGAAGTAAGGGATCACCACTGCTGTGATAACTGAAAGTGGAACTACACTGCATTTGAGCACCACAAACACTATTTGGTTCATTTTTAATATTCAACGCAAACTCTCCCATCCATCCATCCATCCATCCATCCATCCATCTAACTCTCAATGCTTTATTTTGCAGATAAATCACTTTGAAAAACACCTACTAGCATTTCTTGCCATGGCCATCTTGAGTAAGGGCAGATGATTCATGAAGCATTTACTTCCTGAAATCAATCTGCCATGCTCAGGTATTTGGGTGGGAGGGTGTGCGTAGCAGAGAAAACCGCTCCTCCCCTCCTAAAGACTCCTGTCTCCTGTATGAAATTATTTGTCTAGGCATGGAAACCAGGAGGTAAATGTGAAAAAAAGGTTTAAAACAAAAAAAAATTATAATTATAATACACTTTCCTATCTATTTTCTAATGCTAGAAGCATAAGGATTAAAACCAGTAAATGTTGATTTAGAGAGTGAAGTTCTGCTTTAAGCTTAGTTCATTTTTGTTAAAATCAGCACCAGGGACAGTTCTCACATTGAATGAGGTGTCCCTTGTGCTGGTGGCTGCTTTGTTCTATTCCTGCCCTTTCCATCCCCCCCTCATTCCTAAATGCTGGACTATGTGGCAGCACAGTAACTTAGTGGTTAGCACTTCTGTGTGACAGCGCTAGGGGTGTCAGTTCAAATTCCGACCATGACACTACATGCAAAGAGTTTGCATGTTCTCCTTTGCTTGCATGGGTTTTGCAAATTTCAAAGACTTGTTAGTTGGCTCCTCTCTAAACTGGTCCAGGATATGTGAGACACGAACCTTAGATTTTAAGCTTCGTAAGGGCTGTGAATGTACAAAATATATATGAGGGGCGTTCAAGTCAAATCGGGACTTTTGAGTTTATATAATAAAAGAACAAATTTCAAGGAGTGGAAACTGCATTTATTTTTCAACATACTCCCCTGCTACATTTATACACTTATCCCAGTGTTTAACTAATGCATGGAAAGCTTCAGCATAGAAATATTTGTCAGGTCAAAATGCCTGAACAATCCTAGGACAGCCTGCTTCATTTCGGTGGTGAAATGCTGACCTCCAAGGAACTCTTTTAGGGGTCCAAACAGGTGGAAATCACTCAGGGCGAGATCCGGGCTGTAAGGGGGATGTGGAAATACCTCTCAGCTGAGTTGCTGTGATGTGCATGTAGTGTGGTGAGCAGTATGAGCTTGTGCGTTGTCCTAGAGAAACAGGACGCCTTTAGTAATCAAACCAGGTGTTTTTTTCTGCAGACGCATATGCACATCACTCAGAACACAACAGTAATATTCATTGTTGATAGTGGCACCAAAGGGTAGAAAATCCACATGAAAAACGCTACGTTTGTCCCAGAGAACACTTGCCATCACTTTAATCTCCCTGGCGGTATGATTATTTCAGATTTTTGGTGCTGAAAGCGGTACCATTATTTTGCATTGAAATATGTAGTTTTTTTATTGTAGGCTGTAATTTTTAGGAATAACTCACTGAAATCTGTCCGAACAAGAGTCTATTAAACATCCCGGGTATGATAAAATTTGAAACACAAAATCATAAATTATAATTTAATAAATAATCATAAAAAATAATAATATAATAATAATACATTTAATTCAATAATATAATCAAACCGAAAACACTGAAATTTGAAATAGAGCGCCAAGTTCGTACATTGCTGAGCAAAGTCGCAAAATCGTTTTCAGTGTCTGATGCCGAATTTCCCCACAAATCATTATCACTCAATTCTGCAAGTGGTTCTAATTTACTATCGCTGTTCTCTAGCTGGTCTAAACCCGATTTTGACCTAAAGGGACACTTTTTGGACGCCATGGACATTTCTCAGTTTGCAGGCAGAAAGAACAGACAAAATGCAGGCAGGGCACAGGACAAAGCACTAGGGACAATATGTATGTGAAATGGGTTGAAACAGCAATGTTTTACTATGTAAAATTTGTTTGGAAAAAAATGAAATTTTTGAAAATTTTCAAATTTCCCGCCGGAGGTGCCCGTACGTCCCGACGTCACAGGGACCGGAACACAGAAGCCGAATGCTGGCATCGGCCAGAGGAGATGGCCGGGGACGCTGCAGGGGACACATTGTGGGAGCGAAGGACAAGGTACGGTAAGTGCTGCAGGGACTCCCTATGCAGCGCCGCATGGTAAGCCCAAGTGTAGCTCGGGGTTACCGCTTTTGGAACTGACATTTTACCCCGAGCTACACTCGGGAATACCGCTAGGGAGGTTAACTGCAGGTGCAATTGTTCAAAATTTTTGTGGTGGAGGTGAGTCCGCATGCTTCCACTGATCTGATGCTTGTTTTGATTCTGGAATGAAATGATGTGCCCACACGCTGTTCCATGCACGCACTAACACTGTTGTCTGCCATCTTCATTAATGATCTCTGACTGGCCCATGACATGTGCGCCGCATATCAGTAAAAGGACACACTTGCCATTTACTACTGTGTGTAGTACCGCCGCACTAGCATCCCTTTTTATACCTGTAAAATTAATAGTCCCGATTTGACTTGAACACCCCTCGTAGATATATGTAAAGCACTATGTAAATTGTCAGTGCTATATAAATTCCTGTAATAAAGAAGTACTATCACTTCCCACAATGAAAAGCACTCTATGAATGGAGTGGATGAATGAAAGGTCCCCATTCTCCATTCATAGAACACTTTCAGCATGTCATTGCTGTGTACAGGCTGCTGCAGCTGTATTTGCATTTTGTTCATATTATATGATTTTACATCTCTGTGAACTCTGCAGGCAAGCACGATGTTGGAGTTATTGCGGGCCCTTGGAGTTATAGCCAGAACTTTTTTTTCAGCAGGACTGCATTAGTATGCACCTCCAGCTCTGACTTTTTTTTACAGTATAGTGGCGGGGGGTGCTTTGGCATGCTGGAGGGTCTTTTGATGGTGACTGCTGGGAGATCTATTGCTGTTGGAGGGGGGGGTGTAGAGTTGCTGGGGGGGGTCTATTGTTGCTGGGGGGTCTATTTTTGTGGGGGGGAGACTATTGTTGCTGGCTGCTGGATGGTCTATGGATGCTGGCTGCTGGAGGATCTATTGTTGCACCTATTCTCTGGAAAAATAGCCCTGGATACAGCTGGCCAAAATGCCATGTGGGGGTTAGCTTTTTGCACCCAAAACAGGCAGACTTACATATATACTCAGTTGTTCTAATTCCCTATTTACTGGTGATCTGTGTGTTTTGACAGCCTCCCCAATTAATGATTCTCTGTGAGCAAACATCATCCTTACCAGCAGATCATGTGTTTGATTGACATGCGTCACCAGTAATCCTTCATCATACTTCATGTTGTTGACTTTCACATCCTGCCATGAAGGCTTTGCTCTTATGGGAACTGACTTCAAGCCTTCTTCTGGTTCCTGGCTTAATGTAACACAAAACCATTACATGTAAACATGTACCATCAGTTTTTCATTTAATCACAATGAATAATTCATGTACAGATTCAATATGCATGGCAATCCAAGCTTCTGATATAAAGTGCACAATATAAATGACACTATCACACTGCTAGAGCAATAAATTCATGGTAATCAGCACATGATATATATGTCTTTCTCTTCTATACAGGAAGATCCAATAGATAATAATTCTGATTTATAAATAGAGCAAGAGTATAACTAAAGGCAAAAATGTTTTCTTTTAGATTTTTTTTTTAGATATTGTAGCCAAGGATGCAGATAATCGAGCAGTAGGAAGGGGGGGGGGGGGGGTAGGGGAGGCATCAGGGGTCTAATAGAGCCCTGATGTCTTCATAAAGAGGACTTGTCACCTGCTATGTTATCAATAGGCAGATTTTTAGCCCCTTGTGATAGCAATAAAGTTAAATAAAAAAGTATTTACAAATTGTAAAAAAATTTTTTTAATAACAAAAATAATACAAATATTAAGCCTGGGTTCACACTGATGCGGTGCGGAATTCGCAGCATTTTCTGTGCAAATTCCGCACTGCATCACAATCGCACCCTGTTCATGCGAACCGCTGCGGGTGTGTATGCTAAGTTAACAACACCCCACAATCAGTCTGCAAAACTCTGTGCGATGTGCAGAATCGCATCACATGGGTGTGAATACCCATGTGATCTGTGATTCTAGTGAGGACCAAAAAAGGGTTCTGCACCTTTTTGGTGTGGATGCTGTGCAATTTGAACCATACAAAATGTATGGCTCCAATCGCACCGCACACAATTCGCATGTGATTTGCACAGGAATGCAGTGCGGTTCCTGTGCGAATAACATGCGAAATACCGCAGCGTATATGTGTGAACCCAGCCTGAAAGCATTTTGCATATGCACATATATGCAAAAGGAAACACAAGCACAAGTCCTGCATGTGTATGTAAACAGCGTACAGTATGTGAGGCATCACATGTGTGGCACTGATAAACTGCTAAGGCTTTTAAAACATCAACTATGAAAATAGATACTGAAATTTTTTTGCCATTTCACAGGCGCACACAGTGTTGAGTCTTGGTTTGTTTAGTATCCATTTACTCAATGCAACTGCATCTTATTAATTTTACCAAAAAATTGGTTATTATTTTGTGTTTGTGTGTACTAAAACTCCTGAAAAATGTGTGTACTAAAATTCCTGAAAAATATGCATTTATTAACCAATTCAATACCGGGCAATTTTACACCTTCCTGCCCAGGCCAGTTTTCAGGTTTCAGCGCTCTCACACTTTGAATGACAATTGCGCGGTCATACAACATTGTACCCAAACTAAAATTTTATCATTTTCTTCACACAACTAGAGCTTTCTTTTGGTGGTATTTAATCACCGTTGGAGTTTTTATTTTTTGCTAAATTAACAAAAAAAGACCAAAAATTTTGACAAAAAAAAAAGTTTTTCTTTGTTTCTGTTATAAAAGTTTGCAAATAAATAATTGTTCTTCATAAATTTAGGCCGAGATGTATTCTGCTACATGTCTTTGGTGAAAATAACCCAAATTAGGATGCGATTTTTTAGTTTGTAGGAAGGTTATAGAGTTCACAAACTATGGTATAGATCTGAAAAGTACTGACAGCCAATCTAATTTCTTGAGGTCCAAGAATGTCAGAACAGTACAGATATCCCCCAAATTACCCCTTTTTGCAAAGTAGACAGTCCGACATACTTCATAAGAGGCATGGCGAGTTTTTTGAAGTTGTATTTATTTTGTCATAATTTTTCGGAAAATTAAAAAAATTAGTTTCACTATTTTGTTTTTACATATTGTCACCAGTGCAGTACAGCGTCATCATATAACTGGCATGGCGGCGATCAGGGACACTGACTGGTGACAGTATGAAAAAAAAAATTATATATATATATATTTTTATTATTATTATTTTTTTTTTATTAAATTTTCTTTCTTTTTTTAAGATTTGTTTTTCATATTTCACTATGACCAAAGTAGTACAATGTTACCATAGTAACATTGTACTACTTTGGGGAAGTGATCAGTATTTTTTTTTTTTTTTAATATAATTTGCTTATAGCAAAGAATTACTTTGCTATAAGCAAGCATTTACCTGAATGACATTGATTCATTCAGGGTTTTTTTTTTTTGTGCTTAGCTGTGATTTGGCCACAGCTAATCACATGACATGTGCATGTGATTAGCTGTGACCATTCACAGCTAGGCAGTAGTATACAATGGATGGCATGAATGAAGCCATCCAATGTATACAACTGTCATGTGACCTGCTGTGATTGGTCACAGCAGGTCACATGGTACCGGCAACGGGGCCGATACTCAGATCTGTCATCGGCCGTGTCCGGTGACAGATCGCGCCGCTGCGCCGTTCTGCAGGAGCACAATCTGCGCATGTGCGGGAGGACGCCATATGGCGTCCACCCGGAACGCTGAAGACATTTGCCGCCCGCCATTCGGCCATAGGGCGGGTGGCAAATGGTTAAATAGCTGTGAAAGGTTTGAGTGACATAAAAAAAATTGCAACAACCACCATTTTATTATGCTTTCAGAAAATAAATAATGTTTGGGAGGGGGTCTAAGTACTTTTCTAGCAGAAAATGCTGATTTTAACATATGTGAAAAATCAAAAAATTGCCTTAGACACAAAGTGGTTATTATGAATTATGTGAAGGATAAATCACACTCCTGCAGCTTATATAGCATTCAGGGACTCTAAAAGCGAAATCTCCCCCAGGACCATGCTTTGCTTGACAAATAAGCACACAACTCTCACTGGTATCAATGTTTATTCTCATGGTGTGTCCAGCAGGGGACGTATTACAACCCTGCTTGGCACAAAGCCTGAATGACTAGGCTACAGTGACGTGGCAGTGTTAGGGTCTAGAGAGGAACCACTGGGTCCATTTATTGCTATAAAGTTTTGTAACCTACATCAAATTAGAATGAAGTTACAAGGCATAGATGCCTTTAACACACATGGGTAAATGTTCTGTTTAACTAACTTTTGTGTTACAATAAAAATATATTGCGCCAAAGGGGGCTACACATTAGAACGGCCCCTCACCGCCCAGGCACACTATATCACCCAGCACCCTTTGAAGATGTGCCTGACACCCTGCACCCCATCCTTGGCTCCCCTGGAATCCTGCAGACCTGTCTGGAGCATCAGAAAGGCGAGGATCATCGGGTCCCTGGTCCTTATCTCCAAAGGCACTGCTCCATGTGTGGGGGAAGATGGCAGCCACCACTATCTCACGGTCTGAGTGAGTAACCCCGGCCTGCAGCTACAATCTAAGCCCGCACTCCTGCCCAGCATACCTCTGTCCACCCCACAGCTGAGCTCCAGACTGCCACCCATTCCCAGCAACACCGCCTGTTGAGGTGGGACCGGGCCTCTGCTTTCTCGGCCGCTCCTGCATGCCAGCCCCCGGCTTCCTGTGCTTCCATAGCCACACAGGCCTGACAAGAGACCGCCACAGTCAGCGGGTGGACCGAGGAGGGAACTGTTAACCTCCCCATAGGGGCCTGGCAACTACTGCAGCCCACTACCTTCCTGGGCCAGGCCTCCTACATAGGCGGGAAAGGATGGATGTCCCTGCCATCATTGCGGTCCCTCCACCCCACAGGCCGGCAGTGTCCTGCCTGCTCCTACCACCTGGGATCCCCTGCTCTCCTGCCATAGCCTGATCTGGCTCCTGTCTACCCTTGAACCCTAGTTCCTGCCTGTCGCCTGTCTCCTGCAAGCCCTGGAGGGTGACACTCCTTGTAAGCCACGGGAAACCTGTGCCATCTGACCCCCTGGGAATCCAGGGCCTCCTGCCCACCTGGTTAAACCAAGGTCCTGACCCCAGCACCAGCTTAATTTTCAGCGCTTTTCCTAATATCATAGGATCTTGTTGCCTCTGGCTCTGTATTACAAGCCTTGACACTCCTCAGGGCAACCCTTCTTAACGACCACTACTGTCTCCGGATGGATCCTCCTCCAGGTACCCCTGGTTCCCTCTGGGACCATGGGGAAATATTCCACTACTACCACAGCCAAACCAACCAAATTCATGGCAGACTCCTCTAAGATCCCAGCTGCTCCTGCTGCTAGGCCTCCACCTAAAATGGTCTTTCCACAACCTTCACCTAAACAGCCAATCTCGTCCCAAGAGCTTTTATCCAAACTGGACGACTTCTCTAACGACAGTCTTTCTGCTGCACAAATTGCAGATCCCACTGGGGCGACAGCCTTAGATTTAGCTCTTATTGAAAAGTTTAAACTTCTCCTTCAACAAGAATTGAATACTGAAACAGAACAACTCACTACAAAGATCACTCTCGAAATAAGGGACATAAGATCCCGTATCAATGATCTTGAACACAAAATGAATGATGCAATTTTGGTGATCGACAGCCATGAACAAGATATTGACACTGTAAAATTGGATCTTGCTTCCACCCTCCAGAAACTTGAGGACTTAGAGAACCGTAGTAGGAGAGGTAACTTCAGGATTAGGGGCCTTCCTGAATCCATAGAGGATTTAAATTCAACAGTCACCACCTTGCTCTAGGAGCTCAATTGGAAGACTGGAATTTGATCGGATCCACAGGGCCCTAGGCCCAAAAAGGCCTGATGGTCCCCTGTCACATAATAGTCAAGCCTACTTTTTATAAAACCAGGAAGGCTGCCATGAAAGCAGCCTGGTCTAAAAGGGAGCTGCTTTTTCAATCTCACAAATACCAAGTGTTTTCTGATCTGGCTCCATGAACACCCCTGAGATGCAAGGAATTAAAGCCCTTTGTCCAGATGTTACAAAACCGTCACATTAAACATAAAGATTGAATTCCTATCATCTTACCATCTTTTTCTTTCTGCGCTCTCATTTTTGGGGCCAGTCCACCATTTGTGGACCCCAATCGCCTACCACTAAAAGGCTCCAGTACAGCTTCATGGATTTTAACATGCTAGTCTCTACGCATGTCCTGACTACGGTGGTCTTGGATTCCCGTCCCTCAATATACAAACTGTGTTTTTATTTACTTCTGGGAGCTCGCTGTACCCTTGGGGACCTTCTAGTACTTTACAACCCTCTATTTGCTCCAATCCGTAGGAGTTGTCCCACAAAACCTTACTGCTCAACCAACCTAAGATTATAATCATTAGATTACTCTTGATCATGGGCGCTGGACCCTGTTAACTATTTAGCCTCCTGGCCCCACTTGGATGGGCAGTGACCTCCCATATCTTTTCACTGGTATTATTTGCATCTGCTCAGGAATCCATAAGTGTGTCTTAACATTCACATGCTTTCCTCCCTCATTACCCCCCCATTTTTTTTCTTTCCTCTTCTCTCTCCCCCTTCCTTCTTTCCTCCCTTTCCCCAAAGTCAGGGAATAGTTTTGCTACTTTTATCCAACATGTTTCATGATTATATACTGCAAGGTGAGCTCAGTCGGTCCCAGCAACCCCCAGTTATGGCAGTGCATATGTTCCCCGCCGTAGATTGCTTAGACAATTTTTTTCTGGCATCCCTGCAGTTGAGCCCCCCATCCCTTCTCTTACTGTATTCTCCCTCCCAGTTTCTTTTTTTCTTGATTTCCTTGAACGTTGAAATGTCTACCATATTTGCACCTGGATCCCTATTGTGTCTTCTAGCCGCTTTACCTTCTCTCCACCATGATGGCTATCTCCAGGCAACAAATGAGATCTGCACAATACTTACCGTGCTTCTTGTCAAATTCCTTGGGGTGTCTACTTTCCAAAAAGGGGTCATTTGGGGGGGGGGTTAGGTGCTATTCTGGTGTGTCAGGGCCTCCGAAACTGTGATAGGTAGTGAGGAAGTGTAATGAGGAAATAAAGCCCTTTAAAAGCCTGAAGGTGCTTATTGGATTTTGGGGACCTGTACTGCCAAAACGTCTCTCACATGTGGTACCCCCATACTCGGGAGAAGTAGCAGAATGTATTTTGGGGAGTAATTCCACATATACCCATGGCATGTGTGAGTAGTAAATCATTTAAGTGACAAAGTGGTAAAAAAATAAATTCTTCTATTGATTCAACATGCCTCCCAGCAAATAGTTTGGGGTGTCTACTTTCCAAAAAGGGGTGGTTTTGGGGGGTGGGGGCGTTTTATGCCCAGCATTAGAAGTTTATGCCACACATCATTCACTCTAACCACCTGAAGGTCAAGCCTTTTCTGACACTTTTTGTTCACATGAAAAAAAATCTGTATTTTTTGCTAGGAAATTAATTTAAACCCCCAAACATTATATATATTTTTAAAGCAGACACCCTAGTAAATAAAGTGCTGGGTACTACAATTTTTTATGGCACATAGTACTCGTGCAGCGATTGTTCAAACTCCAATTTATTTTTAAAAATACACTTTTTTTACTTTTAATGCACAAATACCAAGCCAAGGCTTGTGCAGACAGGTGTGCGCGCACAGGAGGGACAAGTTTTTTATTTATTTTTTTTAAGTTATTTTGATTTTTTTAATTCTTTTTTACACTGTACCTTTCATTTTTTTTTTTTTTTGATCACTTTTGATGCTATCACAGGGAATACAAATATCCCCTATAACTTCAATGGGCATTGTCATATATTCTTTTTTCAGAAATCTGGAGTCTATCAGACTCTGGATATCTCCTCTGCCCTTACATTATCTAATCAAACCAAAATCGGTGTGATCAGATGCTTTCTAAATTTACAAATGGCGCTGTTTATATCCTGCAAAACTGAAGTGATGAAATGCTTGTAGCTTCCGAATTCTTAGACTATAGAGATGATTGGCACCACTCTGGTCTCCAATCAGCTCTATGGTCAGCTGGCAGAAACACTGGCTGCATTCTCAGGTTCCCTGATGGCATGGGACTGCCCGAGAAGGCCGTGGAAGGCAGCGGGGGAGGGGGGCATCATCTCCCGCTGCCTGTAAAAGAAATCCTGCAGCTAATCAACCACTAGGATTGCTTTTACATGAAAGCTGATCGCCGGCTGAAAAAAATGATACCAGGATGATGCCTGCAGCTGTAGGCATCATCCTGGTATAACCATTCAAAGTCCAGCGATGTACCAGTACATCGCTGATCCTTGTTGGTTATATATGCTATGTTCTTTTTTTTTTGTATGCAGCCTGTGGACTGAATGAAAAAAAGAGAAGAAATCTCTTCCAAAAAAAGTGTGTGGTATGCCCGCCATTAGAATATACCACCCTGCATCCACCCACTTCTAATGGTTGGCACATATTAGGTCACACTTTGCCACAAGCGCCAGTTCCAAGATTGAACAAATGTTTAAATAGTGGCACGCTTGAATAAAAATTGTCCAAGTATAATTGGTACCCCATATGGAAAAAGGATGACAACAAGTCCCAAACTGTCTTGCCACTGCTCCCCATGTAGTCTGGGCATCCGGGGGGCTCCTTGTGACTATCTTTTCCATCGTAAATCCGAAACGTATAAGTATAGCCTGTTGTCCTCTCACAGGTCTTCTACATCTTGACCCCATATCTGGCACGCTTGCTGGGGAGAAATTGTTTGAATGCAAGGCGGCCAGAAAAATTAATGAGGGACTCATCAATGCAGATGTTTTGCTGGGGAGTATAGACATCTGCTAATTTTTGGTTAAGGTGATTTGCGAGGGGCTGAATTTTGTGGAGCCAATCAAATTCAGGGTTACCCGGAGGATGACAGAGTATATTGTCATTGAAATGCATAAAACACATTATACTCTCATATCTATGCTTGGCCATGGCAGCAGAGAACACGGGCATATGATGAATTGGGTCTGTGGACCAATACAACCGCAATTCATTTTTTTTTAGTAATGCCCATGTTGAGGGTTAGACCCAAAAAAAATGTAAATTCGAAAACCGTAATGAGTTTCCATGTGACTGGTCTGGCAAGGTTTGAATTTGGGTTGGCGGCGATAAATTGTTGTCCATATAAATTGCTTTGATCCACAATCAACGCATACAGATATTCCATGAAAAACAGCTCCAAAAATCAAGGGGAGTAGTTAAATTTGCTATTTCCACCTGAATTCTGGGTTGGGCAGTGAATGGGGGAAGTACAGGTGCTGCAGAATTTGTGGGCTGTCAATTGGGATTTGCAAGCACATCCGGAAGGATACTAGGAGCTCTACGGGTCTGTGTGCGAATTCTTTGTGGTTGCGGAACAATACTTGTGCTTGCCACCGCACCAGCTTGTACTGCACTTATGGGACTCACCACGTCGCCAAGTCATACTGCAGTGCTGATATTATTATTATTATACAGGATTTATATAGCGCAAACAGTTTGCTGAGCGCTACAATATAACGGAAGGCAATACAGCAACAATACAGTTCAATACAAGAGTGTTAGGAGGGCCTGATCCTGGGAGCTTACAATCTAAGAGATATGTGAAAGACCAGGATGTACTAGGCCACTAGTACTCGCCAGTTCACCAAAAGGTAGCGTGGCACTAGTACTGGCACTCTGCTGCATATGAGAGTCATCAAAATTTACTGACAAGTGCTAACAGAGATCAGGCCTGATTCTGCAAAAACTGCGGTTTTGTGTGTAATGTATCAAGTGACAGTGACCTACTGACACTGCACTTGCTGGGGGAGAAGGGGGGTAAGCGTAGGTGCTGGGGCTGATCCGGCTAACGATGCATTTTTGGGGACACCATACTAATGTGAACGCTGGTATAGTGCTGATCTGATCAAAGATATTGATCCGTTCAGACAATATACTAGCAATGGAGGTTTATTGTGCATGAGCGTGTTCCTGGCAATCAAGGGGTTAAATGTGATGCCTGGTGTACTGACAGGCAATCTGACGCTATCTGGGAGGGGCGTGAAAACCATGGGAGCGGAAATCATGTATATATATATATATATATATATATATATGTGTGTGTGATTTTGTGCACCCGTGCCCCCCTGTAGCAGTATTTCTGCTATACGGCAGTCAGGAAGCGGTTACAGAAGCGGTTTGTGTTATGTTGCTGCATTACTTTAACTGACAATTGCGCGGTCATGCAACACTACAGCCAAATTAAATTTATGTCCTTTTTTTCCCACAAATTGAGCTTTCTTTCGGTGGTATTTGATCACCTGTGCGGTTTTTATTTTTTGCGCTATAAAATAAAAAAGGCTGACAATTTTGAGAAAAAAACTATATTTTGGACTTTGTGCTATAAAATATGTCCAGTAAATAAATTTAAAAATCAAATTTCATCATAAATTTTGGCCAAAATGTATTCTGTGAAATGTCTTTGCTAAAAAAAAATCCCAATACATGTAAATTAATTGGTTTACGTGAAAGTTATAGTGTTTACAAATGGCGGGATAGATACTGTATTTAAAAATTTTTTTATACTAATAATGGCGGCGATCAGCGACTTATGGCGGAGATCAGCGACTTATGGCGGCGATCAGCGAACATTCTGACACTGGTGGGAACTGACTTGGGGTCACTGACATCCCCAGTGATCAGTGCAAAAAAAAAAAACACTGACACTGTACTAATGGCACTGGGGAGGAAGGGGTTAACTTTTTTTAAGGAATTAAAGGGTTAATTGTGTGAGGGGAGTGTCTTACTAGGGGGCGGGGGGTGTGCTTCACAGGAACACACTGATCCCGAGAGATAAACTCCTCTATCAGGATCAGTGTGCTCGGAACTGACAGGGAGCAAAGCTGCAGTGTAAACACTGAAGCCGTGCTCCCTGTCAGTGATTGGCTGTAATCGCCGGAACCCAGCAGATAATGACCGGCTGGGACCCGGTGATTGACACCCGCGGCCGTGATCAGCGGTACGGGTAGGGCGGTCATGCAACTCACGCGTTCCCCCTACCTGTTTTGCAGAATGATGTTTAAAAACATGATTCTGCGCAGCGGTGCCACCCTGCCGCAGTATAAACACTGTGGCTGGACGGCAACCAGTTAAACATTGGGTTACTTCAGTACTCACTGACAAAGAACCAACAACCCAATTGTCCCTGTTTGAACACACAGGCATACCTCGGTTTACAAATTTAATTCATTCTGCGGGACCTTTCGTATAGCGAAAAATTTGTAAACCACAACGCCATTTACCATAGGAATGCATTGAAAACCAATTGATCCGTTCCTGAGGTCAGAAAAAAGTAAACATTACTAAAATACCACATGAGTTATTTTATCAAGTCATGCAGTATTTTAGTAGTGACAACCATGTGTTAATGTTTCAGCTGTCAGCGGGGTTCCCCACTGACAGCTGAATGTAAAAGAATTGCAGGCAATTAAAAAAAAAAATAAACGATGTGGGGTCCCCCCTCTCATCCAAACCAAGCCCTTCTAGTCCGGTATGGATTTTGAGGGAAACTCCCATGCCAAAATTTAAAAAAAAATGGCGCGTGGGTCCCCCCCAAAATCCATACCAGACCCTTATGCAGCATGCATGTCAGGGAATGAGAAGATCGCCGCGGAGATTGAATCTGCATATGCGTAGAATCCTGACAAAACATACAGGCAGGCGGGCACTAGGACCCAGGCGTGCCTGTCACCAATGACGGCTCTGGGCAAGCACTAGGGCCCAGGAGCGCCTGTCAGGAGTCGGGCGGTCTATTTAAACCCGGCTCTTGCAATGCTCAATTGCCCTATGGTCTTATCTGTGTTCCTGAGTTCCTGAGAGTAGATTGTTTGTTGCCGACCCTGCCTGATCCTGATTTGCTGTCCGTCTCCTGTTCTGATCCCTGGCTTTGTCTGACCATTCTCCTGCTTAATCCCGCACGTTCTGACCTCCTGTTGACAAACCCGGCTTGTGACCTGCTTATCCCTCTGCCTGCTGATTCTGTACTACACCGCCACCACTGTTACCGACCCGGCCTGCCCGACGCTGCTCTAGTTACCTCCTCACATCAGACTCTTACCCGCTATATGCCTTCTACGGTGCCTCTACCACAGCTCGGTGAACCCAGGGGCCGCGACCTGGTCTCGGCCTGCTCTAAGTCCATCCCCACCATCAGGGGCCCTGGTGAACAAGCAGGTCGGAGCTTAGATTCCGCGCCTTGGGGGATTCCGGTCTGTGGAGTGCTAGAGGCTACCGCGGTTGGATTCCTGACAGTGCAGCCCGCAGGTCAGGAAAGAAAGGGGGACGAGCGAGCACCCCCCCCGAACCATACCAGGTCACATTCTCTCAACATGGGGGGGTGCTTTGGGGCAGGGGGGCTCCCCCCCAAAACACCTTGTCCCCATGTTGATGGGGACAAGGGCCTCTTCCCCACAACTCTGGCCAGTGGTTGTGGGGGTCTGCGGGCAGGGGGCTTATCGGAATCTGGAAGCACCCTTTAACAAAAAGTGTAGTGTGAAAAAAGACAGGACACGGTCTTTGACAAGTCCTTTATTAAAAGAAAAAACTAAGAGAATGTCCCCCGCAATAGATCCAACGTCAATCACGCTGCCCACTGCCACCGCCGACCCAAAAAAACCAATTAAAGAAAAAAGGCTCTGCTTCCAACGATGTCTCCCGCCATCTGCCTGCTCCAGTGGTTTGATAGTTCTTAAATAGGTAAGGGGCGGGGCCATTCAGGGACATTACCCGAGTGACCCCGCCCCACGTGACATTATTGATGTCACATGGGGTGGGGTCACATGCGTTATGTCCCCAGGTGGCCCCGCCCCTTACCTATTTAAGAACTGTCAAACCACCAGAGCAGGCAGACGGCGGGAGCCATCGTCGGAAGCGGTGTTGGTCTTTAAATTACCGTTTTTGGGTTTTTTTTCTTCACTATAGCTCAGAGATTCAGCTGTCACTTGCCCCCCAACTAAATGAGAAAGTTTCTTTTTAGTTTATTTCCCCACGTTAAAAGACACAATGTTTCCTTTTAGTTTCTTAAAAGAAACAAAGCTTACTGTAACTCCGGGAAAGCGACAGGTCTGTAAGCTATAGTGAAGAAAAATAAGTCGGTAATTGCAATTAAAAATCGGCACCAAAATACACTTTGCGAAAAAAATTCGTAAACCGAGGCATTATTTTCAATGGATTTTCATTCGCAAACCAAAAATTACGTTAACCGAGGCGTTTGTAAACCGAGGTATTATATTTACCATCAGACGCCCTTCTCCTCCAAACTTATTTCCATCCCTAACTCAAAGTTGACTAACTTTCAGAATCCCAACAACCACACTTGTGTTTCCAGGTGGGAAAAGGACCTTAAAAGCACCAAAGATATGGGCTGCTGGTCACAGATATGGACAACCCTGACCTCATGTTCTATCAATATTCTTACAATGGAATCAGCATTTAAAACTGTTACAAAGTGGTACTTGGTCCCATCCTGTTTAGCACACCTACACCCATCTGCCCCCGGTACCTGTTTCTGAGGCTGCACTACCCCAGGAGATGTCCTACACATATGATGGACATACCCTATTCTCTCACAGTTCTGGGCAAAGGTCCGTAAACTCCTGTATTCATTCTTAGCTCGCCCCTTACCAAGGGACCCGTGGCATGTTCTTCTGCATCTGAAGCCCCCGGGCCCTATAAAACACCAATTTAAGCTGGCTACATACGTACTATTGGCAGCTAAACAAACTATAGCAAAAGCCTGGAAACAACAATTCATATCCTTTACAGAAGTCAATAGCCACCTAGATTTCTTCCTGGTTAATGAAAACTCTCTAGCATTCTTTCAGATACTAACAAGAGATTTCTCAAAACATGGACTCCATGGATTCAACACACCCATCCTGCTATGTCAATAGTCAGCTTTACTTCGCTATAATTTCAGAGGATCCATAGCCCAGGTTTAAGTGATTTTGACATTCTCCTTTCGATTCTTTCTTGTCTTTCTCCTCTGCCTTTCTCACCCTATTGGCTCTTCCGCAGGGGTGATTTACAATGTGTTCTATGTATTTCTTGGTTTGGCTATACACTTTGTGCATTTCAATGCCACTATTTCTTTCGCTATTGCCAGAGATTAGGCAATAGGTGTATAATCCCTTCACCATTCCTTACACTGATTACCAATTACAGGTATGGTTTTTCTGTGCACGACTGCTTTTAAACTGGTACCCCTTATTATTATAGCTTACTTGTACACATTACAGCAGTTGCGTTTGTACTTTCTAAACTCCAAACTTCTTAAAAAAAAATGTATTGAAGGGAAAAATATATTGCGCCTTAACTAAATAGAAATATATTGCGCCTTCCCTAAAGTTGAACTGTGGGCACATACGTATAAGACATAATTAACCAACAATACTTATTTAAATGTGTTAAAGCTGGTTTTATTTGATATTTTATTGGTTTATTCATTTTTATGTCATTAATTTTGATTGTCATTCTTTTTTAACTATGTTGTGTATATCAGACAGCACAAATTCCCAAAAAATACATATTAACTTCAGGTTCTAACATTACAAAATATAGAAATATGCAAGATATTCATTATCTCTCTCTCTCAATCTCTTGGGCATTGGTATATTCCAGTAGTCTCCAAACTGAGACCAGGGGCCAGATGGAACCCTTTTTTTGCATTCATCTGGCCCTTGGGGAACTGACACAAGACATTATTCCTCTCACTGACACCAACAATAGATCATAAATCCTGCTTCCTTACTTCAATAATGGGGTACTATTCTTCCCCTGACAATAACAATGGGGTATTATTCCTCCCCTGACAAGAACAATTGGGGCATTATTCCTCCATTGAAAATAACAATGGGGCATTATGCCTCCACTGAAAATAACAATGGGGCATATTCCTCCACTGACAGTAACAATGGGGCACTATTCCTCCCACTGACACCAACAATGATGAGGTGCTATTCCTCCCACTGAGACAAATGATGAGGCACTATTCCTCCCACTGACACCAACAATGGGGCACTCTTCTTCCCACTGACACCAACAACTATGAGGCACTATTCCTCCCGCTGACACCAACAACTATAAGGCACTATTCCTCCCGCTGACACCAATGATGGGAAACTATTCCTCCACTGACACGAATGATGAGCCACTATTCCTCCTAATGACCATGACAATGGGGCACTATTCTTCCAACTGATACTATCGATGAGGCACTATTCCTCCTACTGACACCACTGACACCAACAATGGGGCACTATTACTTCCACTGATACCAACAATGGGGCACTATTCCTCCCAATGACTCCAATGATGGGGCACTATTCCTCCCACTGACACCAATGATGGGGCTCTACTCTACCCCTAATAATAAAGACGGGGGGCCCTTTCTTTGGAGACCCCTGGTATACAGTTGCAAGAAAAAGTATGTGAACCCCTTGAGAATACGTGGAGTTTTGCATGAATTGGGCATAAAATGTGCTTTGAACGTCATCTAAGTCACAACAATAGAAGAACACAGTCTGCTGAACATAATACTACACAAACCTTATATGTTGCCATGATTTAATTGCACATAACATGTAAACATTCACAGTGCAGGGAGGAAAAAGTATGTGCACCTTTGGACTTAATAACTGGTTGAACCTCCTTTGGCAGCAATAACCTCAACCAAACATTTCCTGTAGTTGCAGATCAGACCTGCACAATGATCTGGAGTAATTGCGGACCCCTCTTCACAAAACTGTTTCAGTGTAGCAATATTCTTGGGATGTCTGGTGTGAATCGCTCTCTTAAGGTCATGCCACAGCATTTCAATCGGGTTGAGGTCAGGACTCTGACTGGGCCACTCCAGAAGGCGTATTCTGTGCTATTGCAGCCATTGTTTTGTTGAATTACTTGTATGCTTTGGGTCATTGTCCTGTTGCATCACCCATCCTCTGCGGAGCTTCAGTTGGCGGACAGATGGTCATACGTTTTTCTGCAAAATGTCTTGATAAACTCTGGAATTCATTTTCCCATCAATGACAACAATCCGTCCAGGCCCTGAGGCAGCAAAGCAGCCCCAAACCATGATGCTCCCTCCGCCATGTTTTACAGTGGGGATGAGGTTTTGATGTTGGTGTGCTGTGCCTTTTTTTCTCCACACATAGTGTTGTGTGTTCTTCCCAAACAACTCAATCTTGGTTTCATCTGTCCACAGTATATTTTGCCAGTAGTGCTGTGTAACATCCAGGTGCTCTTTTGCAAACTTCAAACGTGGTGCAATATTCTTTTTGGACAGCAATGGCTTCCTCCGTGGTGTCCTCCCATGTACTCCATTCTTGTTTAATGTTTTCCTTATTGTAGATGTGTCAACAAAAATGTTAGCATGTGCCAGAGATTTCTGTAGGTCTTTAGCTGACACTTTGGGATTCTTCTTTACCTCATGCAGCATTCTGCGCTGTGCTCTTGCAGTCATTTTTACAGGACGACAACGCCTAGGGAGAGTAGCAACAGTGCTAAACTTTCTCCATTTGTAGACCATCTGTCTTACTGTGGACACATGAACATCAAGGCTTTTGGAGACACTTTTGTAACCCTTTCCAGCTTCAAGCAAGTCAACAATTTTTGATCGTAGGTCTTCTGAGAGCTCTTTTCTGCGAGGCATGGTTCACATCAGACAATGCTTCTTGAAACCAGTAAACCAGGGCCTCACATACTTTTTCCTCCTTGCACTGTGAATGTTTACATGTTATGTGCAATTAAACCATGGCAACATCTAATGTTTGTATAGTATTATGTTCAGCAGACTGTGTTCTTCTATTGTTGTGACTTAGATGACGTTCAGAGCACATTTTATGCCCAATTCATGCAAAACTCCACGTAATCCCAAGGGGTTCACATACTTTTTCTTGCAACTGTATTTGGAAAGATATGTTGGCTATGTATCAAGAATATATTCAATAAAAAAAGAAATGATGTCGGGAACATAAGCTGTTTGGTGATTTCTAAGAACTCTTCATGGTTCACAACTAAAGAAACTTTGAACAAACCATTGCATTTTACAAATGGACACACGTGTTCAGTGATCTTTGTACATGTCCCCTATACACATAGGAATCAGTCATCTGGTGGGTTGGATGAATTACAGAATTCTGGCTGTGAATTCACAGTCTGTGGAATGGCATTGCTGAGCAGTGAAGTACTGTATTCAACTATCTTTAAAAAATTAAATACTGCACGGTAACCATACTTACTATGAAGTTTTAAAAAAATGATCATTTTCCAAAATGTGAGCCATGTTTTCTGTGTGTAAATCCATTCTGGCATCCCTGAAATTGTATAAAAATATAAATTATATATATGGTAATATTTGCACATATAAATCCTTACTAATATAATAAATTTAAAGTGAATAACAAAAGCATATATAATTAACATTTAGAAAACTGCAAGTAGACTCAGTGCAACAAACTCTGGACTGGACTTCCACTTTCAATCACTGGACTTGCCGTTTTGCTATGTGATCGCTTCTGCCAGCCCACGCTTTGATTAGAGTGCAAATCGACAGCTCAGAAACCAGTAAACCCAAAACAGGTGTGTGTTTTTTAAGGGCAGGACAGCTGTCAGCAACACATCCAATATCATCACACTGATTGGAGTCAAGGTTGGCTCACTCCTGGCTCCAATTAGCTCTGGGAGAAGTCATTAAGCTAGGGCCTCACATACTTTTTCCTCCCTGCACTGTGAATGTTTACATGTTATGTGCAATTAAACCATGGCAACATCTAATGTTTGTGTAGTATTATGTTCAGCAGACTGTGTTCTTCTATTGTTGTGACTTAGATGACGTTCAGAACACATTTTATGCCCAATTCATGCAAATGAAATGTTTTGTACCCCAAAGAGCTTCTACTGTTACGTTACTAGTAAAAAAAATATTTCTGGTAGATAGGCTTTAAATTGCTGAAGGGACACACATTGACTGTAAAGTTCTGGTGTTGGCATCACTCCCACAAGTCTTAGAGCCTTGACACCAGCAGATGAATTAAGACAAACCAAATGCAACGACACACTTCACTGATTGCCACTGCACTGGTGCACTTCTTACTTCTTCACTGATCATTACTGCAACCCACTCACTACACAGACCACTATACCAGCTCCAACTGCACCCATGCATTTCTCCATAGACAGCCACTGCACCTGTACACTTCACCGCTGACTATGCCAACTCCAAACACAGCCAAGCATGGGGTCTAGGCCTCATCAGTTCAAAAGGGGGGCCCAGGTATCTGACAAGCAGAAGCTGGGTGATCAAAGCAGTGGGGGCAATCCCTGAAAGCAATCTGCCTGTGGTTCCCCCTTCGCACCACCTCTCTGCTCACTCTCCATTTCTGCTGCTCCAATCCCTCTGCGTACCCCCCACCCCCAAGTGCTGCCAGCTACTTCTCCTCTCCTACCTGCTGGCTGCAGCTGCTGTGAAGCACAGAGTGATTGGTTTCAGAATGGAGACTGAGGGGGCTGCTACATATATTTATAGGCCCCTTTCTTGAATGAATGAACAGAGTGAGTAATTGGTACCAATCATTCTTGTGTTCATTTATAACTGTAGCAGAAGAAAACTGTGTTTACTATGCTTCAGTTTGTGAATGAACAGGGAGTCTATGTACATCTCATGTCCTCAATCCCTTTCTCTGTCTCAAATGTGAGACATCAAGGGTCTGTTTAGATCCCTGATATTTCACCAGAGCCACCCCCATACCCCCCCCCCCCAACAGGGTTATTAAACAAAATGTAATAAAAAAACAAAAAAATTGTAAAAAAATTATTTCAAAAAAGAAGAGCAATTTGTGTTCAGACTGGCTCTTCAAAGAGCATTTGACAGGCGAGGGGAGGTGTTGTATCACCTCCTTTCTACCTGCTTTAACCCATACAGCAGTTGTGGGGTGCTTGCAGAACAGCCCCATTCACTGAAATGGATTGCATTCGACAGGGAGTATCATTTCTGCATGTGTACACCCGTAGCCACTGCCATGGAAGCTAAAGAGGGTAGCAGTTGTGGGGCAGTAAAAGGGCAGCTCAACCATGGGGTTTTACTGTCCCCTGCACTTCACATGTGAATAAGCCCCACCCATCATCACACCAACGTACTTCTCTATTGACAACTACTGCATGGCAAGCTTCTCCACTGGCTGCCACTGCATCTGCAACTTTTCCTCTGACCGCCACTGCACCCATACACATCCCTGTTTACAGCCTCTTATCTTCTATGCCAACTCCCACTGCACCTGTACACCTTTCCGTTGACCACAACTGAACCTGTTCACTTTTCCACTGATCACCAGTGCACCTGCACACTTCATTGCTGACTGCCCCTATACAGCTCTAAGAACCACTACTCAACCGGATATCGTATGTACTCTCCAGCGCCTCAGGATATGCACAGCCAAAAGGGAAGCCAAGGGTACCAGGACAGCGACAACCAAAGGAAATGCTTCAGGGGTGCAGCCCTCCTCAGACGGGGAAATCAGCCACTGGATAGAGAGAAAACAGGTGGCGCACACACCTAGTGCATTATCCAAGGTTTATTGTAGGAGTGAAAGAATAATAAAAACATACTCGCTGTTGATGCCTCCCACAAGTCTTAGAGCCTTGAGACCAGCAGATGAATTAAGACAAACCAAATGCAACAACACACTTCACTGAGGCATCAACAGCAAGGCTCTTACTTTCCATTCATCATACATCAGCATCAGAGGTTGGTCATCAGCTCTGAGGAAAGGGATTCGTCCCCGAAACGCGTCAGTGACACCTTGCCTGCCATTGTGGCCATTGTCATTTTTCTATGCTTTTTAGATACATGCTTTGTCTGTGAGTATGTTTTTATTATTCTTTCACTCCTACATAAAACCTTGGATAATGCACTAGGTGTGTGCGCCACCTGTTTTCTCTCTATCTAATAACCACTACTGCATCTGCACAGTTCATGGACCTCCATCACACTAGAGCATTGATTTACTTCTGCACTAACTGTCGTACCATGCAATGCTCACTTGACTGCCAATGTAATAGTACACACCATATCCTATGTTTCTTTGACTTCTCTCCCCATCTCCTCCTCTCCCTTCCTGTGGAGGGGGTGGGCACTATGTCTAGTTATTTGGATAAAAGGAAGGAGAGGAGTGGGTCATACCAGCTCTAGCTCTGAAGAAGGGGGCCTGACCCCTGAAACGCATCAGCTCTGGACGTTGTCTGTCAGGACCTATGAGGTTTGAGGGCTGGCATCTGGGTCTGAGTTTGTGACATGCTATTTTTTATATGGTTTGTGAGTATGTTTTTCCTTTCAACAAATTTTTATTGAAAAATTTTTGTTTTTAGAAGATACAATTGCAACCATGTGTATGAAATCAATGACTGACAAATTAAAGGCGGTCGTGCATGAAATAGAAAAACTGTAACAAGTGACAAAATAGCTGGTATTGTAACGATTGTGCGCAATAGAAACATGGAAGATGTACGTGACAGCCATCTTGTGAAGGTCTCAGCCTTTTTGTTTTCATGAGCAGTGATCTCACCTCCCTCTTCTTCCAAACTCTGGAGTTTTTAGCTGTAACTTTTAACAAACCTCAAAAGAGCCTCTTTTCTCCAACACACGCCAGAGTCCAGGCCTGGATGCCAGCTGTAAGCAGCTAATTAGTCTTGGCAGGATGTCTGTTTCCAAAATCATGAAAAACTCTTCCCTCTGCCC
The DNA here is from genome assembly GCF_062004578.1 of Staurois parvus. Lineage (NCBI taxonomy): Eukaryota > Metazoa > Chordata > Amphibia > Anura > Ranidae > Staurois > Staurois parvus. Next base: position 2,061,907 of record NW_028317948.1, on the reverse strand, counting down.
TATTGTAAAACCATAATAACTCAGTCAAGCCTGTCACACATGACCTGTAAGGCCATTAAAGCTAGGAATGAGGAGCGTGCCATAAAACGTCTATTCCACCACCTAACAATTCCACATACAATTCATAGAATTTAACAGGAACAGGACACATTATTATCAGGTATATATTTGAAAGGGGAATATCATGCCGAATAATTCAAGGTCATACATGACTATGTTAGCACATACAAAAAGGGAGAAAGCAGTCTCCTCCCTCCTGGGTGACAAAGGTAAGCTGTGTTTGTTATCACTGGGTTCGAAATATAATTCTGAATAATATTTTGCCAGACTCTAGAATACCCCTGCATATATTGGAAGTTATTAATACTAGTTTAAAACTGAATTTGGGAATTGGTCACAAACATGGTGGCCTCCCAGCACCCCTCCCTTAAAACAGATTATTGGTCAGATGGTCTCTAGCAACACCCCTTTGATATCACAGAAAAGCGGATGGCAAGACCTGTTAAGCAAGCTCTCATTTTAACATCAACCAAGGAACACCCAAGAGAGCCACAGCAACGTTTTTGCTTAGACAGTTGGACTCTCCTAAAACCAAGGACTTGGTAAGTACTCTCCATTTTCACCTCCTTTTATTTCTCTGTTGCTTTATTCTCTTTATGCCTTTGTAACATCCCTTTCTGTAAATATTTTAATCGCACCATTTGACCTTTTCATTAATAAATCTTATTTTGAAAAGTGTTAAAACTATCTCTAAGGCTTTTAATGCAAACTAAAGAATCCCTATCTCTTGAAGATTGCTACTGATAACAGTCCTCTGAATATACACTATATTGCCAAAAGTATTGGGCCAGCCCTTCAAATCACTGGATTCAGGTGTTCCAATCACCTCCACGGCCACAGGTGTATAAAATCAAGCACATAGGCATGCAGACTGCTTCTACAAACATTTGTGAAATCGGTCGCTCTCAGAAGCTCAGTGAATTCAACCGTGATAGGTTGCCACCTGTGCAATAAATCCATTTGTGAAATTTCCTTGCTACTAAATATTCCACAGTCAACTGTTAGTGGTATTATAACAAAGTGGAAGCAACTGGGAACAACAGCAGCTCAGCCACGAAGTGGTAGGCCACGTAAATGACAGAGTGGGGTCAGCACATGCTGAAGTGCACAATGTGCAGAAGTCGCCAACTGTCTGCAGAGTCAATAGCTAAAGACCTCCAAACTTGGTGTGGCCTTCAGATTAGCACAACAGTGCATAGAGAGCTTCATGGAGTGGATTTCCATGGCCAAGCAGCTGCATGCAAGCCTTAAATCACCAAGTGCGATGCAAAGCGTCAGATGCAGTGGTGTAAAGCATGCCGCCACTGAACTCTAGCGCAGTGGGGATGTGTTCTCTGGAGTGACAAATCACACTTCTCTGTCTGGCAATCCGATGGATGTGTCTGGGTCTGGCGGTTGCCAGGAGAACGGTACTTGCCTGACTGAATTGTGCCAAGTGTAAAGTTTGGTGGAGGGGGGATTATCATGTGAGGTTGTTTTCCAGGGGTTGGGCTTGGCCTTTAGTTCCAGTGAAGCGAACTCTTATGGTGTCAGCATACCAAGACATTTTGGACAATTTCATGCTCCCAACTTTGTTGGAAGAGGTTGAGGATGGCCCCTTCCTGTTCCAACATGACTGCACACCAGTGCACAAAGCAAGTTCCATAAAGACATGGATGAGCAAGTTTGGGGTGGAGGAACTTGACTGGACTTCACCTCAACCCGATAGAACACCTTTGGGATGAATTAGAGCGGAGACTGTAAGCCAGGCCTTCTCGTCCGATATCAGTGCCTGACCTCACAAATGCGCTTCTGTAAGAATGGTCAAACATTCCCGTAGACACACTCCTAAACCTTGTGGACAGCCTTCCCAGAAGAGATGAAGCTGTTATAGTTGCAAAGGGTGGGCCAACTCAATATTGAACCCTACGGACGAAGACTGGGATGCCATTAAAGTTCATGTGTGTGTGTAAAGGCAGGCACCCCAATACTTTTGGCAATATAGTGTGCCTGTCTGTAGTGACAGTGTGTGTTGCAGATGTTTATGTCAAAATTATAGTGTTATTGCTAACATTTGTGAGTTTCCTCCTTCTCGTTAAAAAGGTGATGGTGGCAGTTTAAAGGGTTATTTGCTAATTAACTTAACCCAGTGCCAATTGCTCTCAGGCTGCTGGCACCTAGATTGTGGTCCTGCGATCTGGAAAATCTCAGTGTAGGGTGCAGCTGAGGGTGGCATTGTTACGCAAATGACAGTGTGGTGTGAGATTGGCTGGTCCTTTGTTGGTGAGAAGGGCAGGGGTCGGGCACCAAGTTCATCACAGGTATGTCAAGAGACACATTGATCATGTTATAACTATGAAACAGTGCAGATAACAGGAGGAAATCCATACACCTATAGCATGCGACTGGGCATTGGTGAAAGAATTATCAGTGTATATGATTCACTGAGCAAGGGATTAAACAAACAAAACCGTAAATCATCCCTGCAGGAGAGCCAAAAAGAAGAAAAAAAGAGAAAGAGAAGAAAAAAAAAAAAGGTAGAAGATAACAAGAAAAAAATAAGGGGAGGACATCGAGAGCGCCCGAACCCAAGTTGTAGGGTTTCTGTATTTATAGCTACGTGAAGGTTTGTGAGTATGTTTTTATCCTTTACCTTTATTAAAGTGCAATGGATAATGCAATAGGGGTTTGTACCCTTTGTTCCTTTTTTTTGAGTACACACCGTATACTTTGTCACTGACCTCTACTGTGCTGAATATTTCTCCACTCACCACCAATGTAATGGCACACACAACATACCTCCCCACTGATCTCTACTGTGCTGGGCACTTCTATAGTGATTGCCAACAGAGGAATTTGCCAATGCATCCACACTGGGCTGCTGTGCACTTTATTATTATTATTATTATACAGTATTTATAAAGCGCCAATAGTTCGCTCAGCGCTGTACATTACAAAGGGGGACAGAACATGTGACAGAACAATACCAATACAATGCAAAACATGAGGGGATCGAGGGCCCTGCTCTTTCGAGCTTACAATCTAGGAGGGAGGGAATGGTGGCACAGGAGGAGATAGCTGTGGGGGATGGAGTGGTAGGAAGAGTGGAGGAGGTCGACAAGTTAGCAGGGGGTGGGGTAGGCTTCCCTGAAGAGATGGGTTTTCAGGGTGCGCCTAAAGGAGAGGAGAGTAGGTGATAATCTGATGGGTTGGGGCAGGGAATTCCAGAGGATGGGTGACACCCTGGAGAAGTCCTGGAGGCGGGTATGGGAGGAGGAGACCAGGGAACTAGAGAGAAGGAGGTCTTGTGAGGAGCGGAGTGTGCGTGCTTGGCGGTACTTGGATATTAGGTCAGTGATGTAGTTCGGGGCAGTATGGTGGACAGCTTTGTACGTCAGCGTTAGGATTTTGAATTTGATTAGTTGCGCAATCGGAAGCAAGTGGAGGGATTGGCAGAGGGGGGTGGCAGAGACGGAGCTGTTGGAAAGGTGAATGAGTCTGGCAGCCGTATTCAGGATGGACTGAAGCGGGGATAGCCAGCGGAGAAGCAGGCCAGTGAGGAGGGAGTTGCAGTAGTTGAGTCGTGATATGATGAGGGAGTGGATGAGCTGTTTAGTAGTTTCTGGAGTTAGGAACGTACGGATTTTGGCGATGTTGCGGAGATGGAGTCTGCACGAGTTTGTTAAAGATTGGACTTGGGGCTGGAAGGATAGGTTGGAGTCCAGAATGACACCAAGTACTCTGGCCTGCGGGGCGGGTTTGATGGTAGCGTTGTTCGATGTGATAGAGAAGTCAATGGGGGGTGGTGTCCGGGCTGGGGGGAAGACAAGAAACTCGGTTTTGGAGAGGTTCAGTTTAAGGAAGTGGAGTGACATCCAGTCTGATATGTCGCTCAGCAAGTGTGTTATTCGGGCGGAGACCGAGGGGGTGAGGTGGGGGGTTGAGAGATAGATTTGTGTGTCCTCGGCATAGAGGTGGTAGTTGAAGCCGTGAGAGTGTATGAGTTGGCCAAGGGAGGAGGTGTACATGGAGAAGAAAAGGGGCCCGAGGACAGAGCCTTGAGGGACCCCAACAGCGAGGGGGAGTGAGAGGGAGGTGGTAGCATTATAGGTAACGCTGAAAGAGCGTTGTGACAGCTAGGATGAGAGCCAGGAGAGAGCAGAATCTCTGAGGCCGAGGGAGTGTAGTTTTTTGAGGAGGAGGGGGTGGTCGACTGTGTCAAAGGCCGCAGAGAGGTCAAGGAGTAGGAGCACTGAATAGTGGCCATTAGCTTTGGCGGTTAGCAGGTCGTTGGAGAGTTTGAGTAGGCAGTTTAGGTGGAGTGTAGGGGACGGAAGCCAGACTGTAGGGGATCGAGGAGGTTGTTGTCGTTGAGGTGATAGCATAGGCGGGTGTAGACTAGGCGCTCGAGGAGTTTAGATGTAAATGGGAGCAGGGAGATGGGTCTGAGGTTGTTCGGGTCATTGGGGTCCAGGGAGGGCTTTTTAAGTATGGGGGTGATGTGTGCATGTTTCAGAGGGGAGGGGAAAGTGCCGGAGGAGAGGGAGAGATTGAAGATGTGGGTGAGGGAGCGTAGGATGGAGGGGGAGGGAGGTCGTAGGAGTTGTGAGGGGATAGGGTCGAGGGAGCAGGTGGTGAGGCGGGCATCAGAGAGGATCTTGGAGACTTCCCCGATAGTAAGGTCAAGTAAGTAAGTAAGGTAAGGTGTGGAGTGTTGGGGGAGCTTCAGTATGAGGAATGTAGGGTGGGGTGGAAGAGGAGGTCAGAGCAGTGGTGGGGCCGTGGGAGAGGGGTGATGAGGGGGTAGCTGAGTGAGGGGAAAGGGGGTTGGAGGGAGTTTGAGCAGTGACGAAGTCCCTGCGGGTTATGTCGAGGGGGAGCGGGGATGAGGGGGTAGCTGTGTGAGAGGGGACGGGTTGAGAGGGCGTGTGAGTTGCGGCGATGTCCTTGCGAATTGTGTCAATCTTGTTTTTGAAGTGATTGGCAATCTCAAGGGCAGTGAGTGAGGTGCTGGGTGGAGGTGGGGGTGGCGAGAGTAGAGAGTTGAAGGTGGAGAAGAGTCGGCGGGGATTGGAGGAGAGGGCCTTGATGAGGGTCAGGAAGTAGGCTTGTTTGGCAGCGTGCAGGGAGGAGGTGTAGGTGTGGAAGGCAGATTTGTAGCGGGTGAAGGCTTGTTGGGATTTTGTTTTGCGCCATAGTCGCTCCAGGGCACAACTGTGTCGTTTGAGGGTTTTGGTGTGATCAGTCTGCCAGGGCTGGAGCGGTCGGGGTCTGATGTTGCGTGTGGTTAAAGGCGCTAGTGAGTCAAGGGCTGTTGAGAGCGCGTTGTTGTAGGCGGTCATAGCCAAGTCGGGGCAGGACAGGGGGAGGATGCTGTCATGGAGTTGATCAGCTGCAGAGTGGAGGGGGGTAGGGTTAAGGTTGCGGAGGTTACGGCTGGTAGTAGTGTGACATTTGGAGGGGTAGGCGTTGGAGGACGAGGAGATAGAGAAGGTAATCAGGTTGTGGTCAGAGAGAGGGAAGGGGGTGTTAGTGAGGTTGTGGGGAGAGCAGTGGTTGGAGAAGACAAGATCAAGGATTGTACATTCACACCACTAAGACCCCCAGCACATTTTTGTAGAGCGGACATAGTCAGTGCCTGCTCTGCTCTATGGGTGGCCGAGAGTAAACGGACTCTGCTGTCTGTTTACACCCAACAACCCTCTGATCTGATCCACCTAAATGGAAAGGGACAGAGTCCCCTTCCATATTGCTTGGCGGGCCTGATCAGACCCGGAGTTAGGTGGGTGTGAGCAGACAGCAGAGCCCATTTACACCCGCCTGTCCATAGGAATGCATGGACCGTTCCGTTAGGTCCGCCTAAAGAACTGACAGGCAGACCTGATCAGAATGCCCATGTGAAAGGGGCCTAACACATTTTCTAAGAACACAGTATTTCATCCTTATGAACCAGAACACTTTTCTAGTTATTGTGAAAAATGTTTTCTATATAATATATGTCCATCAAACTCACTGAATCCAATAACATTATTTTTATTTGTAACAGTTCTATAGCTATGATAGTAGCATATTTCATTTCTCTAAAATGGATACCATGCTGTATACACTATGTACAAACCATACAAACTTTACATGTACAACTAATTCGCTGTAAGGACCAGTTCACACCACAAAAATGCACTGTGGATACGTTTTTGCTTACAGTTCACACCACACTCCATTTTGGTGCAGTGTTGATGCAGTTTGCTATGTTCCAGTACAGGAACTAGTCCTATGGCCTCATTCACACGACTGTAAAAAAGAAATGCTAAATTTTTTATTGATGGATCTAAATGCAGCTGCATTGTTTTCAAAGGCGACATTCACAAAGGTGCATGAACATGCACTGTGTTCAGATCTACACAACATCCAAAAATCTGTGTTTGAGGACATATATATCCATTCTGGTCTAAAAAAAAAAACAGGACAATTTTACGCATTGAGGCTTCATGCACACTGGGGCTGCTTTTTAATGCTTTTCTCCTGGCCTAACAAAAGCTGCTTCAAAAAGGCACCTAAGCCATGTTTTGCAAATGCGTTTAGGCGTGCCAAGTGCTTGGGCATTTATTTATTTCATTGGCTAGAATATTAATTAAAAAAAAGAATACGCTTAGGCGCATTTAGACATCTTTACTCATGTTTATTTCCGTTTACGTGCGTCAAGCAGTTTTTCTGCCAAAATGCTCATCTGTTGCACACACAAGTGATGTTTTTTTTTTCTTGCCTCAACTGTAAACACCTAACGTCTGCATGGACACATAGGCTAACATGGAGGGCAGGGGCAGACCAACCATTTGGAAACTAGGGCACTGCCCGAGGGCCCAGGGTCAGTAGGGGGCCCCATGAGATGCCCCTGGTACCTTTTTCATAGGCTTTTTTGAGTTTGGGCAAGGACACAGGGGCCCTATGATCCCCTGTTGCCCGGGGGCCCCATGAGTTGTCAGTCCGCCCCTGATGGAGGGGCATTTAGAGGCAGAAAAAACCTGTCAAACACCTGTAAAATAGGCTTTTTTGAGCTCAAGTGTGCATGAGGCCTTAAAAAGTAGACCTAAAAGCAAGCATCATTAGGGCCGGTTCACACTATAGAAACGCAGTCCTGATGTGTTTTTGCATACGCTTTTTTATGTGTTTTTGTGTGTTCCAGTGCGTTTTTGATGCATTACAGTTCATTTTTTCCCTCTCTTTTTCTCCCATTTAAATAAGGACATGTGTGTTCCAGTGCATTTTTAGTGCCTTCCCATGCGTTCTTGATGCGGTTTACTGCATTCCAGTACAGTTCTGTGCAGAAAAAATTCAGCATGTTCTATTTGTTTTTCTGCAACCAGAACACACTGGAACTGCAAGCACTGATGTGAACTATGACATTGACAACCATATAATCTACTTTCTGTGCGTTTTGGAGGCAGAAAAAAAGCAACTGAAACGCATGTAGTTTGAACTGGCCCTTAATGCAGGAACTTTTGTTCCGTAAACTACAGTAAAATTGTTAGATCCATGTGAATGTATTCTAATCATTTATTTTTCTCTTAATCTAATAAAAAAAAAACATTGATGAAGAAAAATAAACATACAAGGTCTATCACTCATGACATCTGATGATGTGTTTTTACCTGTTAAGCTGACTTCAGTATGTTCAGCATCACAACACGACTCCTCAAAGGACTTCCATTCGAAATACAGGCTGAGAGTGACTTCCGACAGCAGAGATGTGTACTGCGTCTCCGTGGCAACCGCACCAACCACTGACACAGGGAGGGGGAGGGTGTATTCTAAAGAGACATCTATAGAAATAAGGCTAGTAAGAATGCTATTAACATTAATGTATCAGTTAAATATATTTCAGGAACCATCTTAGGATATTCATTTAAAAAGAGTAACAGAAAAACCAGCTGGAATGCTGTGTTGGTTGAGTCGGTTGCTAGGCAGAGAAGAGCTTCCATTGACAATAGCAGGGTGTGGACTACAGTCATAGAGCCTGCATAGGGAGGAAGGCAGCAGAGGGAAGCTGAACTGAGAGAGGGCCAGCTTCTGAAAAACCAGGAGACGTCGCAGACTGTTATGGTGACCACACATGCATCAATCTGGTCAAATGATTCTCGCAGAATCAGATAGGGTTGCCACCTCATCCCTTTAAAACCGAACACATATTAATTACACAGGTTCTGGGGCTGATTAACCCCTTCACACCTAAGTTGAAAGTAAATCTTAATGCCTATGCAAACATTTTTTCCCCTTTCTATGCCAGGAGTTGGAGAGATACAATGTATCTCTCTCCTCCATTCATAGAGAGGGAAAAAAAACAAGGGGGCTGGGCTGTACAGTGACTGATCTCTGTGATAGCCAATCAGAGGCTATCACAGCGATCATGTGACCCGGAATCGGGAGTCCCAAGTCCCGATCATTAGAACGGGACCTGGGGCTCTCAGTGACACCCCGGTCTTTGTGCTGGGAGCGTGCTGTGCGGAGCACACCCAGCACAAAGACAGGTACGCCAATATGCGGCCCCACGGAACAAAGCCCAGTTCTGTGAGGCCACATATTTGTGTGATGTCGGTGTGAAGGGGTTAAGGTGGTCTTTAAACTCACTTAGGTGTCCTTTTATGACACAGAGAATAGCTGCGATTCAACAGATCTCAGCTATTCTCTGGTCATTCACAGTTTATGACACTCAGGAGATCATGTCAGCCCTTCTCTGGAGATCTGTGTTCTCCCTCCAGATTCTCCAGCCCAGAGCTGGAGAATCAGAGGGACCGAAATCTAAGCAGAGATAATTTACCTCTGCTTAGTAAACTGATCTTTTACTATAATCTCGAGAGATTATAGTAAAATGAGCCGTTTTTCAGAGTTTGTACACCGTTCTCCAGGGTTTGGAGACCATTCTCCCTTTGTTCGGAGAACTGCTTCATAAACTGCATTCACAGGAGAACTGTGTTCTCCGAGAATGCCGGAGAACTGAGCAGCGATCTATTACCGCTGGTTCACAAACGGATACCATAGTGTCTTATCTGCAATAAATTAGCCTCAGAACCTGTGTCATTAATATGTGTTCAGTTTTAAAGGGATGAGGTGGCAACCCTAGAATCAGCTAATAAAATTGGGTCTCTGAATTAACAAATAGAAACACATTGAGGTTGATTTACTAAAGGCAATTAGAATGTGCACAAGGGTTGCCGCCTCATCCCTTCGAACACATATTAATGACACAGGTTTCGGGGTTAATTTATTGCAGATGAGGCACTAAGTGAGTTTAATTACCACCTCAATCAGCCACAGAACCTGTGTAATTAATATGTGTTTGGTTTTAAAGGGACGAGCTGGCAACCCTAATGTGAACTCTGCAAGTGCAGTTGCTCCAGAGCTTAGTAAATGAGCAGAAGCTCTGCTAACATCCATCATCCAATCATGTGCAAGCAAAAATGCTGTTTTTTTATTTTCCTTGCATGTGATTAGGTATTCTTGGCAAAGAGAATCTTTACCTAATTTACTAAGCTGTGCAGTAACTGCTCTTGCAGAGTGCACAGTCTATTAGTAAATCAATCCCTATTGTGTCATCAATTGATTTTGAGCAAACTGATTGTTTTAACCACTTGGCCTCCTGAGGATTTACCCCCCCCCTTTCTGACCAGGCCATTTTTTGCGTTATGGCGCTGCGTTGCTTTAACTGACAATTTATGTCTTTTTTTCCCCATGAATTGAGCTTTCTTTTGGTGATATTTGATCGCCTTTGCAGTTTTTTTTTTGCGCTATAAAAGAAAAAGTCCGACAATTTTGAGAAAAAAAACAATATTTTTTACTTTTTGTCCAGTAAAAAAAATTTTAAAAATCAAATTTTGTCATAAATTTAGGCCAAAATGTATTCTGCTGCATGTCTTTGCTAACAAAATCCCAATATGTGTAAATTAATTGGTTTACGTGCAGGTTATAGCGTTTACAAATACTGGTATTTATACTGGATTTTTTTTTATAAATTTATTTTTACTAGTAATGGAGGCGATCAGCAACTTATAGTGGGCCTACGGGACTGTGGCGAGCATTCTGACACTGGGGGGAACTGACTTGGTGTCATTGACATCCCCAGTGACACTGATACAGTGATAAGTGCTAAAAAAACACTGACACTCATGGGCGGACTGGCAACTCATGGGACCCCTGGGCAATAGGGGATCATGGGGCCCCTGTGTCCTTGCCCAAACTCAAAAAAGCCTATGAAAAAGGTACCAGGGACATCTCATGGGGCCCCCTACTGACCCCGGGCCCTCGGGCAGTGCCTGAGTTTCCAAATGATCAGTCCACCTCTGCTAACACTGTACTAATGGCACTGGGCAGGAAGGGGTTAACATGAGGGGCGATCAAACGGTTAACTGTTAACTGTGTGCTGGGTGTATATATAGTATACAGGCGAGCGCTAGTGACAGTAATAAAGCAGCTAGCACGCAAGGTATCCCCACAAGTATATGTATGAAAAATTGCAGCGCTAAAGACACACAGCATATGTATCAAGTGAAACCCAGGCTGGAGCCTACATTGCTGACGTCACGCCGCCGCTGCCGAAGGACGGAGCAGCGGCCATTTTGGTACCTGTCACTTTTACCTTTATCACTCCACGTGGATTTTATACTTTGCTTTGTGAATATAATAAATTACCACACTGTATACGAATTTCTTGTGGTTGAGCTATCTTCCCTAGGACAAGGGTTTCTCCTTCCACCTATGCCTTGATGGAGCAGTATGACTAACCCCCTGGCTGCCTCTTCACCTCCAGATGTGATATACCATATGCCTGTTATCATATACCTTCTCGTGAGTGTACATCCGTCCTAGGTGGTGGATTCACCTGTGTGATTGATCACACATTCACATCCTGCACTTTGCATTATTGTACTTTATTAATACAAGGACATTATTTGAATGCAGTTGTTTGATGGACTTTTTGATTACATTATTGCACATATCTAATAAGTGCAACCACGAACATAATTATTGATTAATTTTATTGCGCTTTAGTGCACGTATTATCACATCTATTCACATACTTTATGTTCCTGTTGATTTCCTGTTTTTTATATATGTGCAATTTTTATATCTATTTATATGTTGCACTTGATTGTTTCACTTGATACATATACGCTGTGTCTTTAGCACTGCACTTTTTTATACATATACTTGTGTGATTTGTTTACAAACAGTTCTCCTCCCCATCGGAGATCCTTGGCAATCACCGGGCGCTGCTGAGTAATCACCGGCAGGGACCCGGTGATTGAAAGCCGCGACACACGCCCTACCCGGAAATGCAAAATCACGTATATATGTGTGATTTTACGCACCCGTGCCGCCCTGTAGCAGTATTTTATATTGTAAAGCACTGTGCAAACTATTGGCGCTATATAAATCCTGTATAATAATAATAATATTTCTGCTATAGGGCAGTCGGGAAGCGGTTAAAGTGATTCCTCGATCCCCTCCAGTCCGGCTTCCGTCCCCTATACTCCACCGAAACTGCCTTCCTCAAACTCTCCAATGACCTGCTGACCGCCAAAGCTAATGGCCACTATTCAGTGCTCCTACTCCTTGACCTCCTTCTCAAGAAACTACACTCCCTCAGCCTCAGAGATTCTGCTCTCTCCTGGCTCTCATCCTACCTGTCACACCGCTCTTTCAGCGTTACCTATAATGCTACCACCTCCCCCTCACTCCCCCTTTCTGTTGGGGTCCCTCAAGGCTCCGTCCTCGGGCCCCTTCTCTTCTCCATCTACACCTCCCCCCTTGGCCAACTCCTACACTCTCATGGCTTCAACTTTCACCTCTATGCCGACGACACACAAATCTATCTCTCAACCCACCACCTCACCCCCTCGGTCTCTGCCCGAATCACACACCTACTGAGCGACATATCAGACTGGATGTCGCTCCACTTCCTTAAACTGAACCTCTCCAAAACCGAGTTTCTTGTCTTCCCCCCAGCCAGGACACCACCCCCCATTGACTTCTCCATCATGTCCAACAACGCCACCATCAAACCCGCCCCGCAGGCCAGAGTACTTGGTGTCATTCTGGACTCCAACCTATCCTTCCAGCCCCAAGTCCAACCTTTCTACAAACTCGTGCAGACTCCACCTCCGCAACATCGCCAAAATACGCACGTTCCTAACCCCAGAAACCACTAAACAGCTCATCCACTCCCTCATCATATCACGACTCGATTACTGCAACTCCCTCCTCACTGGCCTGCATTGCCGCTGGCTATCCCCGCTTCAGTCGATCCTGAATACGGCTGCCAGACTCATTCACCTTTCCAACCGCTCCGTTTCGACCACCCCCTTCTGCCAATCCCTCCACTGGCTTCCGATTGCACAACGGATCAAATTCAAAATCCTAACACTGACGTACAAAGCCGTCCACCATACTGCCCCGAACTACATCACTGACCTAATATCCAAGTACCACCCAGCACGCACACTCCGCTCCTCACAAGTCCTCCTTCTCTCTAGTTCCCTAGTCTCCTCCTCCCATGCCCGCCTCCAGGACTTCTCCAGGGTGTCACCCATCCTCTGGAACTCCCTGCCCCAACCCATCAGATTATCACCTACTCTCCTCTCCTTTAGGCGCACCCTGAAAACCCATCTCTTCAGGGAAGCCTACCCCACCCCCTGCTAACTTGCCGACCTCCTCCACTCCTCCTACCACTCCATCCCTCACAGCTATCTCCTCCTGTGCCACCATCCCCTCCCTTCTAGATTGTAAGCTTGAAAGAGCAGGGCCCTTGATCCCCTCATGTTTTGCATTGTATTGGTATTGTTCTGTCACATGTTCTGTCCCCCTTTGTAATGTACAGCGCTGAGCGAACCATTGGCGCTTTATAAATACTGTTTAATAATAATAATTCTAAAGTGGAAACATGTTTTATGTTTTACCTTAATGCATTCTATGTATTAAAGTGTTAGCTCACCTTTATCAGAAACCTGCCTATGCAGATAAGGGGTGTCTGTGGGTGATAACAAACTGTGTGTCTCTGACTAAAGTTGAATAATACCCTTGCTATAGGTATAGGCCATTTATGTACCTCATAAAACCTGACTGGAATACTCCCAGGACATTGCTAAGTGAGGCCTAGTCATTGCTGCTCACTTCCACCATCACAGGAGTAAGCTTTTTCAGGGCCGAACTGGGCTGTGAGTGTATTTAGAGACGCACACCTGGGGAGAGAGCCCACACGTGTGCCCCCGTGGTATGTGACTTTTTATGGTGGCACCTGGAAAAAATATGGCACAGAGGACACCAGCAGGGGACCCCAGAAGACAAGGTGCAGGGCAATTCTGTGCAATACCCCTGCATATACTTTACAACTGCTTTAATTGAAATTATTCTGAGATTCTGAGGCAGAAAATCAGATGGCAGAAAAGTAAAAATCGATTTGATTGCTGTGTGTATACCTCATTGAACAATCTGTTCAACCTTTCGATCATATTTCTGATCAGACAGTAAGGACTCTCTAAGAGCGATCACTGTTCAAATTGCTTTTCAGAGAGCATACGCCTCCTCACCACCTGCTTTAACCCCTTGCACCCCGCACTAGTGCGCCTCAAGTGTGTGCATTGTATACGGTTGTGGGGCAGCTGCAGAGCGCCCCCATTCAGTTGAATGGATCATATTCAGTGGGTGGCGCTGCCTGCAGAACCTGATAGGCCATATTATTAAGTAGTATTAAAGCAAAGCATTGTGTCCACAGCAGTTGCCCCTGCTTGCTGCCTTTGCGTGGGGGGTGGGGGGGGGGAATGTGTGTTAAAACCATAACTCAGCTTCATGATTTTACTGCCCCCAACTGTTAGTATAAACAAAACCTAAATCTATTGGCAATATGATTGTATATAAAATTGTTTTGTATATGGTCACTATGTTCTCAGCGCATGGAGTGTAAAATCATCTGCTGGACTCACTCATCACTGAAATTACTCATTTATAACATTTTTAGTAGGAAGTCACATTTAGCATTGTTAATACTACTACTGCTCATCCAGCTGAACATCCATTACTTTGGTCGTTCGTAGAAATTTGTTTTGTTTCATTTCGGATCGATTCATTAAGTTACTAATTTCATTGCATTTGTAAAGTTTGTAAAATGTTTTTTTTTTTTTCGTTTTTCAACCAGATTCAAATCTTTCCAATGGATTCAAAGTATTCAGATCGAAAATATTGAATCAATCTCAATTCATTGTGAAGAATAGCTGGTTCTAATCTATTCTATTCAAAATTTGAATTTCGGAAGACGGGTATTTTTTTTACATTTTATTCTATTCTTTTCTATCTATTCTATTTTTTCTAATCTATTCTTCTCTGTTTAATTTTTTTCTATTCTATTCTTTTCTATTTCTATATATTCTAAATCTATTCTGTTTTACTCTATTCTTTTCTATTCTATTCTGTTTTATTCTATCCTTTTCAAAATTCGAATTTCGGAAGATGGCTATATTCTATTTTATTCTATTCTATTCGAAATTCGATTTTTGGAAAACAACTATATTCTTTCTATTCCATTCTATTGTATTATTTTTCCTATTCTGTTCTTTTCTATTCTTTTATTTTCTATTTTTTTCTAATCTATGCTTTTTTTTCTGTTATTTTCTATTCCTTTCCTTTATTTTCTATTCTTTTATTTTCTATTTTATTCTATTTCAGTGGATGGCTATATTCTAACACTAATACACACAGTCTTTGATGGAAATCAGCAGTAGTCAGCAATATGTTTACATTTTTTATTTATTTTCGAATTCAATTTGGTTTCAAATTTGATTCGAATTCAGATAATTTGTTCTTTCAGAAAAAATTTAGTTTATATGCAAATCTCCAAACAAGGAAAATGTTGCTTGAACTTTGATTCCAATCGAAACGAACCGCACATGTCTAGTCATTCCATAGACTGCATGCACTGCAGGGGTCTCCCTCATTTTATATTCCCAGCTGGACTGATTTTCCTAGCCTATTAAATCTAGTGGTAAAATGTTCTAAAGCTATTTTTCTCCTAGGATGTTGGGGGTTTGTCACATTCGCCTGGTGAAAAGCAACAAGAAAACTATTACACATACAGGTGAAACTTAAAAAATTAGAATATCGTGCAAAAGTTCATTTATTTCAGTAATGCAACTTAAAAGGTGAAACGAATATATGAGATAGACTTATTACATGCAAAGCAAGATAGTTCAAGCTGTGATTTGTCATAATTGCGCTGATTATGGCTTACAGCTCATGAAAACCGCAAATCCACAATCTCAGAAAATTAGAATATTGTGAAAAGGTAAAATATTCTCGGCTCAAAGTGTCCCACTCTAATCAGCTAATTAAGCCATAACACCTGCAAAGGGTTCCTGAGCCTTTAAATGGTCTCTCAGTCTGGTTCAGTTGAAATCACAATCATGGGAAAGACTGCTGACCTGACAGTTGTGCAGAAAACCATTATTGACACCCTCCATAAGGAGGGAAAGCCTCAAAAGATAATTGCAAAAGAAGTTGGATTTTCCCAAAGTGCTGTATCAAAGCACATTAATAGAAAGTTATGTGAAAGGGAAAAGTGTGGAAGAAAAAGGTGCACAAGCAGCAGGGATAACCGCAGCCTGGAGAGGATTGTCAGGAAAAGGCCATTCAAAAGTGTTGGGGACTTTCACAAGGAGTGGACTGAGGCTGGAGTCAGTGCATCAAGAGCCACCACACACAGACGGATCCTGGACATGGCCTTAAAATGTCGTATTCCTCTTGTCAAACCGCTCTAGAAGAACAATCAATGTCAGAAGTGTCTTACCTGGGCTAAAGAAAAACAGACCTGGTCTGTTGCTCAGTGGTCCAAAGTCCTCTTTTCTGATGAGAGCAACTTTTGCATCTCATTTGGAAACCAAGGACCTAGAGTAGGGAGGAAGAATGGAGAGGCACACACTGCAAGATGCTTGAAGTCCAGTGTGAAGTGTCCACAGTCTGTGTTGATTTGGGGAGCCATGTCATCTGCTGGTGTTGGTCCACTGTGCTTCATTAAGTCCAGGGTCAACGCAGCCATCTACCAGGAGATTTTGGAGCACTTCATGCTTCCTTCCGCAGACAAGCTTTATGGGGATGTTGACTTCATTTTCCAGCAGGACTTGGCACGTGCCCACACTGCCAAAAGCACCAAAACCTGGTTCAATGACCGTGGGATTACTGTGCTTGATTGGCCAGCAAACTCGCCTAACCTGAACCCCATAGAGAATCTATGGAGCATTGCCAAGGAAAAGATGAGAGACATGAGACCAAACAATGCAGAAGAGCTGAAGGCCGCTATTGAAGCATCCTGGTCTTTCATAACACCTCAGCAGGCCTGAACCCCATAGGGAATCTATGGGGCATTGCCAAGGAAAAGATGAGAGACATGAGACTGAAGAATACAGAAGAGCTGAAGGCCGCTATTGAAGCATCCTGGTCTTTCATAACACCTCAGCAGTGCCACAGGCTGATAGCTTCCATGCCACGCCGCATTGAGGCAGTAATTGCTGCAAAAGGGGCCCAAACCAAGTACTGAGTACATATGCATGCTTATACTTTTCAGAAGTCCTATATTGTTCTATGTACAATCCTTGTTTTATTGATTGCATGTAATACTCTAATTTTCCGAGATTGTGGATTTGGGGTTTTCATGAGCTGTAAGCCATAATCATCACAATTATGACAAATCACGGCTTGAACTATCTTGCTTTGCATGTAATGAGTCTATCTCATATAATAGTTTCACCTTTTAAGTTGCATTACTGAAATAAATGAACTTTTGCACGATATTCAAATTTTTCGAGTTTCAAGTGTATATTACAAACATTATAGGAATTGATGGCTAATTTTTAAAACAATTTTTTCTATAAATCAGCCCTACACAGTTCAATGGATGTTATTTTAAAAGTTAAAAAAAAAGTAAAAAAATCAAGCACCTGTTCTTGGGGCAGTGGGAGGAATAGTGCCTTATCATTGATGTAAATAGGAGGAATAATCCCCTATAGGTAAATGACCGCTGCTCAGTTCTCCGGCATTCTCGGAGAAGACAGTTCTCCTCTGAATGCCTTTTTATGAAGCGGTGTACAGTAGATCAGTTCTCTGAATGAAGGGAGAAGCGATCTACAAACGTTTTCAATGCTGGAAAATGGCTGCTTTTACTATAATCTCGTGAGATTACAGTAAGAGATCAGTCAAACACCGTTTACTAAGCAGCGTAAATTATCGCTGCTTTGTTTGCGGTTCCTCTCATTCTCCAGCTCTGAGCTGGATAATCTGGAGGGAGAACACAGATCGCCAGTGAAGGGCTGAGATCGCTCCTTCATACACTGGCCGTCTGTGTGCTGAGATGATCAGTGGAGAACATGTTCTCTGCTGATCATCTTGGTTTCCTAAACCACTAATGATCAGAGATCAGCAACGATCCTCAGGATAGTGTTTTCTTTAAAAAAAAAAAAGATGCCATTCGCCATCCCTTTATGTGTGTAAGGCTTGGAAAGTATATATCCAAACATAGAACTCCTGTTGTAGGTGATACATATAATCTGGCTTCAAGTTTCTGCAGATATCTGGGAAAAGATGTAAAAAAAAAGATAGTTTTATTTATAATATTAAATTACAAAATGGGTTGTCAAAGCCTCAGCAGGTTCTAGTTTCATGCATTAAGCACAATCAAATAAACATACCCCAGTACATTATTACTTGTTATTAATAATAAAATCCTTGCAGTTTAAAACCTTGATTGCTGCTAGCTTCTGCTTTCTCAGGGCAGCCTCCCTGAACTTCTGGTCTTCACAGGAAAAAGTTAACAGTAGATAGAGCGGTCTGGAGCCAGTGTGTTAGCTTGGGCGAAGGAGGAGGGAAGAGTGGGGCAGTGCTTTGCCATTCTAAGCTACAGGTCTGTGTGTTTCTGTTGATGCACATTGTGTAAGGGAGACAGTGCTCTGGTCCCTGCATGCAAAAATGGCTCCATAGGATTCTGCAAGAGAAAAGAGCTACCCTGAAACCGTAAACCTGGGGCAGCACTCCTAGCACCAGCTTAAAGGATAAGTTCACATTTCATAACATGTTACTGATTGTTTGGTAAGAAACATTCACGCCAGTGGCCTGCTGGAGGTCATTTTGTAGGGCTCTGGCAGTGCTCATCCTGTTCCTCCCTCTCCAGCTCTCCTAGAGTAACTGCCTGTTTCCTAATATCTCCTCCATGCTCTTGAGATTATGCTGGGAGACACAGCAAACCTTCTGGCAATGGCACATATTGATGTGCCACCCTGGAGGAGTTGGACTGCCTGTGCAACCTCTGTAGGGTCCAGATATCACCTCATGCTACCAGTAGTGATACTGACCCTAGGCAAATGCAAAACTAGTACAAAACAGTCAAAAAAAATGAGTAAGGAAAAAAATGTCAGTGGCCATCTGTAAAACCGTTCCTGTTTTGGGGGCCATCTCATTGTTGCCCATCTAGTGCACCTGTTGTTAATTACATTAACACCAAAGCAGTTGAAACTGATTAACAACCCCCTTTGCTACTTAACTAACCAGATCAATATCCCAGGAGTTTAACTGACTTGATGCTATACTCTGATTAAAAAGTGTTCCTTGAATATTTTTGAGCAGTGTATAAAAGAGGGTGTTATGCCAAGCAAATAGATACCTAACATGTCACACTTTAAAATTGTGCACGCCCCTGGAATGAGCCAAACGACAGGTTACCAGTTTAGAGTTACAGAGGTCTGGCACTAGAATTATTGCTCTTGCTATAACGTTTGTGGCAATACCTCACATGTGGTACAAACACCGTTTGCAAATGCGGGAGTGACCTACGTATGTGTTCACCACTGTGCACTAAGGGGGAGACAGGGGCATTTTAAAATGTTTTTTTATTTCTTTTTATTACTTTGTTTTAGTACCTTTTAATTTTTTTCATCATTTTTATTCCTATTACAAGAAATGTAAAGATCGCTTGTGATAGAAATAAGACCTGACAGCTCCTCTCTATGGAGACATCTGGGGTCAACAAAACCTCAGATATCTCCTCCATGGAAAGCATGAGATAAAAAAAATAGCTTTTCAGGGGGAAAAATTACAGTGTTTACATCTGCCAGAACCAGAAGTGACATTATGATGTTGCTTCTGGCCTCCCAGGACCATAGAGATGGCCACAGACCATCTGGTCCATGGACAGGTCTATAGTGAACAGGCAGTACCCCTGAATCAGATACCAGGCTCCTGAGTCGCAGGAGAGAGCCCAGAGAATCACCTCCTGCTGCCTGTAAAAGCAATCCAGCAGGTAATCAGCTGCTAGGATGACTTTTACATTTGAGGGAATCGCTGGCTGAAAAATGAGATACTAGGATTATACCTGTAGCTGCAGGCATCATCCCGATATCTCCACTTCAAGTCTAGGACCTCATATGACGTCCTACGGGCAGGAAGTGGTTTTAAAGAACACGCAAACTATTTGCTTCATTGACAGGTTTAGCACTTTTACCTGCTTGCATTTTACTTTTAGTAGACAATTAGCCTACTCAAATGAGGAAGACATTGCTCACCATATTTATGTCAAGTTCTTCTGTCTTACAGAGTTTCATACATAGGGTCATTATATACACAGTGACAGCTTTCTCTAATGAAACATTCTGTATTCACAAAGTACGCTGCAACAGTAGCAAATATGAAAGAAATCTTTAAGATAAAGGAAATGTGCATAGAGTGTAATCATTGCAGCTTTTAAAGATGGAAGTATCAATAAAAAACAGAAGCCATCTGATGTCTACGAGTCTCCCTATACACATTCTCCATTGTAGAAGAAAACATTGCATTTGTTATGCTACATGAAGGCTCAGACAAGATGCAGCATCTTGGAAGAAGAATTTACTATGCATGATGAAATAGTAACACCACACTTGACTTTTCTGCTATCCTTGATGTATAGATTGTAACATGGACCATCTGGTCCATGGACAGGTCTATAGTGAACAGGCAGTACCCCTGAATCAGATACCAGGCTCCTGAGTCGCAGGAGAGAGCCCAGAGAATCACCTCCTGCTGCCTGTAAAAGCAATCCAGCAGGTAATCAGCTGCTAGGATGACTTTTACATTTGAGGGAATCGCTGGCTGAAAAATGAGATACTAGGATTATACCTGTAGCTGCAGGCATCATCCCGATATCTCCACTTCAAGTCTAGGACCTCATATGACGTCCTACGGGCAGGAAGTGGTTTTAAAGAACACGCAAACTATTTGCTTCATTGACAGGTTTAGCACTTTTACCTGCTTGCATTTTACTTTTAGTAGACAATTAGCCTACTCAAATGAGGAAGACATTGCTCACCATATTTATGTCAAGTTCTTCTGTCTTACAGAGTTTCATACATAGGGTCATTATATACACAGTGACAGCTTTCTCTAATGAAACATTCTGTATTCACAAAGTACGCTGCAACAGTAGCAAATATGAAAGAAATCTTTAAGATAAAGGAAATGTGCATAGAGTGTAATCATTGCAGCTTTTAAAGATGGAAGTATCAATAAAAAACAGAAGCCATCTGATGTCTACGAGTCTCCCTATACACATTCTCCAATGTAGAAGAAAACATTGCATTTGTTATGCTACATGAAGGCTCAGACAAGATGCAGCATCTTGGAAGAAGAATTTACTATGCATGATGAAATAGTAACACCACACTTGACTTTTCTGCTATCCTTGATGTATAGATTGTAACATGTATCCTGACATGTCTTTGGCAGTGTTAATGTATTTTCTCCATCCTCATGGATCAAATCACTTAGGATGCTTTACTGGAACATACCCTCTAATGGTTTTATAATGTCTTGCTTGTGCCTCTAGAGACTAGGCCACTTGTAAAAAAAAATCCTATTGTGCTGCAGTATAGCACACTTATCACACTCATTCCGAATGACTGGAGGCAGGGAAGCAAGGGGGATATAACAGCTTTAAAGTTAACAGTATCATGACTTTAACTGATTTTGAAAAAAAGGAACACTTTGTTGCTGAAAACAAGTTTAGCTTCAAACATGCTATTGTTGTAGAGCTATAAACAAATAATAATAATGTCCAATATGCTCCTAAAGTCTGTGTTAAAAAATTATAGCTGATACAGTAGCTGAAGTATGTGCCCCCCCCCCCCCCATCTTTAATACCAGCCAATATGCCCTTGCATACTAAAGGGGTTGATTGAGTACATCAAGGGAAGGGGGCCCTGTGATATGGTTACTGCTACCAAAACCTCTAGCCCGGTGCAGGTGATCTTCTGTAACACTGGATGCGCAAAAGGTTGTGCAGATATGGAAATTTATGTACACCTTGTCTGCCATATTTCAGTGCCCCCCAAATGTCTCTAAAGTGAAGGGAAATCCCCTTTTATATTAAAGAAGTAGTAAACATTTTTTTTTCTTTTACTTACAGGTAAGCTTATAATAAAGCTTACCTGTAGGTAAAATGAATATCTCCTAAAGGTGCACAGTTTAGGAGATATTCGTTCTTTACTAGAGCCAGCGCATGCGCTTTGAATGAACAGCATACCTGTGCTGTTCCTTCAGAGTACTGTGCTGTGACCCGGGATTCCTGTGCACATGCACGGGAGTGACGTCATTGTGGCTCGGCCAGTCAGATGGCTGGACCTCGTGAAACCGGAAGGAAGACTGGGTGAAGGTGAAAGCCCATGCAAAGGTGACAGTGCACCATTGGAGGGCTTTATTTTAAGGTAGGTCCTTCATAATGTACTAGTATGCATTGCATACTAGCACCTTATGACATTACCTTGCAGAGCATTTTTACCTGCGATTTACTACCGCTTTAACTCATGGTGCTGACTCGAAATCCTGATTTAGGCATGAGCATTTTACATAGGACATTCTGGGTTGAAGGGGACTATTCTTTTTCTGCCACTATAATCCTAGTTAATGGGACTGAATTAATGTATTTTTACAGTTAAGAACTCAAGTGATGCTAGGTTACTGCCAATCAAAGAGAGCAAAACTTTAAAGTTTGCACAATTGTTCACTTGAGCATAAAAACAGCATACTATTTATATTAATGAACATGGCCATCTGGATTGAAACATATATTCTAAAATAATACATCGATGTTAGCATACCAAAGATGTATCGTCAGTTTGTGTATTTCCAAAGCCCTATAATGATAGTTATATTTACTTCTGTATCTTAAAGCTGACCTCCTAGATAACTAAAAAGTCTTACCTTGCAGTGGGGCTGCTAAAATACTTCTTCCCCTATTGTATAAAAATATTTTTCCCAAAACATCTTTCAGGACAACACCTGAGAGAATGTAGCTCTTGCTTCCATTCACAGGAAACACTCCAGCTCCAGTATTTAAAATGGAGGCTTCTTCCCACAGGACATCAGTTTTCATGTTTTTTTCAGCTTCAAGGATTACTAAGGAACCAAAGGGTCAGTTGCCAAATGGCTAAGGTTGGCTATCAAAGAAGCTTATCTTCAGTTTGGTCTCGACTCACCATTGGGGATCCACGCTCACTCTGCAAGAGCCCTTGTGGCCACTTGAGCAGAAACGGCTGGTGCTATCGGAGCAAATCTATAAGACGGCTACGTGGTCAAGCCTATCCACCTTTGTTCGTCATTACACAATATATTTGTTATCAGCGGGAGATAAAGCGTTTGGTAGAAAGGTGTTGCAAATCCTAGTCCCTCCCTGTTGTAGTAAGTTCTCATTTATCCTCTCAGATGCTGGCCTGAAAGACGTTTTTGGAAAATTCAAGTTAGACTTACTTATAACATCTATTCCAGTAGTCTTTCAGGACAGCAACAATAACCCACCCTTATGCTGTTTATACTATGTTGCGTTTATGTGTTGCAGCCGGACCTGAGGTACTCTGCTATAACTGGGGACCTGTGGGGAGAAGCATCCATTTTAAAGACTGGAATGGGAGTAGTTACCTGTTTCTCCAGCGCTTTCCTGAGGGACTACCGGAAAACAAGTTACCTGTGCAGTTCCTCAGCATGTTCCTGTGTCTGTCCCAGGGCATGCAATCCCTCTAAGTACACTAGTACTGGCATGCAATCCCTCTAAGTACTCTAGTGAGGGTACTGGATGATAAAAAAACAAACAAATGGGGAGTGAATGTAATATGGTATTAAGGAGGTTGTGTAGGGCAACACCACACTAAAGAGAAGCACAAAGAGAGAGATGTTGCATGATGAGCTTTAGGGCAAAAAGCTGATTTTGCTTAGGAAGCCTCTGATACTTCTGGCACATATCAGGAGGTGTCCTTCAGCAAAGGAGAGCTGATGAAGGTACTATGGAAAAGAGCAGACAGGAAGGTGTAGCATACTTTCAGTGGGTATAAAGGTGAATGGGTGCAGAAAGCCTCCAGTACAATAAGAAACAGAGTGCTCTTCTTTTTATTTCAAATTCAGGATATAATGTGCAAATATACAGTGAGACATTTCAGACATAGACTGCCTTTCTTCTAATTTGAATGCAGTCCTTATAGCAGGAATCCTTCTCTGTTACCTAATAAGATAATTCTACTGTTACATTAGCTCATCCAGAATGATTAGTTTGGCAACTAATAGGCAGGTCTTATAGTACATTGAAAATAAAAATTATTATTGCTAATCAGGTACGACTTTGTTCATTTAAACATCCTACAGAGCGATAACTAAAATTAACACCTGGAACTCCCATATACTTAATGCATTGTGCATTATTTGGAAAATGTAGACCACTTTTCCTGTAATGGCATTGTGTATCAATAGTGTTTTTTTCTAATTGATAGGCTGCAACTGGAACTGGAAGAGCTGCCAAGGATTCAAAGGCATGCAAACACTCCCATAGGTGCAAGGCTAGATGAACCTCAGAATGTTTTACCCTTTACACTAGAGCTAGGGAATTGTTAGGCTTGTGTGAGATATTTGTGTAACTGCATGAGGGTCAGCTCCTTATAAATTATAAAGAGTGAAAGAATAAGAGTACCAAGTGAGATCATCCTTATATATGGAATGAAGGGATGAAAGCATGAAAAGATAATTGTTTACTCCAACAGGGACACTGCTGTGTCTCCATCTGGCAATACAGATATGCCAAACAGAAGCAATCATTTGGTGTAGTGGCTGCACCTCCCTAATTCTGGAACCTACACATACAAGGCTCCTGATGATGAAAAAGGCTACTGGGAGTCTTGCAACACCCAGGAAAAGTGGTGAGAGAAACACAGTAGATAATGTAAAAATACATGAGTTGCTTGTCATGTACAGCAAGTACACCTAAATGGTACTAATGGGCTCCTGCATTACAATTCAAGAAAGAACTTGGTCTGGATAAAATTGAGTTGATTTACTAAAACTGGTGAGTGTCAAGGACCACCGCGACGCATGAGTCTGCACATCCGTAGGTGTCCGACAAGACATGCAGGCAGGCGGGCACTAGGACCCAGGTGCGTCTGTCACCTATGACGGCGCTGGGCAGGCACTAGGACCCAGGCACGCCTGTCAGTGTCGGGCGGGCTACTTAAACCAGCCCTGCACAGACACAAGTTGCCTGATGGTCTTCTCCCTGTTCCTGTGTTCCTGTTCTTCCTGTATGCTGATTGCCATGTTGCTGACCCTGCCTGGGCCTGATACCGCTGTCTTCTCCTGCCCTGACCTTTGGCTCGCCCTAACCATCCTCTGTCTGTAAATTACATCTTCAAGGACTATTTGGATATCTTCGTAATCGTCTACCTTGACGATATCCTAATCTTCTCCCCATCCTTGGAGACTCATCGAGACCATGTCAAAAATGTGCTGGAGCGGCTTCAGCAGCACGGCCTGTATGCCAAGGCGGAGAAATGCTGCTTCGAGCAAGATAGCATCCAGTTCTTGGGATTGATCATCTCCACCTCAGGGGTTGCCATGGATCCCCAGAAGGTCTCCGCAATCCTGTAGTGGCCAGTTCCCACAGACAAGAAGGGAGTTCAACAGTTTGTGGGATTCGTGAACTTTTACAGAAAATTCATTAAGAATTTCTCGGGCTTGGTCTCCCCCACCACTCAGCTTACTAAACCGGGGTTACGCTTCCATTGGACGAAAATTATTCACGACAGCCCCCATCTTGAGTCACCCGGACGCATCTCTACCTTACATTTTGGAGGTAGACGCATCAGAATGCGCAGTAGGGGCTATCCTGTCACAGAGAAGCGGCATCAAAGACCTCATGCATCCAATAGCCTTCTTCTCCTGGAAACTCTCCCCCGCAGAAAAAAATTATGATATTGGGTATCGAGAACTTCTAGCAATCAAAACCGCACTAGAAGAATGGAGGTATCTGCTGGATGGAGCCCGGCATCCAGTCTTGATTTACACTGATCACAAGAACTTGGAGTACCTAAGAACGGCCAAGCGCCTCAGACCACGGCAAGCCCGATGGGCGCTGTTTTTCTCAAGGTTCTAGTTCCACATAACTTATCGGCCAGGCTCCAAAAACACGAAACCTGATGCTTTGTCACGAATGTTTGAACATCCAAAAGAAATTCCGAAGCCTGATACTATTTTGCCTGCAGGAAACTTCCTGCTACTACAGTCCGAGCTCCTGCCCAAGCTACAAGCCGCATCTATGGGGGCCCCCAACCCATCTGGAATCCCAGTACAAAGTCGAGAAGGGTTGTTATGGAAAGGGGAACAGATTGTGGTCCCTGAGGGAGCTCGAACTCTGGTCTTGGGCTACTGCCATGACCATCCACTGGCGGGGCATTTCGGAATCAGCAAGACTTATGAATTGACCCAGCGCATGTTTTGGTGGCCAAGTATGGTCAAAGACTGTGAAACATACGTCAAGACCTGCACCATTTGCAACAGAAGCAAACCTACACGGAGTAAAGCCTGGGGGCTACTCCGACCTTTACCGGTACCTGACAGACCATGGAGGATGGTGTTCATGGATTTCATTGTGGAGCTGCCACCTTCGCAAGGCCACACAGCAATATTTGTGGTGGTTGACCGCTTATCTAAAATGGCCCACTTTCTGCCACTCAGAAATATACCATTAGCTTCTGAGACTGCACAGCTTTTCATCAAAGAAGTGGTAAGATTGCACGGGGTACCTAGAAATATAGTATCTGATTGTGGAGTTCAGTTCACGTCAAAATTCTGGAGAGCCTAGTGTGAAATGCTGGAAATCAAGTTATCATTTTCCTCAGCAATTCATCCACAGACGAATGGGCAGATGGAGCAGACCAATCAGACGTTGGAGCAATACCTCAGGTGTTATACATCCTTCCTCCAAGATGACTGGTTGGCACTCCTACCTCTAGCTGAGTTTGCCTACAATAATGCAAAGCACTCCGCCATGAAACAATCACCATTTTCTGCCAATTATGGGTTCCATCCCACTTTCCTTCTGGATTTAATTCTGGAAAACCCAGTACCAGCAGCGCAAGATATTGTAAAATTCTTTTCCTCTAACAGCAAATTACTACAGGAAGCAGTAACTAAGGCCCAGGAGGATAACAAAAGAGCATTTGATAGGAGGAGAAAGGGAGAATTGGCTATACGCCCGGGAAACCAAGTCTGGTTAGCTACTACCAACTTGAAGATGGCTTGCCATTCAAAAAAGCTGGCACCTAAATTTATAGGCCCTTTTTCGGTAAAACAGCAAATCAATGAGGTGGCTTTTGAATTAGCTTTGCCTGAGTCCTTTCGAATACATCCAGTATTCCATGTATCCTTGTTGAAACCAGCAATTCCAAATCCCTTCCCAGAACGTAAGTCAAGACCTCTGGTAGCCTTGGACATTAATGGAGAGGAGGAATTTGAAGTGGAGGCAATTTTGGATTGCAGAAGGAGGGGAGGCCGGGTACAATACCTAATTAAATGGAAGGGCTATGGCTTGGAGGAAAATTCGTGGGAACCTGTCCAAAACATCCACGCTCCCAGGTTAATCCAGCAGTATCACCGTAACCACCCACAAAGGAGAGGTCAGTTGGGCAGACAGAGGCTGCCCGTGGGGGGGGGGCAATGTCAGGGACCACCGCGACGCATGAGTCTGCACATGCGTAGGTGTCCGACAAGACATGCAGGCAGGCGGGCACTAGGACCAAGGCGCGTCTGTCACCTATGACGGTGCTAGGCAGGCACTAGGACCCAGTCGCGCCTGTCAGCGCTGGGCGGGCTACTTAAACCAGCCCTGCACAGACACAGGTTGCCTGATGGTCTTCTTCCTGTATGCTGATTGCCTTGTTGCTGACCCTGCCTGGACCTGATATCGCTGTCTTCTCCTGCCATGACCTTTGGCTCGCCCTGACCATCCTCTGTCTGTAAATGACATCTTCAAGGACTATTTGGATATCTTCGTAATCATCTACCTTGACGATATCCTAATCTTGTGACCCAATTACGCTTTGTCTACCGATCTGTACCTTCTGCCTCGCTGTTACCTACCTGGCTTGCCTGACCACGTCACACCTGTTCATATCTGGCTCCTACCCACTACACGCCATTGGCGGTTGCCTTTACCACGGTTGGTGGCACTCAGTGACAGTGAGTGCAAAATCTGATGCAGCTGTTTATGGTAGCCAATCAGCTTCTAATGTCAGCTTGTTTACTTAAACTTTGACAAAAAAAAGGTGCACCAGATTTTGCACTCTCTGGTTTTAGAACAGCAAACCCAAAGTTATTTGTATTCTTCTGTAGCGCAAGAAGTATTTATTCCAGGCTACTCTAGCCAGCAAGTTTTGACACTGCCTGGTAATGTTGAACACTGTGCCTGCCCCATCACATGTTCCTATTGGTCCATGTCCAAAAGGAACATTCTGAAAGGCCAGTATGTGAATGGAAACCTCTGACAACTAGAGAGAAGGTAAGAATTTTTTCAACATAAACACAGACATTACTAAAAGCACTTTTATTTGTAGTATGTAGGATGGTTAGGAGTCAGGGTTTCTGTTGCTGTGCCACCATTATTATTACTTCTGACAGTTTTTAACCCTTCCTTATACCCCAAACTAGGTTTTGCCTGGAGGTTCACATTAACACTACCAAAACATGGTTAAACTGCAGCCTAGGACCAGGGCACCAGATGCAGAAGAATGCATATAAAAGTATGTGGTGTCGACCCTACTTGCGACCCATTAATGTCTACCAAACAGGCTAACAGTATTGTTAAACCAGGGATTGATAAAGTAAAATGAAAAGAAACCAGATTTCTTGCAGGCAGGGGCTAGGCACCATGGAGGGCAGTGAATATAAACATTCTGCGGGGTCAGTTACTCATGGCTTACTGCATCTCTCAATCTTACTACCTGCATAAAGGGCACTCAGAGTTAAAAACAAATTGCTGGGTAAGGAGAGGCATGAGTGAGCACCAAGTTTTAAAAGCTTGGGGGTTCTGTCACCACTACATTATTTCTAATAGACATCTAAGCTTATTTCAAGACAGGGTAAAGGAATTAATGAGGTCCAATTGAGGGAGAGCAGTAAGACAGGACAGGAATCCTAAAAAAAAATGTTTACTAAGAAAAATACAGAGTAAGTCATAGCTGACCTCTCATTTTAAAAATTCTGGTTGCTGGGTTTTCAGGCTGGCATTATACCCTGCCGGGTCACTTACCTTGAACAGATAAGTAAATGAGAAATTATCACTTGTCACTTAATGTCAGTGACTCAAAATACTGTAGTTAGATAATCAATACAACAACCAGGCAACAAGCATTTTTATGTGATGGCCAGCAGTGGCACCTTGCATCTCTCAGTGCTGGTCTTTCAGTAGCAAGTCCAGTGTGGCATAACAAAGGATTCTCTTAATATTTTGTATTTTCATATGCAGCCACCACGTCAATCTCTCATCTCGATCACGTTTTCCAGAGTCTCTTGGCTTCATCTCTTGAACCTACTGTCTGTTTGCTGAGCTCAGTAACTCAAGATGGAATTTAAACACTATGAATAAACCAGACCAACTGAATCAGAATCTCACTTCAAGCATCTTATGAACTTTAAAGTGGAGGTGTATCTAAAGGGGAACTAGTTCTGTTGTAATCTCTCTTTGGAAAACCCAGTCCTTTTTGAATCCTTTCTCATAGGTGCACTCTGTGTTAAATATTTACAGTATTTGTAAATTAAAGACTGTATTACAGTACTGTGCAAAAGTTTCGGCAGTTGTGAAATAATGCTGTAAATTAACCACTTCCAGCCAACTACACACCTTTATGTCCTCGGATTTGAGTAGTTATAGCAGGGCCAAGGCTGAAGCTGCCAGTATCTTTTTTTTTTTTTTTTAAAGCCGGCAATACAGAATAATGTAAAAGCAATCTAGCTGACTTTTACATGTAGGAGAATAATGTCAGGATTGGCTAGGTAGGCAAGTAGTTAGGAAAGCATGCAGAAATAGAAGTGTTAATAGTTTATTTTTATCAACTGACAAAATAGAAAGTAAATGAACAGAAGAGAAATTCAAATCAAATCAATATTTGATGTGACCAACCTTTATCTTCAAAGCAGCGTCAATTCTTCTAGGTGCACTTGCACACAGTATTTGAAGGGAGGTAGCTTAACCAAACATCGTGGAAAACTAAATATGGATGATCTGTGTATGTAGGCTGCCTCAAATCCTTCTATCTCTTTATGTAATCCCAGAAAGACACAGTGATGTTGAAATCAGAGCTCTGTGGGGCCAAACCGTCACTCCCAGGACTCCTTGTTCTTCTTTACGCTGAAGATAGTTCTTAAAATGACACTGACATTGTTCTGCTGCAGAATAAATTTGGGACCAGTCACATGGCTCCCTGATGGTATGGCATGATGGATAAATATCAGGCTGTATTTCTCAGTATTGAAGACACCATTGATCCTGACCAAATCTCTAACTCCATTTTCACAAATGCAGTCCCAAACTTGCACGGAATCTCCAACATGCTTCACTGTTGCCTGCAGAAACTCATTATTGTACCTCTTTCCAGCCCTTCACAAACAAACTGCCTCACGTTACAGCCAAAGATTTAAAATTTTGACTCATCAGTCCAGAGCCCCTGCTGCCATTTTTCTGCACCCCAGTTCCTAGGTTTTCATGTATGGTTGAGTCACTTAGCCTTGTTTACTTGTCAGAAGTATGGCTTCTTGGCCACAAACCTTCCACTTCTGGCCAGACTTCACTTGGACAGTAGATGGGTGTACCTGGGTCCCACTGGGTTCTGCTAGTTCGGTATTGATGGCACTGCTGGACATCTTCTGATGTCAAAGGGAAGTAAGCATGATGTGTCTTTCTTCTGCTGTGTTTCCTTGGCTGACCACTGTGTCTACGGTTCTCAGCGCTGCCTGATCAATGGTGTCCATGTTGAAGTACAGGCAGGAACTTATCCATCATGCCATACCATCAGAGAGGCATGTGACTGGCCCCAAATTTATTCTGCAGCAGGACAATGATCCCAAACATACAGCCAATGTCATTAAAAATTACACTGGATTGCCAAAAGTATTAGGACACCCCTCCAAATCATTGGATTCAGGTATTCCAATCACCTCCATGGCCACAGGTGTATAAAATCAAGCACCTAGGCATGCAGACTGCTTCTAAAAACATTTGTGAAAGAATGGATCGCTCTCAGGAGCTCAGTGAATTCAAGCGTGATAACGTGATAGGTTGCCACCTGTGTAATAAGTCCATCCATGAAATTTCCTTGCTACTAAATATTCCACGGTTGACTGTTAGCAGTATTATAACAAAGTGGAAGCAACTGGGAACAACAGAAACTCAGCCACAAAGTGGTAGGCCATGTAAAATGACAGAGTGGGGTCAGTGCATGCTGAAGTGCACAGTGGGTAGAAGTCGCCAACTGTCTGCAGAGTCAATAGCTAAAGATCTCCAAACTTTATGTGGCCTTCAGATTAGCACATCAACAGTGCGTAGAGAGCTTCATGGAATGGGTTTCCATGGCCGAACAGCTACATCCAAGCCTTACATCACCAAGTGCAATGCAAAGCGTTGGACGCAGTGGTGTAAAGCATGCCACCACTGGACTCTAGCGCAGTGGAGACATGTTCTCTGGAGTGATGAATCACGCTTCTCTGCCTGGCAGTTCGATGGACATGTCTGCGTTTGGTGGTTGCCAGGAGAACGGTACTTGCCTGACTACATTGTGCCACGTGTAAAGTTTGATGGAGGGGGGATTATGGTGTTCGTTGTTTTTCAGGGGTTGGGCTTGGCCTCTTAGTTCCAGTGAAGGGAACACTTAAGGCATCAGCATACCAAGACATTTTGGACAATTTCATGCTCCCAACTTTGTTCTAACCTCAACCCGATAGAACACTTTTGGGATAAATTAAAGCGGAGACTGGCAATCCGATGAACGTGTCTGTTTGGTGGTTGTCAAAATGGTATTTGCTTTACTGCATTGTGCCAATTGTAAAGTTTGGTAAAGGGGGGATTATGTTGTGGGGTTGTTTTTCAGGGGTTGGGCTTGGCCCATTAGTTCCAGTGAAGGGAACTCTGCATACCAAGACAATTTCATGCTCCCAACTTTGTGGGAACAGTTTGGGGATGGCCCCTTCCTGTTCCAACATGACTGCGTACCAGTACACAAAGGAAAGTTCATAAAAGACATGGATGAACAAGTTTGGGGTGGAGGAACTTGACTGGCCTGCACAGAGTCCTGACCTCAACCTGATAGAAATCTTAAGGCATCAGCATACCAAGACATTTTGGACAATTTCATGCTCCCAACTTTGTCCTGACTTCAACACGATAGAACACCTTTGGGGTGAATTACAGCAAAGACTGCAAGAGCCAGGCCTTCTTGTCCGACATCAGTGCCTGACCTCACAAATGTGCTTCTGGAAGAATGGTCAAACATTCCCATAGACACACTCCTAAACCTTATGGACAGCCTTCCCAGAAGAGTTGATGCTGGTATAGCTGCAAAGGGTGGGCCAACTCAATATTGAATCCTACGGACTAAGACTGGGATGCCATTAAAAACATTTGCATGTAAAGGCAGCCGTTCCAATACTTTTGGCAATATAGTTTAACAGACTACTTTTAGTCATGCACTTCGGCTGCCAGTACACTCACAGTTTCAATGTTCCATTTTCATCTGGTGAAAATGTATAATTCTGATGAGCTCACAACAGCCAGATTAAGGACATCCTAAAGGACAGAAAAGGCAGTACTGTCACACAATGACTGTCTTTATGGAGACTGAATTTTTATCAACATTTTATCTACACAAACTAAATTATATTCACACCTCCGGGAACCACCAACATAATCACATTATGTAGGAGCTTCAGAAACTACAGGATACACTACAATTTAATTAATTAAATGTGCTGACTATAGAAGCTGGAGACCAAGATTAAACAGAATCCTCAGAATAAATAAGCTACCTCTAGTATTTTTGGAGCAACTTCCTTTTATTAGTGCAGATAACCAGAATCTGGTATTTAATCTAAATCTAGATCTGTATAGAAAAAAAAAGGTTAGAACTTTGTACGGTATGGTATATTAAATCCTTTTTTTTTTGAGCCATTGAGCGACGCATGAATTTAACTACAGTGCGGTTATACTACTACCTACAGGATGATTGGACACTGAAAAAAACATTTAGCCAGTCCCCAGTATAACCCCTCCTCTACCTAATTTCAGTTTTGTAGTAATGTTATATGAAAGCAGAGTTCGGGCCGGTTTGTGTTTGTTGAAAGTCAGCAGCTACAAAAACTGTAGCTGCTGACTGTTAATAAACACACACTTACCTGTCCCAGAGTCCAGCTATGTTCTCACCCACTTCTCTCCTCCATGGCGTCGGCAGTGGGAGCGGGTACCTGTCATAAACAGGAGGCAAGTAAGTGGAGCTTCCGCTTTTAAGTGTACGAACAGAGAACAGGCATGCGTAACATGGAAGGGTGGGACCTGTATCCTTCAATTGACTTCAAGAAAAGGATTTTATTGTAATTACAACAATCTCATATTCCTTCTCATCCATTGAGAGACACAGGAATTCTGATTGCTGGAATGTTCAAAAGCAGTTCAACAGAGGGGTGAGCAATAGCCAAAACAAACTCAATTACAAGCCTCAAGAATCTGAGGGGATGAGGTGGGACTCCTACCATAAAGGAGAACCTGCAGGCAAGGGTAGAACATGGAGAACCAGCCTGAAGGTCCAGCCAGGATGAAGAAGGTCACCATCAAAGGGAATTACTTTTCACAAAAGGAACACTGAGCCAGGGTTAGCAAGAAATGGATTACACAAAACCTACCAGAAAAAAAGAAATAAGAAATCCCCACCCCCAAAACAAAACCACCTACTGTAATCAACAGAACAAAGCACTGGAGACCAGCCCTGGAAGGAACAGGTCCCAATACTTAGACCAAGAACCAAAAGACAGGTCTGGGTAAGAAAAAAAAAGACCTCTGAACATGCCTTATATCCCTAACCCAAGAATCAAGGGGGTAGGATTCTATGACTATGGAAGATGCCTATCCAGACAACCAGACTCTCCAACTGAGACACACCAGATAATGTACAGTAATAGAATAGGCCAATAGGTGACAAGTGTGTGAAGTCACCCCAGAGGGCACAAGGAAACTCATTGGGTAGGTTGCAGAAAGAATAGTGTGCTGGGGTGACACCCCAGAAAGCCGCAGCCCCTGCGTGCAGTGGTGAGACCAAGAATGAAATGGAACATCCTCCCTGACAATACATGGAGATACTGGGACCAACAGAATAAATATGCAGTAGAGCCTGCCTAATCCCCACCACAGTGATCTAGTGGAGCCTCATCAGCCAAGGAGCAAGAGCTTGTAATCTTAACCGAAATGCTAAGAGCATTTGTCTGATTAGGAGCAGGGCAGGAAAGGTATCTGGCAGATCTTTGACAGGAAGCTGTTGATAACCAGACAAAAAAAGAGAGAGAGAGATGCCTTCTAAGTGCAGTATAAAAAGATATTTAATAAGCCACAAATGGTAAAACTCACAATGTAGAAGTGATAAAATAGCCCATCAGTATAGCCGTGATCCTAGTCCTGCAGGAATCCATCCGATTACATTTCAGAAGCTTTAAGATTGCTTTCTGATAAGAACACATATTCAAAATTATCTCATGATCCATTAACGCAATTTAGGGTAGAGGCGCAAACTCTAGTTTCCCCAAGCAATATCAGATGATATCTCCAAAACAGAAGCTTCATTCCTCATCAGAGATTTTTTTCACACGCATTATTTTTTTATCACCTACCCAAGATACATAAAGATCCACTGAACTCGCCAGGACGACCCATTGTTGCAGCCATGCAGAGTATATCCAGTGGCTTATTCATCTACATAGATCATTTCTTGCAGCCATTAGCTCAAGGTCTTCCATCCTATATCCGGGATGGTATACATCAAAGAGAAATGTTGGCATCCTCTACTTGGGAGACCACATACTTATGGTTCTCCCTAGATGTGAATTCCCTGTATACTTCAATACCCCATGAGGTGGGCTTACGGGCTGTCCAATACCCTCATCAATAATAAACAGGCCAATTTCATATTGGAGGCCACTGCATTCTGTCTCCAACATAATTATTTTTCATTTAATGGCACCTTTTATCTTCAAACCCACGGCACAGCTATGGGGGCTAAATTTGCCCCTAGCTATGCCAACCTTACCATGAGCTATTGGGAATCTCTCCATATATGAAAGAACAATCCCTTTGCACGAAATATTTTCTATGGCAGATATATTGATGATATAGTCATCATTTGATAATGGTTCTGACCACACTGTTGATCTCTTTGTCCAACACTGCAATAACAATATCCTGGGACTCTCCTTCACTGATGTTCATGATCATAATGTTCTGGCCTTTCTTGATTTAGAATTACATAATGAGGGTAACAGCATTTACACCAGCAATTACACCAAACCCACAGCAGGTAATTCCTTCCTCCACTACAATGGTTGCCACCACCCTAGATGGATCAAGAACACCTCAAGAGCCGATTCTACAGATTGCGGAACTATACCTGTAAGGAAGATTACTTATCACATGAAGCTCACCTCACCAATAAATTTCTGAAAAGGGGCTATCCAACTCGACTTGTTCAGGATGCATTTGCTCAATATCGCTCCCAACAAAACAAACCTGAAACAACTACCCACCAAACACAACCTATCAGATTTACTACACAATACTATGCACAATAGACACATGGAAAAAGTTTTCAAGGAACATTGGTCCATTCTGCTTGAGGACCCTTTCCTAAAAACCTCACTCACACCATATCCCAAAATTTCATGTCATAAGGCTCGCAATATCAAGAGAAAAATTGCCCCAATTAAACTGAAAACACAACAAACCACTTCAGGCCTGCTCACCACATATATTAGCCTTAAGGGTATGTATAGGTGCAAGTAAAAATTGAGTCTTATGTGTCCTTTTGTTACACATGGGCTAAAAGACTTTGTAGCCAAAGGAAAGACATATACCATCAAAGAATTCCATAACTGCTCGTCTGACTATGTAGTATACTGTCTTACGTGCCCTTGTGGCCAGTTTTATGTAGGCAGAACCATTAGAACCCTGAGAAAGCGTTTTGGTGAACACAGACAGCTCATAGAGGATGGCAACGACCAACCTAGTGTTCCCAGACACTCGAGGCACACCAGGGTTTCACTGTAAGTCTGTCAGTTTGGATTATCGAATCCATTCTCAGGACTTTCCCCATAGCAGAACGTTTTAAACATTTATGCCAGCGCAAGACCTTTTGGATTTATGTGTTAGGGACCCTTACTCCAGGGGGACTCAATGAGGAGATAGAGATCCATGCCCTACTATAAATCGTGCACTTGGTTCCATAATATTCTTCACTTTACCCAATGACCCATAAATACAAGAGGCTTTTATTTTTTTATTTTATTTTTTGATACTTTGCAATATGCCATTTCCTCCCCCATCCCCCTCAGTTGTTAATGCTATATATACTTTTGCCTTGTATTTACTCATGCTCATTTATTTATGTTTTGTCCTTATTTTTTTTTTTTACACATGGTCCGCTGAGCTTTGTAGTCTTCCCTTAAAATTCTTACCTTGTTTGCCTATTTTAATCTACCAATCTATTGACACATTTTGTCTTATGTATGTATGTGATTTTATTAATGTTGTGATATGGTCCGCTGGGCTCTTTAGTCCTCTGGATGCTTCAGCCCTTTAAATAGAACATGTAGACATGACACTGTTAGGCTTGTAGAAGGAGCAGTTAGCTCCAAGCGCAAAGCCTAGTTTCTCCCCTTCTGTTGGCCGAACTCTTCCTGTGTGACATCACTTCTGCCCGGCTTGCGGGTTACAGGTACTTCCTGTCCTGGTTGGACGACGATGCTG
Organism: Staurois parvus; assembly: GCF_062004578.1. Lineage (NCBI taxonomy): Eukaryota > Metazoa > Chordata > Amphibia > Anura > Ranidae > Staurois > Staurois parvus. The sequence goes on along the minus strand of NW_028317948.1, from coordinate 2,025,504 downwards.
GGGACTCCTGACCATCCACAGCAGCTTGGGATCCCCTCCACCATCTACAGTGGGTAGCACCCCACCGGACAGGTTCCTGCAGGACTAGGATCATGGCTATACTGATGGGCTATTTTATCACTTCCACATTGTCAGTTTTTACCATTTGTGGCTTATTAAATATCTTTTTATACTGCACTTAGAAGGCGCCTTTCTCCTTATTATGCATACAGAGTTGGCTCACTCTGCCACCTAAAGCGGTTACCAACTACAGACTTTATTGGGACTTATTGACTGATTACAATATACATTAGTGCACTGATATTTCTTTTTTTTATCATTGATAACCAGACAAGGAGGACCTGCTTCTAGGTGAAAAGGGTCCTCTGGACAAACTCTACAGACTCTATACAAAGAAGGGAATACCTTTGACAGGGACCTAGTATATTCTTCTTGCTGACAATCCAGGAGTCACATGGTGCTCCAGCAATATATATGTGCTTGCTGCATAAGATCTTGCATGCACAAACCTCTTTCCTTAGTGCAGTTGGTAGATGGGGAGAATCAGTTTTCAGGGCAAGGCACTTAGAAAGTTTATCTACTATCAGTATTGTCCAGGGCTCTGAGGAAGAGGCAAGTCCTCGAAACGCGTCAGCCTTTTGGATGTCTAAACTCCCTATTGCGAACTGTTACTCAGCGCGGTGTTGATCCAGCTGTTCTTTTATGACGTGCCTTGACTATATTGTCGTTTGTGAGTACAACACCTACTTTATTTTTTATTAAACATTTTTTATGGTAATGCACTAGGCCTGTGCGCCCTCTTTTTGTTCTTTCCCCATTCAGTATATTTGGATTCCCCCGGTCCATTTGAGGGCAGCAAGGTGTGCATGTTCCAGGACATTCTTAATGTGGTTGTAGCATCGAGTCCATCCCCAAGCGCAGGAGCATTTGTGTGTGAAGGTACAGTAACCTTTGGATGGTGTCCAACAGAGTTTAACACAAGCAGCTTAGTAAAGTCATGTGCATGTGTTTTGTGCATTTATATGCATTTTTCATGCATTCCTATTGAAGTCTATAGGGTCAACATAAGTGCCTTCAGCTTTTCCCAAGTCACATGCAAAAGTGTGAATGCCAGGATTCTACTTGTCGTGCAACAAATCAAACATTTGTGAACAGGAACTTGGGTAGGAACCTTCTGGGAACTTCCAGTACACACAGAATACCTCCACGAGCAGGTGTATGGAAAAAAGTCTTTGAAGCTGTGGGAGCTCTAAAAGACCCAAGGTGAGAGAAAAAAGCTCATCCTCACAGTGCAAGGCAGAACACACTGCATCAATACACTCTAATGATCCCTTTTAAATCTAAGGAGACAGCAGGAAGATCAGAAACAAATTCTGTATGTAGATGTGGCTGGAGCATGTTTACACCCTCTTTGGTCAGTTACTGCTAGGAATTGGGTAAATCTAGCCACAAAGTCTTGAGTGGATGTGGAGGTCCATGAGGACAGGACAGGGCAGGTACTTGCTCCCCCACCATAGGAGAGTATGAGCTGGAGTCATGTATAGCAGTGGGATTGATCCGTGTGTCTGTGCAGATATGTTGTTATGACAGCACAGCGGTAACGCAACTAGGCCCAAAGTGCGAGACAAGGTCTGAGTTACCTAAACAACACAAGAAAGCTAGTGCTGATGATGGTCGGCTGGCTGGAGGTGACCAGGCGAGCAGCGGTAATGATCTGGAGACCAAGTTCCACAGACAACTTTTAAGTAGGAGCTGCAGTGGGATGATGCTTGCTCTATACTGAATCATGGGAAGAGGCGTATGCAACACTTGACCCAGCGGATGTCAGTGTTCAGTCCCGCAGCAGTAACTATTACTGTGGAGCAACCTGGAAGGAGTGTCAGCAAACTGAATGCTGTCCAGTGGTGCAAAGAGATAGTTCCTGGTGCTTCTGCCTGACTGCCCTTAGTCTCAAAGTGAGTCTTCAGAGACAGGGTCACACCAAAGGCTGTGCCACAACTTTAGCAAGGTGCTATGCTGTCAATGATCACAGTATCCCCAGGTGTGAAAAGCACTACAATGCAGAGCCCACTGCTCAAAGGTCACATTTCAGGCTAGCCTTGTTTGTCCAGTCCAGCAGGGTCTTAAGGCTAGGCTGAGAAAATTCTGAAACCATGTAGCAAGGAATCTTGATTGAAGTTGAAGTAGAATCCACACAGAAAATAAAAAATAAAAAGGAGGTAGTACTAAAATCCACAAAGAAAATGGAAAAAAAGAGCAAAATAATGTATGAATGCCTTTTATCCAGAGAAAAGAAATCCAACCATCTAGGACACTAGCAAAAAAAAAAAAAAGGGATTTAGGGTACAGGATGTTTTTTTTCCTGGGGGCTGGCTAGTTTTTCTCTTGCCAGTGTCCAATCCATTTGAAGGCAGCAGTATAATCCAACTGTATCTGAATGCCTGTGTCACTCAGCAAGCAAGAAAGAAAAACTATTCATTCCAGTCAAAAGTGAAAATGAAACCCTGAGCTGCAGACAGGTATCACTGGTTTTTCATACATGCAGTTGTACTGCACCAGTCAATCTAATTTTTTAGGAAAATACCAGTTTCCTTGCTGCCATGACTTTGTGGCTTCAACGCTTTCTGAGTCACAGACCTGGAAAAATACACAAAAATACAATGAATGTATTGAAAAGCTTGTGAGAGCCATTTTCAGGAGTTCAGGAATGCTGCTCATATACATCTCATGACAGCTGTTCATTAAAAAAAAGTATTAATTTGACCCATGGGAGTCACCTCAACAGTGTGTACACACACAATAATAAAGAGACAAACACACAATGAAATAAAGTGTTGGAAACCATATTTGTCATTTGAAGGATTTTTCCCATTTATACATATTTTTTCTGCAAATATCTCAATATAGTCAGGTGACAATCAAATTGTATTTACAGAATGCAATGTCATGAAAAATTAAACAGGTGCAAGGGATGATGGATAAAAAGTAAAAAGAAAAAAAAGAAAAAAAAAAAGTCTCCCATGAAATAATTTAAGAATGTCCATTTGACTGATAATAAATTAGTCATAACAAGTAACACACATTACAGAACAAAGGTATTTACATCATCTTGACCTAGTAATGACATCTCCTGTAGCATACTTTTGTTTCAGTCTATAGCTGTGCTTGGAGTTATCGCTGGTAAAAATGCAGCTATATGTAGCAGATAAGCTCAGTAAATAGAAGATGGAAAAACACCAATAAAAAAAAAATGTGTGGGATTTGTACACACTTACATGTAAATATGGTACCTACCATAACCCTTTGTATGCTGCACAACAGTGACTACATTGTGAACTGCAATCAAGGTACTTTTTTGGCAACTGCATACTAGTTTTGGCGCTTCCCACTGGACACTTGTATGGCAGACGTAGAGTAACATCCTACCAGTTTTTTTCTTATTAAAGTGTATGCACAGGCAATTTTTTTTTTTTTTAAATAAAGTGGGGAAGCGTTAGACCCTCTGCCAAGTTATTGCGGTTGGTGCTCCACTTGGAAGTTCCATCCATTCACCCCCTTGTCCTGGTTTCACTGGTTTGAAAGTTTTGTTTGGCTTTACAGACATGGCTGTAATGACAGTTTAGATAAGCTAAGAATATTTCAGGTGCACAACAACAAAAGGGCAAAGCTGCCGATTGCAAACCTCTAGGTCTGACTCAGTAGGGGGCGTTCTTGACCTCTGCAGAGAGATCTTGCTTCCATACAGACAGCAAGGATCCTTCTGCGGCTGTTGGCAGAGGATGGCCTTTTTGATTCTTTATCTAAAGGAAAAAAAAAACCTGTAAAAACCCAAATACATCTATGTGTTGTGGGAATGTGGGTGTTACCGCCATGCACGTTACATGTGCCATGCAAAAAAACATGCATTGCAGTGCATAGTGCTTTGCGTTGAATATTGTGGCACATCTGATTTTTTGGATGATTTGGTGTGTTGGCAGTCCATTGATTTCAATGGGCTGCCTAATTGCAGGTGCATTAATGCACTGCAAATGTAGATGGGCCCTAGGAATGTTGATTTTAATATTCCTGGAATGTGTTTAGCCGATTTAAACACAAATTTCTGTTGGACTTAAAAAGGTGTCATCCTGATCCTGGTTTCACTACTTCGTAAATCCCTGACCTGGAAAACATATGAGGACCAAACTGGCTTCATGCTTTTTCTAGGAAAGCAAATCACTTATTAGTGAAGCCAAAGCTGGAATAATATTCCTGGTGGCTGCACCTTTAGAAACAAGTGTGCAATGTCAGATTTTATATTGTTGCCCTAACTTGCTACCTTTAAAAAGGTACTTTTTTTTCCTCTCAAACAAAAACACATAAATTGATGTAGCTCTATAGTGTAGGCACCTTGAAGGCCCTTCACATAGCTGTAGCAGCTTTACAAAGGAATACAAGGCCATTCTTATGAACGCTGTAGAGCTTGGTGTCAAGTCTTGCCCCCTCAAGTTTCTATTGGCCCATTACTATAATGGGCTACCTCACTGGCCAACTGTAATGCTCAGCAGACAGGAAGAGGCAGGCAAGCTTTGGCATCATATTATGAAGGAGGTATATACTGCAGGCACTCAGCACTCCAAAACTGTGAGCCAATGTCCACAGTCTGAATGAAAATAGGTTTCCAGGAGGGTGGTGGTGGGTGTACAAATCCAATACAACTCACCTGCAGCTCCTTGGGTGGGACCTGGGAGGGGTCTACTCATGGATGCCTGAAAAGAACACCAAGGTCCCTTTCACACGGGGCAGACTCGTCAGTGGATTCACTTGCTCAGTGGGAAATCTGTCCGCTGATCCCGGCTGAGCAATCAGATGACAGGTCTGTGTCCGCTCCGGTGCTGCAGAGCAGACACAGACATAGCCTGCTGTCCTCTATGGGTGGTCAGATAGAAACGGACTGTCCGTTTCCATCAGACTGCCATCCCATGAAATCCAACCAATGGAAGGGGAATGAATCCCCATCTGTCTCTTTTTGGCGGATTGAATGTCGGCGGGTGTAAATGGACACATCCATTTACACCCGCCACTCCATAGAGAATAGAGGTTCCAATCGGTCCGCCTGAAAAACGGGCAGGTGGACCCGATCGGAATGTCTGTGTGAAAGGGGCGAAAGGCAGGGCGCTGGGGTTAGCAGGATCAAAGTGACAATACTTTAATAAACACAGCTCACTTTCAGTTTGAAAACCTGAAATACAGTATAGATGGCAACCAGGAAAGTACAGCAGGGTCGATCAAACTGCAGCGTAAGCAAACACCAGGAGACTTCCAAAGGAGGGAAGACAGCAGCATCTATGGTCACAAACAAAAGCCACGGACAGGCAGGAAGAACATCAGAGATGGGTGGGGCGCAACACATTTCAGGGGCACACCCCTTTACTCCAGCAGGACAAGCTGGTGCTGGCTTATGCTGCTGTTTGATCAGCCCTGCACTGGATACTGGCATGTTGTACTTTCCTGGTTGCCGTCTATGCTGAATGTCAAGTTTTTAAACTGAAAGTGTGCTGTGTTTAATAAAGTGTCGTTGCTTTGATTCCCCCTAACACCCTGCCTTTGTGTTCCTTTCCAAGCTTTAGCATTAGGAAGTGCTGGAGCTTTGCCAGCCAGAATGATCTGGAAATCAGCACTTCCAGTTGGGAGAACATAGCTGGAGCAATTTTTCTTTGTTCTAGGGACTCAACTGTGCAAAGGGGCTTTCATTGCTGGTCTCTTGAAAGTGCCTGTCTGGCCTGCAACAAATTGAAACAAAAAGCCAGAATTTCTCAAATCTATGCTAGTTTCAGGTAAGTGACTTAGAATGCATTACAGCCAGGTAGTTAGGCTTCTTAGAAACAGTCTCTGTATTTAAACCATGACATATTGCCTTTAAAGTGTATGTTCATCTTCAGCAAGATTTTCCCAAACTTCCCCAATGCAATTCCATATCTTCTGAATTGTAAATACCAGCTCTCCCTCCTGTTTTAAATGGTGCATATCCCTTCCATTACACATGCTGCTGTCGGTGGCCTCACCACAAATTCCAGTGGGCCCCTTGATCCCACTCCATCCTGCCATTTGAAAGATGGGCTGGGTATTACAATTGTGCGTTCCCTAGCGGCTGCTCTGGGCCATTCAAACTGCGCACATGCACACTGCACTGTCCCCTTCTCCAGCTGAGCTTAGTAGATTCCACTGTGGGCCATTCAAACTGTGCACATGCACACTGCACTGCCCCGTTCCCACTGAGCCACTCAAACTGCACATGTGCGAAGCGCGCTTTCTCTCCTTCTCTAGTTGAGCTCTGAGCTGTGGGGAGGCCCCCCCCAAAAGCTGCATGTGTATTTGGAGGACCTGCACCATTTAAATAAGGAGTGCTGGTATGTACTAATCAGAGAATATGTGATTTTTGGAAAATCTTGCTGAAGGTGAACTTGCACTTTCAAGATTAAAATCACCACTTTTACTGACATACTTTGTTGAACTGATCAAACAGGCATTTCAAGCATGAGGGAAAAACCCATGTTCTACAAGAAGCAAATCACACACACACCAGCAAAATGCTGTACTCAAATTTGTTGCACTGTTTGTGAATGTGCACAATGTCAGGCCAGCATAACTATATCAGAAAATCCCTTTACAAATTCTGAATGCAAGAAACTCAGAAATTAGGCATGCACATGTTCACATGAGTCAACAAATACCTGAACAAAACAAAAAAATACCGCAGAGATTTACCCATTGCTAGCGCATAGTGTGGTCACTGCAGTATAAGTGTGTACAAACTCCCACTTCTTAAAATCATGATTATCCATTTGAAAGCCAAGGAAGTTCCAGTGCTTTGTTACCCACCTCTGGTGCCTATCCAGACTAGTACAAATTGCTGTCATTTTCCTTTTTATGATATGTTATGACGCAAAAAACTTTGTTTAACTGAAAAACGTAAAATGAGAAATGTCTGATTTTATACATATTTGAAAGAAAAGAAAAAGAGACAAAATCTGAGGGCTGCTACGAAGTATGAGGTAAACTGAAGACTCTTCACTATGTAGTCTTCAAGAAAATGGCTTTAGTTAACTACAGTTCCAGTTGGCGCACCACAGTGATTTTGCTAGCGAAGCTTTTAGCATTCTTTTCCCAGAACTGCCTATATTTACACTGTATACTGCGTCAGCAAAAATATATATTTATATAAACATAAATGAAGAGACCACACCTCCCCCCCTTCCAGAATATTAGTGTTTTCTTCTAATTCCCAACAGAGTTCCAGTATTCCAGTACCTGTGTGCTTCTAAAAGGAATTCAACATTCCCTTTTTGTATTTTCAAAGCACCGTTCAAACTATTTTTCTCAAATAATACCCGCCCCTATTTTAGTACCAGGAAATATGAGGGCCGATGTGCTGCAAATCCATCTACAGCTGGACAGTTGAACCCAAAAGCACATGAAACTTGCCAGAGCAAAGCCATTTTATAAAACCAAGCTTTCAGCCATAGGAAGTCTCAGGGGTTGAACAGACTTTGAGCTGTATGCTCCGTAGCGTTGGGGACTCTGGCTACCAAGTCTCTGTGTTGTTAATCCTCAAATGAATCCTCGCTCAAGTGGGGCCAGCCCCACTTGGTTTTGAAATACTTCTAGGTCATAGACAAAGTTCATAAATACTCTTGGTTTACTCTTCATTTCCTATTCTTGCAGACGATGAAAACAGGAGTTGGGTACAGTAATAAAGGTCAGTTTTGCTTGTCAGTGTAAAGCGTTCTTCACGAGTCCACGTCACAGTGCAGACCTGGCGGCATAAATATGCTCAGGAGATCAGTCTATGATATTTGTATTTGGTTGTGGAAAGAAAGGCTCTCCATTTGATCCAAAGTGCATAGTGAGAACAAGTTAATGTCTATCATCTTCTCAGTTCTCTTGTCCCTTTTCAGGTGTTCTCCTGAGAAGGCAATGTCCTTGGAGGTTTCAAAGAACCCCTTCCCCACCTCCCCTCCCAACAAATATATAATGTTCATTGCAATAAAAAGTCTTGTGGATCCCCCTGTACATCAGCCAGGTAAACATACTTTGCCTGCAAATAATAGTCCCACTATAGTAAAGAAAATGGATAAGACAAAAAGTACATAAGAGGACCCAACTACGGTGTTGTTGGGAAGTTTGTAAGGTTGTCCACCAACTTCATTGATGTAAAATCCTATGGGGAATATTAATGCTGCCATACAGAAAAGGATCACTGCGGAGGGAAGAAAAAGAATTGGTTAAAAAGATAATAGAAAAAACCTTCTGCGCTGCTATAGGTATACATAGGACTATTGAAAAAAGCTGCAAACACCTAGACCTAGCCACCAATCGGTATCTTTTTAACCAAAACAAATAAAATGGTGTTGCGCTAATATCAATAGTACTACAATACAATACAATAATTTGAAGAGTGAGGAGACAGGAAAAATAACCAAAAAAAAAAAAAGAGGTTTATACTTATCACCTCTGTTTTGGGGTTATTTTTTCTGTCTCCCCACTCATCAAATTATTGTGTCCTTAGTACTATTGATATTAGCGCAACACCATTTTATTTGTTTTGGTTAAAAATATACCGATTGTTTTAAATTTCAGCTGTACTAAAACATCCTACATTTTTACAAGTCATTTAAAATGCACCTATGCCAGCCTCTGGACATTAAAGTGTTTACATTTCTTAAAGGCATTGAACACTTTTAAATGTTTTTTGTTCTTTTAATTAGTTTTTAGTGTAGTTAAATTCCCTGTTGTAGTTTCTTCACATGAAATGTCAGTTCTTAGAGGACAGGGAGAGGTCATGCATTAACTATAATTGTGCCTGTGTCCAAACATATATGGACCTAACTGTATATTTGGAGACAGGCACAATTTTAGTTTTTTCAGGTATTTACCAAAACATATTCAAGCTATAGTTATATAATGGATATGGGCTGAAAGTGCACACTCTCAGGTTTAATTTGAGGGTATGTACATCCAAATTGGAGGAAGGTTTTAGGAATTACAGCTCTTAAGAGCAGCCATTCCCCCTTTTTCAAGGGACCAAAAATAATTGGACAAATAAATCAAAAGCAGTTTCATGGTGAGGTGTGGGCTACTCCATTATTTCTTCATCAATTAAGCAGGTAAAAGGTCTGGAGCTGATTCTAAGTGTGGAATTTGCATTTTGAATCTATTGCTGTGAACCTACATCATGCATTCAAAGGAGCGGTCCATGCAAGTGAAACAGGCCATTGTAAGGCTTCAAAGATGAAACAAATCCATCAGAGAGATAGCAGCAACATTAGGAGTGGCCAAATCAATTTAGTACTTTCTGAGGAAAGAAGAACGCACTGGTGAGCTAAGCAACATAAAAAGCCTAAACGTCTAAAGCAGACAACAGTGGTGGATGATTGCAGGATCCTCTCTGTGGTAAAGAAAAACCTATTCACAACATCCAGACAAGTGAAAGACACTCTCCAGGAGGTGGGCGTATCATTGTCAAAGTCTACAATCATGAGAAGACTTCACGAGAGCAAATACAGAGGGTTAACCACAAGGTGCAAACCATTCATAAGCCTGAGGAAAAGAAAAGCCAGATTAGAATTTACTAAAAAAAATCTAAAAAAAAACCAGACCAGTTCTGGAAAAGCATTCTTTGGACGTATGAAACTAAGATTAATATGTACCGGAATGATGGGAAGAAAAAAGTGTGGAGAAGGCTTGGAACAGTTCATGATCCAAAGCACACAACAACATCATCATCTGTAAAACATGGTGAAGGCAGTGTGATGACATAGGTATGCATGGTTTCCAGTGGTGCTGGGTCATTGGTGTTTATTGATGATGTGACAGAAGACAGAAGCAGCCGGATGAATTCTGCAGTGTTTAGAGATATACTGTCATCCCAGATTCAGCCAAATGCAGCAAAGTTGATTGCACGGCGCTTCACAGCACAGATGGACAATAATCCAAAACACACTGCAAAAGCAACCCAGGAGCTTTTGAAGGAAAAGAAGAAGTGCAATATTCTGCAATGGACGAGTCAATCACCTGATCTCAACCCAATTGAGCATGCATTTAATTTGCTGAAGGCAAAACCAAAAGGCAAAAAGACCCACAAACAAAGACCAACTGAAGACAGCTGCAGTTAGAGCCTGGCAAAGCATCAGAAAGGAGAAAACCCAGTCTTCGGTAATGTCCATGGGTTCCAGACTTCAGGCAGTCATTGCCAGTAAAGGATTCTCAACAAAATATTAAAAATGAACATTTTATTTATGATTATATTCAATTGTCCAATTACTTTTGGTCCCTTGAAAAAGGGGGGATGGCTACTCTTAAGAGCTGTAATTCCTAAATCCTTCCTTCAATTTGGATGTACATACCCTCATATTAAAACTCACAGTGTGCACTTTCAGCCCATATCCATTATATAACTATAGCTTGAATATGTTTTGGTAACTACCTGAAAAAAACTAAAATTGTGTCTGTGTCCAAATATATATGGGCCTAACTGTACATGCAAATAAGAGAGCACACCTGCATAGAGCAGTCTGCACCCCTCATTACATAAGAAGGCTGACACACAGGCTTTCATATTACAATTTAGATACAGGATAATAGGAAAAGAGATACAATTTTAGTGCTCAAGATGCAAAATGTGAAGATAAATTTAGCCACTAGATACAGAGGTAAACAAGGATTTATTTCCAAGTGCTTTTACTGCTCATCTAGAATAAGAAACAGCCTGGAAACAGATTTAATTTCATCTAAAGCTGATACAGCTCACCAGCAGATACATTTTCCATTTACTTTGTTTCCTACAGCCCCCATGTAGGTGGGAATTAAAGGGAAACCAGTAACACTCTTTAAGTTCAAAGTAATTTTTTTTAAATTAGGAGTATGCTCTGGAGAAATATACATAGAATATTAATGAGCTGTGACAACAAGCATCTTGGCTTTTACAGTAAATTAGTTTCACCCCTGAAAGCAGCTGCGCTGGAGTAAGATCTACTTGCTAGACTGGAAGGAGAACAGGCAGGAATTGTGTCCTGCTTCACTCAAATGTCGAAATACACTGGGAGTTGCTCTTTAATTTTTCCCCAGAATGTGAACTCTAATAGAATTAATGTGAAAAACGACTCTAGGTAAGACATCAGTATATATAGCGGGAATCGTTAACGGGACACTTACTGCCAGTAAACGCAATCCATCGGGCATATTTTGTAGCTTCTCTCCTCCAATGGGATGCAACTAGCAAACCACAAGTAACAGTCAATGATATGATTCCCATTATGATGAAAAACAGCGTTGTAACCCACTCCGGTGGGAGCCGGGGAGGAATACAGATCCTGTCACGTCCATGTATGGTCTGACATTGCCTGACAAGGCCAACCGTGAGAGCACCTGTGAAGCAAGAAAGAATGCATTAATACTGTGAGCAATGTTTTTCAGTGTATATACTATATAAAATACCTTTCCGGCAAATGATCCATCATAATTTGTCAACATTACCATTGTAAATTATTTAGGGTTTCACTCATTGTTTCTCTAAAACAAAACCTAATTTTTGCCCATTTTAGATAGAAAAGGGAATGAGTAAAATAGTCTGTTTTCTTTTTTTTTTTTTTTTGCTATCTGTGACCCGTTCAAAAGTGTTCCCATTGCCCCGTGTCCTGTAGATACAACAGGGAATGAGAGCACACATCTCCAAAGCGAAGTAAACTGCTTCTGACAGTCCTCCCTGGTACAGACGCCCCCACATTTTCCCTCACTTGCAGTCCAAGTGATATTGGTCACCAGGACAAAGACAGAGTGACTTCCCCTAGCAAAGATAATGACTGCAATAAAAACCTAACAGGGGTTCCAATTCTTATTGTAATTTTATTGGTCCTTAAATCTTTTTCTCAGCTACAGCACTAATTGTACTATTAGTAGGCCAGCTGAGATCTGCTCAAAAAGGACTCATGCATCAAACAGGTTCTTGCACGTCACAAGCCTCTTGCATCTTCATTCCATTGACAAACAAAGCTCAGGATTTCCATTGACAAACAAAGCTCGGGTGCTAGAGCAGATTTTATATATGAATTTAGTTAATACTTGAAAGGGGCACTCTTGGCAAATGTGAGGTGCATTTTCAGAGTTGTCAGGCTGCACTGATATAATTAAATATAAGATTGTTACAGATACCAAAGTAAGCGTACACCTTCCTGAAGCCCATAGATGGGTAACCATAAGAGGAGGTTAAAAGAATTCTAGACCTTAGGATTATAGAGGGGTCCGAAAGTGAGTAGTGTAGCCCCATAGTAATGATTCCCAAGCCAGATCATTCAATAATATTCTGTAACAACTTTCAAAGTTTGGCATTTATCCCACATTAAGGCTTGGTTCACATATGTGCAGGTGGTGCCGCTGCGGATCCGCTCAAAAATCCATGCAGCCGCACCATTCGCACAGAGCAATGCGGACCCCCCGATGCCATTAGTTATAATGGAACGCTGCCCGCACTTGAAAACGCAGCCATACTGGGAACCGAGAAGTGCAGGGAGTTCTTCCCTGCGTGTCATGGGGCATGGGAATCCATTCAAATGAATGGGCTCTTGTGTCCGCGCAAAACGCGTCCCGCACGGCCGCATATATGTGAACCAGGGCTAAGTGTGGATGAATTGAGAGACTACTATCTGAAAAAAATAACCACCCATGATGTCATCATGAGCTGTTGGAACTTTGACACTTTAGGCACTTCAATACCGGGCACTTTTACCCCCTTCCTGCCCAGGCCAATTTTCAGGTTTCAGCGCTCTCACACTTTGAATGACAATTGCGCAGTCATGCAACACTGTACCCAAACTAAAATTTTATCATTTTAGTCACAAAACTTTCTTTCGGCGGTATTTAATCACCACTGGGGTTTTTTATTTTTTGCTAAATTAACACAACAAGAGTGAACATTTTGAAAAAAACACACGTTTCTTTGTTTCTGTTATAAGTTTACAAATAAATTGTTCTTCATAAATTTAGGCCAAGATGTATTCTACTACATTTCTTTTGTGTAAATAACCCAAATCAGTGTTTATTATTTAGTCTGTAGGAAAGATATAGAGTTCACAAACTATGGGAAATATCTGAAAATGAATCAATCCTAAAGTACTGACAGCTAATCTAATTTCTTGAGGCCCAAAAATGCCAGAACAGTACAGATATCCCCCAAATGACCCCTTTTTGCAAAGTAGACAGTCCGACGTATTTCATAAGAGGCATGGCGAGTTTTTTGAAGTCATAATTTTTTAGAAAATGATGAAATAAAAAAAAATTTCATAATTTGTTTTTTACATACTGTCACCAGTGCAGTACAGTGTCAGCATATAACTGGTGTGGTGGTGATCAAGGACAATGACTGGTGACCGTACGAAAAAAAAAAAAAATTGATTAAATTTTTTTCTCTTTAAGATTATTTTTTTTCATATTACACAATGACTAAAGCAGTATAATGTTACCATAGTAACATTGTACTACTTTGGGAAAGTGATTAGTATTTTTTTTTTTTTTTACACAATTTGATTGCTTATAGCAAAAAATGTCTTTGCTATAAGCATTTAACTGAATGAAATCAGTTAATTCAGGTTTTTTTGTTGTGATTAGCCACAGATAAGCACAACACAGATGGACTGTGACTGGCCCAGCCTGTGCATGTGATCACTGTATTCATTTACAGCTAGACACACTTGTATACAATGGATAACATGAAAGGAAGCCATCCATTGTATACAACTGTCCTGTGACCTGTTGTGATTGGTCACAGCAGGTCACATGGTACTGGCAACGGGGCCGGTACACAGATCTGTCATCGGCCGTGTCCGAGGTACACAGCCAGTGACAGATCTCGCCACAGCACGGCCCTGCGGGCACAAGCAAACCGCGATCCAGGAAGGACGTCATATGACGCCCTACCGGAGGGACGAGAGGTTTGCCCGGCCGTCATATTACTATAAGCCGGGCGGCAAGTAGTTAAAGTCATTTTTACCCCTTAGGGGTTGTCTTTTTAGGAGTCTTTGACTACTCTTAAAAGAATGATAGATGATGCACTTAGGCCTCATCAGAATTTCACCATTACATATCTAGACAATGTAATGATTTTTTTATCAGCAAAATGACAGATATCCGCCAGAGTGTAGGCTTTATAAATGCCATTCAGTAAGTAGGCTTTGTAGTGAGCCCAAACAAATTCCTCATAAACCTGAAGCAAATGTTACTTTGGGTTCTTTTGTTTGAACAGACAACCATTTGAACATCTTGCAGGTTTTTATTGCTGTCTGTGACCCCACTTGGGACATTAATACTCTTCCTTTTTTTATAGTGTTCATTGTCGCTCCAGAGGTCGAGGCAGATTAATTTTTTGGAGATCTTAACTTTTCCTCTAAGGGTCCATTCAGACTTTAAATTGTGTTTAACACGTGTGCTAACCCATGCATTATTGTGTGTTAAGGCACCCCATTCATTGGGATAGCAATGCCCCTTAACACACTTGACACATTCATGGTTTCCAACAACCACTCAGATTCTTCCCTTGATTCTGCCGACTGAAGAATCAGCTCTTCTGAATCTGCAGACATTTAATAGTGGAGCACTTACCTGTCCATGCATCCAGCGGTGTCCTCACCCATAGCAGATTCTTCAATCAGCTGGCAGGTGCTGGTGCCACCTTCTTGACTAAGGGAAACCGGCATTGAAGCCTTGAGGCTTCACCACTGATTTCATACTGTGCATGTGCAAAGTGTGCTGTGCTTTGTAAATGGGCCACAGTCCCCTGGGACCTCAGAAGTGTCCCAGACGGCTGCACGGGGTGCCGAACCTGTCAAAACCAGGTACTTGCTCCCCCTCCCCTCCAAAAGGTGCCAAATGTGGCAGCGAAGGGGGGGAGAAGGCAGAAAAGCAGAGCTTCCATTTTTGGGTGGAACTCTGCTTTAAACACACTTGTACCTTTCCCTTTGCTTATAGGATCACTTAAAACAGAAGTAAACCCTCTCAATCAACATTAGCCATTTTTAATCCTTATGCTGCTAACATTAGTAAACTGACAGAAAGGTTTATTACTTGTTTTAAACATATTTGTTTTGTATTTCTTCAGTTGTTTCTTGGTTCCTGGCCAAGGCCAAAATGATTTCATACATTCCAGGAATCTTCAGGGCCATTTTGTTTTCTTTCATCTAGAGGAGGGGCTTTCTCAGCTAAGCACACCTTCCTGCCTGCCTGAGCTAAGGGCAAATGGATTTCATGAAGTAAATGCTACATGAATTATCTGCCCTTCCTCAAGACGGCCATGGCTAGAGATGCAAAAAATGCTTTTCAAAGTGATCTCTCAACAAAATAAAGCATGGAGACATGGATGGGTGAGTGTGATTTGAAAATTACAAATTAACTAAATAGTGTTTACAGTTTTTGGAGCTCAGATACAGTTAAAGTGTTACTAAATCAATGACCCTGCATTCACTATATCCAATCTTCCAAAGTACACAGAACGTGAAAAGCCAATTATTTTACTAAATATAAATTGCTAAATACTAGTGATGCACTGAATTGAAAATTCTGGTGCTGAAACCGATACCAAAAATTCAGAATGCACGTGGCCAAAAACCAAAACTGAAATGTCTGCGTATGTGGGGGTGGAGAGGCTCAAATTTGTTTTTTACTTTAATCTGTATTTTTATTTATTTTATTAACTTATGATTTTATTGCTGTCGCATAGGGGACCAATAGTCCCCTATGTAATAGCATATGAGTGACAGGTCCACTTTATACGAGGTGGGTTAGTGTGTGCAAGGAGGGGGGCAGGAGAGGAGCAGTGTTTATAGTGAGGGAGAAGTGTATACACTCAGGCTCCCTCACTGGCTGCCCCTATATGTCACTGATGGTTTTTAAATGTAATTACCATCTTTTTTTCCCCTGCACTATAGCTCCAAGAAGGAGTTGTCATTCTCCCCGCCACTAAAGGAAACTAAGAGGCGGGGTCACTGGGTAATGTCACTGGGTGACCCCATCCCTCTATTTCCTTCTGTGGCAGGAAGAATGAAAATGCAATTACCAGCTTTTTCCCCCCTTCATTATAGCTCCAAGAAAAAGCTCTTACCGTCCCGACTGTCCTATGAGGCTAAATAACCCCTGACCCTCTGTCTGGACAGCGCTGATTGGCCCAGTGCCGATCACATGCACCTCACATCCCCCTCCCCCCCAAAAGAAACCCCCCTAAAAAAAAACTAGCAATACACTCCAAACAGAGCATGTGCAGACTTGTCACTGTTGCTCGAACTATGGCAGATGGATTAGGGACAACAAAAGAAGGGGCGGATCAGAGAAGACAGGATCAAACAGCCTTTTTACACAAGGCACAAGATTAACCCCTTAGGTTCCACAGTGATAACAAGCATGCTTCCTGCATATAAAGACTGATTTTACTATTGTGGGTTTTAAAGTGTTACTAAACCCAGGACCCTGCATTCACTATATCTGGTCTCCCACAGTACACACAACATGGAAATGCAATTATTTTAGTAAATATAATCTGCTAAATATCTTTTCTCATCAGAAGTCTTGTGGCTTCAGCAGAGCACTGGTTAAAGCTTGTAGAGGCGTTTCCTTTCTACTCTAAGAGGATGTGAAACCCCTGACCCTCTGTCTGGACCTCTGGCCCATAGGTGAGCACAGACAAACACGTGAAAGGGATCAGGAACAGCACTGCAGCAAGGAGGGTGTTGTCCACATGATAAAGCAGTGACTTCCATCCTTCAGGCCATGGACTACCAGTGGCTGCTGGTCATAGACATATATCACAGCCAACACAACAAACACTTTACTCCTGCGCTAGGAAAGGACTCAGTAGACCCAATAGGAATGTTCTGGAATATGCACTGCTTGCTGCCCTCAACAGACCGGGGTGGTCCGAATAAACTGGATACAAATGGAGAAACAGAAAAAGGGCGCACCGACCTAGTGCATTATCCTTTAAAATAATTTATTAAAGAAACAAAAATAGGTATCATACTCACAATGGCCATAATAACACAGGCATGTCAAACTAAACAAGATGTATGATCCAAACAACATCTGAGTCCATACAATGGAACCCTGGATGACCAACTGGCTAACGCGTTGCGAGGACACAACCTCTTCCTCAGAGCCAACCAATATATCACAGCCAGGCTGGTCAGTAGCTCTGAGGAAAGGGACTCGTCCTCGAAACGCGTCAGTCATTTGCCTGCACTGACCGTTGGAACACCTTGCTTGCCGTTGTGGCCATCTTCTTAATGCAAAAGCATTTTATACATGCTTCGTCTGTGAGTATGTTTTTGTCTTTTATACCTTTGAATAAACCTTGGATAATGCACTAGATGTGTGCGCCACCCGTTTATTCTTTTTCTTTACAAAAACCTATTTTATTTTTAGAATATTCATGTATTCTAGCTACTAAAAAAAAAAAAATTACGCAAGTAGGTGTGTAAATTATGCCAGTAAGCTCCTCTTCAAATGCAGACTTGGGACATTTTTATGCCTCTGAATGTTGCTCAAATACAAATCTAAAAACACCATAATGTGCATGGTCACATTGGCTGAAAACGGAGCTGCGTTCAGAGACCAAAAAAAAAGAAAAACAAGAAGAAAAATGACCCTGAAGAGCCTTTTTTGGCCGTGTGCACAAGGTTTATCCCTCATAAGTGCCATAAGTAAATAATATCAATATTAAAATACATGAAACTTTTACATTGCTGAATGCCTGTATGTTTATTACCAAAGGAGTCTTGGCAGAGCATCAAAAGCCATTAAAGGACTCTGAGAGAGGCTAATAGGTTATCTGCTTGAATGCACAGATGTTTGCCAGTATGTTGCTATTTCATGGATCAGGAAGAAGCAAGTCAAGGCTTGCCCAAATGTGATTAGTGCGATTCTCTTCAGTGAGACTAATGAATAAAGCTTTTCATTGTCCTCTCACAGACAACACTGACACAAAGTCCCCAGGTCAGTTAAAAGAACATTGCTTTTATACTGTTCAGTGATTTCAGACATAAATTGGTTATCTCATAGCAACTGATAAAAAAGCCAGAATATATACATTAAAAAAAAAACTATTTTAACCACTTGCCCTCCGGAGGATTTACCCCCCTTCCTGACCACGCCATTTTTTGCGATACGGCACTGCATTGCTTTAACTGACAATTGCGCGGTCATGCAACGCTGTACTTAGATTAAATTTGTCATTTTTTTCCACCACAAATAGAGCTTTCCCCTCATTGGTACTCGATTGCCTGTGCGTTTTTTTTTTTTTTGCACTATAAACAAAAAAAGACCTACAATTTTTTAAAAAAAACTATTTTTGACCTTTGCTGTAAAACATATCCAATAAAAAATTTTTTTACAAATCTAATTTCTTCAAATTTAGGCCAAAATGTTTTCTGCTACGTCTTTGCTAAAAAAAAAAAAAATCCCAACACGTGTAAATCAATTGGTTTACGTGAAAGTTATAGCATTTATAAATGGCGGTATATATACTGGAATTTTTGTTTTCTTTATACTAGTAATGGCGGTGATCAGCAACCTGTGGCGGGACTGCGTCTGGCAATCGGATAATAGGTGGGAGTTAACTGCCAATGACATCCCCAGTGACACTGTACTAATGACACTGGGAAGAACTGACATGGTGTTACCGACATCCCCAGTGACACTAATACAGTGCTCAGTACTAATAAAAAGCACTGACACTGCATTAATGACACTAGGCAGGAAGGGATTAACATTTAGGGCGATTAAAGGGTTAACTGTGTGTGTTTTATTGGAGAGACATGCTGTGCAGAGATACAAAACAGCATGTCCATGCTGACAGGAGAGACTTCTGTGTAAACAACGCAGGTCTCTCTCCTGTCAGCAGGTCTCTCTCCTGTCAGCATGGACATGCTGTTTTGTATCAGCTTTAGGCACTGCTGTGTCACATTTTACAGAGTCTGCCTTTTGACCTACAGAGGTGCTGAGAGGAGGGGTTTCAGGAGGTGGAGTCAGTACAGGAATCACTGATTGCAAGATACCATGGGATATGTAGTCCTCTGCTGTTTATTTTCAGTTTCTAAGAAGCTGCAAAACATGCAGGGAATGCAGTAGGTTGTAGAAAGAGATGGCCAGCAGACATGCCGCACTAGCATGAAAGGAGACTGTTCAAATAAGACATACAGAGAGCAGCATGGCTCCGCCCCCCAATCCGACCTCACTGGCTGTGATTGACAATGCTCCTGCTGCTCAGTCTCAGCAAATGATGAGGGAGAGACCCGGGAGAGCCAAGGCTCTGGTGCACAGTGCTGGATCATGATCAGAGTCCAGTAAGTATTGGGGAAGGTAGAGGTGAAGTTGCACACTGAAGATTGTTTATCTTCATGTATAAAATGCATGAAGGTAAAAAGCCTTCAGCCTTTACAACCGCTTTAAATACTTTGTAAAACTCTGTCTTGTAAATCAATACATGCTGAATGTGCTCATAGACAGTAATCATGAATTACTGGTTGTTCGACCAGGGAAGTGTAAGTCAGAGAATTACTTACCTTATTCCTCATTCCCAGACTTGTTTCCTAGACATGACCCAGGAAACCATATCTTGCTTCAAGCTGTATAGGGATGTCTTCGCCAACATCATTACGTAAAATGCAAGATCAGTTGCCACCATTGGTTCTGCATTGTATGCAATGGCATTGAGGACCTGCTCAAATTCAGGGGTTGGAACAACAGCGAGGAAGATTGGTGGCTGTCGTGTCAGTGATGAATAAAGTAAATATTTCTCTGCACTGCACCCCCTTATCTAAACAAGCAGTAAATGAATTAAAATTTTGGGAAAAGGTATGAGGGGTACCTAATTAAATTTTTTTCTATTGTGGACTGAAGCTTGGCTTTAAGGCAGTGGAAAAGGGTAGGGAGGTGCATTGCAAACATCTTTGAAGTCAGCTAATTGGAGGAACATCTTTAGGTTAGTTTTCAGGGTAGTCTCCACATTGGGGATCTATTCCCTCAACTGTCCATTTGACCACTGTCTCATGACTTCCCCATTCTACTTAAAAAGTGTTATTTTTGCCATTTGTGTCCTTTTTTCTACTGTCACTGGGACCAGAAGCATGCAGAAATAAAAAACTTACAGATTCTAACTCCAACTTATTCCAAAAAAAATAATAACAATTTGTTTAGTATTCCACTTCATCTGTATTAGTGCATAAGAGCTGTGAACGTATTACTATTCCAACCAATAGCATTAGTAAAAGGTTTTCAGATTTATAGCTCTTTGTCAGCACGGTCAACTAGCAAAGCATTTTTATAGCACTTTAGACTGATCAAGATAGCCTGCTAACCACAGATTGGCAGATCGATGGGGCATGGCATGCCATCAATCATGGGGCTCCCTGAGTGGACTGGATTGTTAATGAAACTTCTACTTCCGTAATTTAATTTTGGTAGTGACCTAACTTGATCACCAAGTACTTAGAAAGAACCTTTCATGAAAAAGAAAGGTCTACTTTTTTGACAGTGCCCTATTCCCCAAAGTCAAATTGGCCGCAAAGGCAATTTAAAAATAAAGCCACTGTTTAAGAAAAAAACCCAAAAAAACGCACACACATCTTGCCCCGACCTCTGATGCTACCGTGAGGATACAGGTGATGTCACAGTGCCTCATGGGATACCTAGGCACTTGAAATCCCATAGGAATATGCCCCTGCAATGGGTTGGAGTGTATTCTTGTGGAAATTTGCCCGGAGACAGTGTAAGCTAAGCCATATTCTTTTACTTTGCATAGAAGGCTTGCGTTAAAGTATACCTAAAGCACAAACTTTTATTTTAGTTTTGGATGGAGTTGAGAATGATTAGAACTCCAGTCAGGTTTTTAATGCTCTCTGTGTCCTTTTTAGGGAGATACACTTGATTTGTCCTAGTGATGGAGAAACCAAAATTTTGAGTTGCCACCAACAGGAAAAATCTAACAGTAGGGACACCTTCTCCGGAGACAATAGGGGATTTCCCTCACTTTGGAAAGATTTTTTCTCACTTCCTTTTGTGTCTACACAACAGGCACTGAAGGGAAATCTCCCCAATAGGGCATAGATGGGAAAAAAAAGTTTTATTCAAAATGGAAAGCAAACTTTCAGCTTTATGTATACTTTATTTACTTTCTTTGCACCAGTAAATATAGCAGACATTGAAACAATCACACTTTTACCTGCCCTTGAAGCATGATAAAGGATATTCCTATTACTGTCATACACATGTGCACACATAGGGCCAATTTCTGTAGTAATCAGTTGGTCTAATATTTTTTTTGGACTAACGAAGGGCAAATGCCATGCAGGTTACACCCATGATAGAAATAAAATCTATGTCCCAAAACTGTCTACAACATAAACCCCACATTTAGGCCAGCTCACACCTGTGTGTTTTTTTAATACATTTTGCAGGAACGCAGTGCATGCCATTTATCATGATTTGCTATGGATTACGTTCACATCTATGTGTTTTTTAAAGGGGCATTTTTTGGAAAGGGTCAGGGACTTCTTTTCCCACAGCAGTTTTTAGTCCAACAGACTTCAATGGAACCGCATATAAAATGCAAGTGCTACGTTTTGTGTGTGTTTTTGATGCGGTTTGCATTTTTAATCCCAGTAATAAATTGGCCAAAAGAGAAAAAACCCCGCAAACCGTGTCAAAAACGCATGTGCACAAATACAAAAAGCACTGCAGAAATGGAAGAAACGCAAACTACATAGGTGTGAGCCTAGCCTTAGATGAGCATATTCCTTAAATAAAAGCCAAGTCCTCAATTGAACTTTGGAGTCTACCAGTATTTGAAACATGCCAATTTTTGGCTTGCAGACAAGAAACAAATGCCACACCATATGAAGAATGTTTAGATATCCTCAAAATGCCTGGTTCCTCAGATCTCCACTCGACAAGGTAAACAAATAGTGAGTGACAGGTATGTTTTACTCCCATGCATGTAAAGGTGCAGGCATGAAAACAGTTTGACCCCACCATTTGTGGTCAAACTTCAAAACCATGCAATGCCTGAGGGGGGAGAGTAGATTGGCTTAGCTACATTTTTCCTAGCTGATAGTCATTGGCTCCTACCCCACAGCAGACTCTAAAGAGTTCAGTTGCCCAACCTGCAGCCCTTTGGCATTTGGACCTTACAGGTGGTAATCTGTGTTTCCCTATTGCTGCAATAATTTCCAGAAGTCTCATGTAATATGTCTCCTGAAGCATGAGTTCAGTCTCCGACAACTCCTATAGCATGTTCACGGTCCTGAGTCTCCTGCAGCATGTACGTAGTTTCTGACCATTTCATATCTTGTCTGCAGTCTCTGACCATCTCTTGTATCAGGTCCACAATCTTGGACCATCTTTTGAATCATGTCCACAGTTTCTGACCATCTCCTGTACTTTATCAGCACTCTCCGACCATCTCTTGTATCATCTCCACAGTCTCCGACCATCTCTTGTATCATCTCCACAGTCTCCAACCATCTCTTGTATCATGAATAATGAGCATTGGTATAACCGACACTTGCCTTCCCGAATAGTAGTCTTTATTGAGTAAAATGTGCACATAAACTGGCTTACGCGTTTAGACAATAAGCCTTATTCATAGCCTGTGTCATTGCATATAGCTATAATGAAGGCTTGATGCCGAAACGCGTAAGCCATTTTATATGCACATTTTACTCGATCAATAAAGTTTACTATTCAGGAAGATGAGTGCCGGCTATACCAATCCTCACTATTCAGTTGTATCTGTGCTGGGAAGACACAGCCAGAGCACAGACATTCCACCTCCATGGAGATTATCTCTGGGCATAGAACCTACTTGTTCACATCTCTTGTATCATCTCCACAGTTTCTGAGCATCTATTACATTATGTCCACAGTCTATGACTATATCCTGTTGTGTGTCTGCTGTCTCTTACATTGAAAATTGACAAATTGTTATGTTCAGCCCTTTTACGAAGTTGGGAGGCCAAACGTTGGGCCCTCTTACCAAAAAAATTGACCATCAATGTGTTAGATATGCTCTGCTTTAATTATTTTGCTTTATAGATGATTTGTATTGAAAAAGTCAGCAGAGTAAAGCTATCTCAATGGCATAGATGCAAATGAATAGTTTAATGCCCTTCTAATCTGCAGTAGAAAATGTTGGAACTACATAACTGGGAAAAATATAAATATGCAAAATTCACACATAACAGTTGTTACGTAAACATACTAACTTTATTAGAACCTTCAGCAATTCATTCTGCACTTCTCTCTGGAAGCATGTGGCCTAATTGTATTAGGAGCACCAAATGTTTCTTATAGTAATCGATATACAGCTATTTTGAGACTGGCTCGATTTTCTGTAACAATGGGAAAACAAGATAGACATTCTAACAGCCACAAAGTATCATTGGAATTTTGTATTGTAGGGTATTTCTGCTAGATATTAACAATAAAAAGGGATAAAAGGGCAACTGTGCTTTTAGTGCAAGTATTCCGTCTCCGCCAACTGCCCCAGTACTCTTCAGCATTGAACGTTAATACCAAACACATAGTTATTCAGAGCGCAACCCGCCTGGCACCACTCAGACTCCAGATCAACCTTGGAATTCATAAAGAGGTTCATAGATACTCATTAGAAAACTGTCTTGTGGTAGTAT
This sequence comes from Staurois parvus, assembly GCF_062004578.1. Classification (NCBI taxonomy): domain Eukaryota; kingdom Metazoa; phylum Chordata; class Amphibia; order Anura; family Ranidae; genus Staurois; species Staurois parvus. The sequence goes on along the minus strand of NW_028317948.1, from coordinate 2,001,805 downwards.
GATAAATGATGCAACTGTAATAAATTCATGAACGCATTTGTAAGGTGTATTTGAATGTGTCACAACGCTTTCTGCCACTGCAAAATGGCAGAGTTTTACAGACGGAGAGGATATCTGGAGAAATATCAGTTCCAGAGGAAAATTTTGTTGCAGCACGGTCTCAAAAATGAGATGCAATAATTTCCCATACTGCACAATCAAACATTTACTCCAACATGGAAGAGGTCTTATTTACAGTGAAGGAAATAAGTATTTGATCCCTTGCTGATTTTGAATGTTTGCCCACTCACAAAGAAATGATCAGTCCAAAAATCGAATGGTAGGAGTATTGTAACACTGAGAGACAGAATAGCAACAAAAAATTCAAAAGAAATTAATGTCTAACAATTTATGTACTGATTTGCATGTTCATGAGGGAAATAAGTATTTGATCCCCTTCAAAACACATGACTTAGTACTTGGTGGCAAATCCCTTGTTGGCAATCATAGAAGTCAGATGTAGTTGGCCACCAGGTTTGCACACATCTCAGGAGGGATTTTGACCCACTCCTCTTGGCAGATCCTCTCCAAGTCATTAAGGTTTGGTGGCTCACGTTTGGCAACTCGAACTTTCAGCTCCCTCCACAGATTTTCAATCAGATTAAGGTCTGGAGACTGGCTAGGCCACTCCAGGACCTTAATGTGCTTCTTCTTGAGCCACTCCTTTGTTGCCTTGCCCATGTGTTTTGGGTCATTGTCATGCTGGAACACCCATCCATGACCCATTTTCAATGCCCTGGCTGAGGGAAGAAGGTTCTCATCCAAGATTTGACAGTACATTGCCCCTTCCATCACCCCTTTGATGCAGTGCAGTTGTCCTGTCCCCTTAGCAGAAAAACGCCCCCAAAGCAGAATGTTTCCACCACCATGTTTGACAGTTGGAATAGTGTTCTTGGGAGTCATAGGCAGCATTCCTATTCCTCCAAACACAGCGAGTTGAGTTGATGCCAAAGAGCTCAATTTTGGTCTCATCTGACCACAACACTTTCAACCAGTCCTCCTCTGCATCATTCAGATGTTCAGTGGCAAACATCAGTCAAGCCTGGACATGTGTTTTCTTGAGCAGAGGGACCTTGCGGGCACTGCAGGATTTCAATCCTTGTCAGTGTAGTGTGTTACCAATTGTTTTCTTGGTGACTGTGGTCCCAGCTGCCTGGAGATCACTGACAAGATCCTCACGTGTAGTTATGGGATGATTCCTCACTGTTCTCATGATCATTGACACTCCACGAGGTGAGATCTTGCATGGTGCACCAGACCTAGGGAGACTGACAGTTGTTTGGTATTTCTTCCTTTTGCACCAACTGTTGTCACCTTCTCACCAAGCTGGTAGGCGATCGTTTGGTAGCCCAGTCCAGCCTTGTGTAGGTCTACAATCTTGTCCCTGACATCCTTGAACAGCTTTTCTGTCTTTGCATGGTGGAGAGTTTGGAATCTTATTGTTTGATTGCTCCTGTGGACAGGTGTCTTTTATACAGGTAACAAAATGAGATTATCAGCACTCCCTTTGAGAGACTGCTTCTAATTCTCAGCTTGTTACCTGTATGAAAGACACCTGGTAGCCAGAAATCCTGCTGAATGATAGAGGATCAAATACTTATTTCACGCATGAACATGCAAATCAGTGCATACTTTGTTAGACATGCATTTCTTTTTAATTTTTTGTTGCTATTCTGTCTCTCAGTGTTACAATACACCTACCATTCGATTTTTAGACTGATCATTTCTTTGTGAGTGGGCAAACATTCGAAATCAGCAGGGGATCAAATACTTAATTCCTTCACTGTATCTACATTGTTCTAACAGTGACTCTTGGCTCTGTCTATTTACAAGTTTTGGTTCTCACTACAGCTGGGGTGGGGTCATAGAAGTGCTTCCATTATGCAGAAACTATAATAAAGTAAGAGCCAGCTAATCAGAAAATCTGCACAATCAGACCAACCTTGGAGCAAGTGTTAGGTGAGTATGCAATGGGTCATGGCCACATTTAACGTTAAAGTGGACTTTAACTCATAAACCCAACTTCCTCTACTCAGATACTCACCCCTTCACTTTATCACATTTGCAAATACTGTTTTCTTTTTTGTGGAAAACACTCCCCCCCCCCCCCATTCATGACCCCCATTTCTAGAGTCCTCACCTAGGTGGGGATGATTTACAAAGTATCTCATTGCCTCCAGGGATATGTAGGTCACAGATCTCAGGTTTTGGGGCCACACTACTGCACGGTTTTGATTATGAATTGGATATTCAAGACCTACCTGCTGTGTATATGAGGAAGTGACAGTCAACTCCCGATTATGAGAGATTTAAGTTTGTGGTATGGGACAATGCAAAAGTCACTGGGATTGTGTGTTCATCCTGCATGGTGCATCAAAGGTAAGTGGAATATCATGTGAAACGTAAAATTCATGGGCAAAGGTGAAGTTCCTCTTTAAGAAAACTAGAAATAAACTTTAAACTCTTAGGGTTAGGATTCATGTACATGAGACAACTCTGATTGCCTCATGTACATGACTCTCTGGTGTCATTCTGGACTCCAACCTATCCTTCCAGCCCCAAGTCCAATCTTTAACTAACTCGTGCAGACTCCACCTCTGCAACATCGCCAAAATCCGCACGTTCCTAACCCCAGAAAACACTAAACAGCTCATCCACTCCCTCATCATATCACGACTCGACTACTGCAACTCCCTCCTCACTGGCCTGCCTCGCCGCTGGCTATCCCCGCTTCATTCGATCCTGATTACGGCTGCCAAAGTCATTCACATTTCTAACCACTCCATCTCCGCCACCCCCCTCTGCCAATCCCTCCACTGGCTTCCGACTGCGCAACGGATCAAATTCAAAATCCTAACACTGACGTACAAAGCCGTCCACCACACTGCCCCGAACTACAGTACATCACTGACCTAATATCCAAGTACCGCCCAGCACGCACACTCCGCTCCTCACAAGACCTCCTTCTTTCTAGTTCCCTGGTCTCCTCCTCCCATGCCCGCCTCCAGGACTTCTCCAGGGTGTCACCCATCCTCTGGAACTCCCTGCCCCAACCCATCAGATTATCACCTACTCTCCTTTAGGCGCACCCTGAAAACCCATCTCTTCAGGGAAGCCTACCCCACCCCCTGCTAACTTGCCGACCTCCTCCACTCTTCCTACCACTCCATCCCCCACAGCTTTCTCCTCCTGTACCACTATCCCCTCCCTCCTAGATTGTAAGCTCGAAAGAGCAGGGCCCTCAATCCCCTCATGTTTTGCATTGTATTGGTATTGTTCTGTCACATGTTCTGTCCCCCTTTGTAATGTACAGCGCTGAGCAAACTATTGGCGCTTTATAAATACTGTATAATAATAATAATAATTGCCGGCCGCTGGGAAATGCAAAACGTGGTAAGAATGTGGCACTCTTTATCGGCGGTCAAAACATTCCTGTCCTGAATGCGATTCTTTCGCGTTCAGAAGAGGGAGGTTTAACCTCACCTAAACGGTGCAGCTCTTAAACCCTGCTAAAAGACTGTGTACATGGACACACAGGCTTTTATGGAGTTGAGTTTAGGAGCTTTGGCAAAAGAAAATGCCAAAAGCTCCCAAACTCGAGTTTAGCAGCTGCTCGTGTACATGAAGCCTTAGTGTCTGCAGCACTAACATAACATCATTAAGAGAGCATGACACTCTCCTTCCCTCACGAGCACCCAATCAGTGCTGGTTACACTGTAAGGTCTCTCCCCTCCCTATTAGTCCCTGGGTGTATTAGTTAAAAAAAAATTTTTTTATCAGGACAAGTAGATTGTCATGAGGGACAAGTAGATTGGGACCCAGATTTTGTCCCTTGAACAAGTAGGTGTTTTTTTTTTTTTAATTTCCAGACCCCTGAAGCATGGTGGCGGGTCACTTATGTTTTTTAAAGGCACGGGGAATCTTGATGAAACGGATGGCAAGATTATTGCAGTATGTTATCAGAAAATACTTCCAGACAATTTGTATTCTTCTGCATGAAAGCTGAAAATGGGGCGCTCTTGGACTTTCCAACACAACAATGGCAATGATTTGGGGCCTCATAGACAACTATTACAAAAGACTGCATGCTGTCATTGTTGTTAAAGGGGGCAGTACAATACACAGAACTTAAGAACTAAGTGAATGCAGACTTTTGAAAAGAGGTCATTTCATTTGTTTACTTGTTTTTGTTTTATGATTGTGCCATTCCGTTATGGCCTACAGTTGAATAAGATTTCCCATAAGAAATAAATGGAATGTGTTTTGCCTGCTCATTCATGTTTTCTTTAACCACTTCCGTGCCGCCCTATAGCAAAATACTGCTACAGGGCAGCAGGGGTGCGCAAAATCATGCATAAATACATGATTTTTCAGTTCCAAGTAGAGGGCACGCGCGCCCAACCCGTGCCGCAGTTCGTGGCCTCAGCTGGCAATCTCCGATTCCCGGCCGGTTATTCACCAATAGCACCCGGCAATTGCCAAGTATTACAGATGGGGGAGAGACCTGTGTATAAATAACACAGATCTCTCCCCTGTCAGCTACTGCACACTGCTTTGTATGGCTCTGCATAGCAGAGCCATACAAAGCAGTGTGCTTACAGTGTAAACCACACACAACACACTGTAAAACAGCACACAGTTAACCCTTTAATAGCCCGTTAACCCCTTCCTGCCCAGTGCCATTAGTACAGTGTTAGTGCTTTTTATTAGCACTGATCACGGTATTGGTGTCACTGGGGATGTCAGTGACACCAAGTCAGTTCCCTCCAGTGTCAGAATGCCTGCTGCAGTCCAGCTATAAGTCGCTAATCGCCACTATTACTAGTGGAAAACAATTCTAGTATATATATCGCCATTTGTAAATGCTATAACTTTCACGTAAACCAATTAATTTACATGTATTGGGATTTTTTTCTTAGCAAAGACATGCAGCAGAATACATTTTGGCCTAAATTTATGACAAAATTAGATTTTTTTAATTTTTTTACTGGACATGTTTAATAGCAAAAAGTCAAAAATATTGTTTATTTTTTTCTAAAAATTGGCTTTTTTTTTTGTTTATAGCGCAAAAAATAAAAAACCACAGAGGCAATCAAATACCACCAAAAGAAAGCTCTATTTGTGGGGGAAAAAGAACGCAAGTTTCATTTGGGTGCAGCGTTGCATGACCGCGCAATTGTCAGTTAAAGTAACACAGGGCCATATAACAAAGAATGGCCTGGTTAGGAAGAGGGGGTACATTCTCTGGAGGGCAAAAATTGGTACATACTGTATACCAATTCTCCAAGGGTGTGCAAACTTTTGAGCACAATTGCGCGCGCGCACACACACACACTTTTTAAAGCAGATTTAAAACTCAGCTTAAAACAAACCTTCATTCTTTTTTTATTAAACATTATTCCCTGCCTCATGGAGCCGAATAAAAAGAACCACTTCCTTTCAGGCTGTTCCTACTGCAATCTATTTAATGGATTTAATTGCAGCCTTGTCAGTAAAAGTCTAACGCTTTCAAAAGCTAGAAGCATTCACGGTTTTATAGGTTACACATAAGCAGTGAAGTCTCAGTCATGGACATTATCGGTATTAGGGCTCACTTTGCTTCCAGCTGCAATGCGTTAAATTCAAGCAGCCAAGTCAGCAGAGTCATGAAACTGCATACCTGTGACCTGGGACCTATGGAGGAAAAGAGAATTAAGGGAACAGAGAACAGCAAAAAACCAAAAGTAACTAAATTACACCTTAAGGCTGGGTTCACACTGATGAGGTATGGAATTTGAAGCTTTTTCTCTGCGATATTCGCACCCCATCAGAATTGCACCCTGTTCATGCGAACCGATGCGGGTGTGTATGTTAAGTTAACAACACCCCAAAATCGGTCCACAAAACGCGGTCCGATTTGCAGAATCGGATTGCACAGGTGTGAATACCCATGTGATCCGATTCTACTGCGTTTCTGCACTCTTTTGGTGCGGGTGCGGTGCAATTGGAGCCATACATAATGCACCGCACACAAATTGCATGTGATTTGCACAGAAATGCGGTGCGGTTTCTGTGCGAATCACATGCGATGTACTGCACTGCATTAGTGTGAACCTAGCCTTAGTAACAGAGAAATAAGATGGAAAAGACGGCCATGACCCACAACTGAAACCAAAGTTACATAACACCCAATGAAGGAAATTCATAAACCGTGTCTATAATACTCTTTACAATTTCAATATGCCTCTGTATGACATGTCACTGTGTGCTACAAATGTAAACAGGTACATGGATCTGGGACATGCACCATTTACAGAGGCGCACTGAAACAGATACTCCCTCATCAGTGCAGCTGAGCTTCCTCCTGCCGCTCAAGTTGTCGCACAGACAGCACAGTGGCTAGGGATTTGTAAAGCTGGGTGGGCGAAGCCTGATGGGGACTCAGAGACACTAGTTTGCCATTAGGTCTGCTCCCCTTGTAATTAACAGCAGGCAGATCCATAACCAATATACAGCCTTCTACTGTCTATAGAATCCACCCACTGCTTCCTTCCAATCTCAAGGAGATAGCAGAAATGATGAGTAGCTAGTGTCTCAGCTTCCCCACCAAGCTCTACCCACTGTCATGGTCACTGGTTGCTATGAAGCTGTTGACTGTGAAGTCAACAGCATCCTTAACCGACAGATGAGCAGGATGTAGCCATGGCAAATATGCCGCCTGTTACACAGTGTACAATGACAGGCACTCTGCCTGTCTCTGTACACCAACTTAGAGTTGGTCTTAATTACCTACAGTTTCCTTATCTATGAACGGGAGGTAATATTTGAATTTGGCACTATGAAGAACTAGCTGTCTCTGCCATGTGTTGGTAAAACTTGTGAAACTAGTAGCAGGGATTCTGAATCTGGCAGAGGAAGGCAAAAAAAAAAAAACCCCATCAATAAAATATGATCCAATTTGCTCCAGCAGGTGAAAAAAATCCTTCCTGATCCCTCGAGAGAAAATCGGATATTCCCTGGATCAACTTTACCTAGAAATGTTAGTATCCAGTTATATTATGTGCATTTAGGAAAGAATCCAGGCCTCTTTAAAGCAATCAACTGAGCTGGCCACTACTGAGCTTACTGTGAAAGAGCCTTTCTGTATTTGGAGATCTCCAGACGTAGAGTGACCCCTTGCCCTCTGTGACTTGGTCTTAATTACCTAAAGTAAGTTCTAAAGCCTCCTTAAATTCATGACATTAATATCCTAGGAAGTTGTAGGTAACATGGTGACATCAGTCATGCCTAGGCAAGAAAGACAGACTGCAGGGGCCGGTTCAAAACACACAAAAAATAATAGTTTCACCAACCTTCATTTTCCCATATTCAAAATACTTTAATCACAAGGACCCTTTAAAAATACTGAAGTGATTTGTTGGACTGGCAGGACGCAGCCAACGACTTATCTCAATCAATACTATCTTGATAGAATCCAGTTACAAAATCCTTTTACGTTGGTATTTAGTACCAACTAGAATAGCAAAGATGCACCTGACTGCCTCTCCGAATTGTTTTCGCCAATGTGATCAGCCAGGAACAATATTTCACGTGTGGTGGCCATGCCCTAAGGTTCCCCGATTTTGGATACAAATTTTTAATCTCATACGCTCGGTCACGGATGTTAACCTTTCCCCAGGCCCCAGATATGGCCCTGCTCCAGAAATTAGATCCCGATATCCCAAAATGGCCTAAAAGGCTTATACTTGATATGCTCTTGACAGCAAGAATCGCACTAGCACGTTGTTGGAAGACATCAGTGATGCACTTAGATTATGTTAACCCCTAGACGCCGAGCGCACACAAATATATGGCCTCTCGGCGTCTGGAGCGACCACATATTTTCGTGCAATTAGAAAATACTATGTGCTGAGTACGCGCACCCTGCACGCTCCCAGCACATATGTCCGTGACTCATGGAAAAGTCCCGATCTCCCCTTGCGATCGGGACCTTTTCCAATCATGTGACCGCCGTGACAGTGAATCACGGTGGTCATGTGACCCTAAAACCCAGCCCTGCCTCCCAGTTTCTGAAACTCTTAAAGGGCTGGGAGGCGCTAGCGTAAAGGGGTTAAACATAAATTAAACTAGATTATGGTGAATGATAAACTCGCCTGTACCCTTCATAATATTTCTACTAAATTTTCAGAAGACGTGGGAACCTTGGATTCAAAACTTCTCTCCCGTGGACTAAGAGTGGATGGATTTTGCTACTAGATCACTGGGACACCCTCTCCTCTCTTTCTGTTCTTCTCTTTCCCTCTTTTAAGAATAGGAGCACCATACGTCTTCATTTCAAGGGCAGAAGAGTGGCTAAATGGTTAGCATTTCAGCCTGGCAGTACTAGGGTCTCTGGCTTGAATCCCAACCACGGCACCACCTGCCTGGAGTTTGCATGTTCTCCCTGTGCTTGCGTGGGTTTCCTCCGGGTACTCCGGTTTCCTCCCACACTCCAAAGACATGCTGGTAAGTTAATTGGCTTCTTTCTAAATTGGCCCTAGTATGTATGAATGCAAGTTAGGGACTTTAGATTGTACGCCCCTTGAGGGTTAGGGACTGATGTGAATGTATATTATATATGTAAAGCGCTCCATACATTGACGGCGCTATATAAGTATCTGAAATAAATAAATAATTCATATAGCCCTGCTAGGTTTTGATTGTTTTAGTGGATTCCTGGCATGTGCTCTATGACGGGTGCTCCCGCTAATGTGCTGTTTGACCTGTTCACAGGTTAGCATTCGCTAGGAACAAAATTGTGGTCCATATTTGTATACTGCACCCCTCTCCCTACAGGTGGGAGATGTTTATTTCTGTTTCTCTATATGTTCTTTGCCCTATTTGTACCTGAAACATATATAGAACAAAATGATATGAACCTTTATTGAAAACATTGAAATATAAAAATACTGAAGTGGTAAAACATGAAATGGTTTCTTCCAAGAAATCAGCAGTTCCTTATATACATGCATTAGTAATTTAATCGAAAAAAAGAGGTTTAGTAAATTATACAATGCCTACAGGGTGCTTGCTACCCGTCAACATCATGGCAGCTTTGAATGCTATCGGAAGAGTAAGTCTGTTGTTGAGATTTCTGGCAGAGCTGTTTTTTTTCATGTGGAAAGTGATTTGCATAAATATGGTCACAGGCCAATTATAATACATGAGGCATTACTGCATCAAGAGGTAAAACAAGAATGCCACTTAACTGCAATGTCAATCACCCAAGTGCATGAGCAATTACATAATAGGTTGTTCAGTAGCTTTCATTATGCCGAGTGACATTTTAATTTTAACTAATGGGATGTAGAAAGGATTTCAATGGCACAGGAAATATGACAAAATGTTTGGCTTTCAAGTGCATCTGTGTGTGCCTGAGTAGGTGGAAGTGCATTAACAAGGTCAGCACATTTTTTACCTACAGCCAAGCCAATAAAAAAAAAAAAAAAAAAAAAAAAAAAGGGTCGGAATGCATCATCCCTATGACCACAGAAGCCACCCTTTTCTCCCCCCCCCTTTCTTATTCATTTCTCTTGGAGTGACCTCTGTTTTCTACGGGAGAAATTTTTATTTCTTATCGATCAAGCAACATACTTTAATTGTTTTTTCAAAGGTCTTCACAACAAAATTGGTTAGATTTTTATACAAATTCTATAAACTAATCCATTCAACTGTGTTGTTTCCGACATTTTTTAAAAAAAGCAATACCATTTTCAAAAGCTACAACAGTTTTACAGAGGCACCTTGGGAATGAAGGTTGGTATGGTAATGAGTAGAATTTTTTTTTTGCACCTGCAGAGGAACTTTATTTTAAAAAAAGTTTTGCTTGGTTTGGTTTTTAAAAATGTACAGGAAATTCCTGGGAACCACATATTAAACTAATCAGCCAATTAAAATACACGTAGACTAAACGGAAGTATTTACATTTTATATTTATCCACTTGACCTCCAGAAGATTTTACTCCCTTCATGACCAGGCCATTTTTTACTATTCGGCACAGGTGCTACTTTAACTGGTAATTGCGCAGTCCTGCAACGCCGTACTCAAATTAAATTTAATTTCCTTTTTTCCCACACAAATAGAGATCTATTTTCGTGATATTTGATCACCACTGGGATTTTTTTCATTTTTTTTATTATATAAAGGAAAAAGACAAAATTTAAAAAAAATGAATTTTTACTTTTTAAAAATGTAAACAACTAAATTTCTTCATAAAATATAGGCCGAAATTTATTCTGCCACAAATCCCAATTAGCGTATTTTAAATCAACCCTCTGAACCAAATAGGATATGGTCAAGCAATGACTGTTGTGGTCTGGGATTTATAAAAATAGCAAAAACTAAGAATAAGAGTTAAAACATTGGTACCGACAATATTCAATGAGTGAGGTCAGGGCTGCCATGAGAAATTAAGAGGCTCCTGTACAGCCTAGCTGACAGGGCCTCCTTAACAACCCCCCTCCCCACCCCCCATCTTTACCACATGCCTTGCTACAATTCATGTTACATGCGTTCGTTACACACCCTGCCATGCATGTGTGCCTCATTGCCAAGAATACTATACGCACCATACTTTATCAAGGCAACATGTTAAAGCACTTCAAAGCACACCAGACGCAAGGTGAAGAATGAATGGCGCCACATCACACCAATGAATGTAATGTGTGTTACCGCAACGCCATAGTATGAACAGGTCCCAAATGTCAGCTTGGATGACAGAAGGTGATCCCCAATACATGTTTAGCCAATTAGAGTGATGACTTTGATGGCACCAAATAAGAGGGAGGACATCACTTCTCCACTAATCTTAATGACGACATTCACAGGTTCCCAAATATAAAAGCATGAAAACAATATGCTTCTTCCATATGTAGGATGACATCCCTATTCCAAAATATAAGAAATGACATTGACGCAAAGCATGTCCATTGGAGTATGTAGTGGGGAGGCGAGCCCAAGTTTGGGGGGGGAGGAGATGACATTCACATCTCTGACTGAGACAGTTCTGCTCTGCTAGTCCATGCGGCTTGCTGCCAGAGGAAAGGCACGGGCAGCCATGCATTGATCGAAATTCAGCTGTCCATGCTGAACTTCGATCCATCTGGCCAGATTTAGCTAGTGATTCATAGTGCCAACCAACTTGCACTCAGGCCTGGATTACCAATTTTCTGTGGATCTCATGTTTAAAAGTTGAACTGCATGCAAATCTTAGAAAGAAAAAGAAAACCACGCACACACAGCACCTAATCCAGTTATACATTCACTAAAAATAATAATGTGTTCGGAATGTAATAACCTGCTAAACAGTTTTGTTTTATCCTCATGTATCAACAAGTACAGCAGCATTCAGAGAGGTTGGGCCAGCACTCAGCTAATCAGAGCACAATGTTTTTAGCCTAAACTGTGGATACTTCCAGAAGAGGAAAAGCCATAGATGACCTCATCATTGTGCTACTGCCGGTTCTTGACCAAGCTGCATTGCTGAACAGTGGAGAAAAGGTCACCGACTTGGAAGGGTTGTCCTGCAAAGATCTGTGAATCATAAGATTAGCTAAGCAGAACCACGTCTTCTGGCAAGAGTACAAAATGTACATATATACAATGTATTGCCAAAAGTATTGGGCCAGCCCTCCAAATCATTGGATTCAGGTGTTCCAATTACCTCCGTGGCCACAGGTGTATAAAGTCAAGCACCTAGGCATGCAGACTGCTTCTACAAACATTTGTGAAAGAATGGGTCGCTCTCAGGAGCTCAGTGATTTCAAGCGTGGTGCTGCGATAGGTTGTCACCTGTGCAATAAGTCCATCAGTGAAATTTCCTTGCTACTAAATATTCCATGGTCAACTGTTAGTGGTATTATAACAAAGTGGAGGCAACTGAGAACAACAGCAACCCAGCCACGAAGTGGTAGGCCACGTAAAATGGTAGAGCAGGGTCAGTGCATACTGAATCATACAGTGCGCAGAAGTTACCAACTGTCTGCAGAGTCAATAAAAACCTCCAAACTTCATGTGGCCTTCAGATTACAACAACAGTGCATAGAGAGTTCCATGGAATGGGTTTCCATGGCCGAGCAGCTGCATCCAAGCCTTACATCACCAAGTGCAATGCAAAGCGTTAGCTGCAGTGGTGTAAAGCAAGCCACCACTGGACTCTAGAGCAGTGGAGACGTGTTCTCTGGAGTGACAAATCACGCTTCTGTCTGGCAATCCGATGGACGTGTCTGGGTTTGGCAGTTGCAAAAACGGTATTTGCCTTACTGCATTGTGCCAAGTGTAAAGTTTGGTGGAGGGTGGATTATGGTGTGGGGTTGTTTTTCAGGTGCTGGGCTTGGCCCCTTGGTTCTAGTGAAGGAAACGCTTAAGGCATCAGCATTCCAAGACATTTTAGACAATTTCATGCTCCCAACTTTGTGGGAACAGTTTGGGGATGGCCCCTTCCTGTTCCAACATGACTGCGCAACCAGTGCATAAAACAAGGTTCATAAAGACATGGATGAATGAGTTTGGGGTGGAGGAACTTGACTGGCCTGCACAGTTCTGACCTCAACCTGATAGAACTCTTAAGGCATCAGCATACCAAGACATTTTGGACAATTTCATGCTCCCAACTTTGTCCTGACCTCAACCCGATAGAACACCTTTGGGGTGAATTAGAGCGGAGACTGCGAGCCAGGCCTTGTCATCCAACATCAGTGCCGACCTCACAAATGCACTTTTGGAAGAATGGGCAAACATTCCCATAGACAAATTCCTAAACCTTGTGGACAGCCTTCCCAGAAGAGTTGAAGCTGTTATAGCTGCAAAGGGTGGGCCAACTCAATATTGAACCCTACGGACCAAGACTGGGATGCCATTAACGTTCATGTGTGTGTAAAGGTAGGTGTCCCAATACCTTTGGCAATATAGTGTATATATACAGAATATAAGCCTGAACCTTTAATATATCTACTTATGCTATTATATTTAAAGACAAGGCTGTCTGAAAATATAAATTCAATATAGCTTGAGAAACACTATGCAACAGACATCACTAGAGGAAACTAGACAGTTTAGCTTATAATCAACTGGCATGGCACAGGCTAGTCTGCATAAAAGAATCAATTTTTGGACACTCTCACTCCTTTTAATTTTCTAAAAGCAAATGCCTTTATGCATATTGTGTAATAAAATGCTTAGGTGTCATATTTCCCATTATAAATCACCCAAATTTGCTTTTTAATGCAAATTGGCAGACAAACCCTCAAAACAGGTCCACAATTCATTCTGACTGAAGGAAATATAAATCACCTTGAATGGGGAATATGTTACAGCTACCATATTTCAAGTAGATCTGCAAAGTAGGAACTGGTAACAATAACAGGATACAAGGAAAAAGGAAATGTAAGCAATTTATTATAAATGAAGATAAAGCAAACCTAATGCCCAAAAAGCAGGGTTTATCTTTCAAATGAACATAGGAAAACAACTGGTTTGTTTGACCAATGAGATTCCCTTGTAACTGTTTATCATAAACACAAATTTTACGTTTCAGTAAAGAATCAAAGAAAAAGGAAAAACACTTTTTGCAAACAGGCTACTTTCTTTATCAGTTAAAGCAGTTGTTACAGAGAAAAAAAAAAAAAGCTGAAAATGGGTCACAGAAGTGCAGAACGCACTGCACTCCTGAGATCCACAGAAGTACAGCTAAAAAAAACCAAAAACTTTGGCTCTACTTCTCCTTTAAAATGTTAGCCAAACCAGTTACTTTGCCTACCTGTCAGTGCCGACACATACAATAACAGACCCAATATTTTTAGACTGTGTGTATTCCAGAGGAAAAAAAAAAAAAAAGTTGTTCATTTTATATCTCGAAAAGGTTGGCAGCGCCTATATACAGAATGTGTCTAAGTAGCAACTGTCAGCGATTCTATCATCTCCTGAATGGCAATTTTCAATGGTACTAATGAGTCGCAACGCACTGTGGCCCTGGTATTTGAACAGCCCCCTTGAAATGTATTGTAGGCTTTAGGGTGGCATTAAAACAGGCGGTTGATCCACGGCTACTTAATATGAAAGAGGCTTAACGTTGTAGAATGGTATATTACAATTATAACGATTAATGATCATAATACCCATTATCTACATTTACAGAAAAACGCAGATAAAAGTACTCATGGAATCCTCCAACTCTTCAGCAGAATACAGCTCATATATAGCAATAAATGGGGTCATGTGCAGTAAGAAGAGGACCCATCCGGAATGTTTTCCTTGTGAAAGCTGTGCAGCACTGGCAGGACCATACAGTGACAATTGCAGGAGTGGGTAGGATAGTACCGTACATCTTTTACCCTGTAGGCTGCACTCAAGTGTGTAGGGTTACTCAAAGGAGATCTTTAACCACTTCCTGTTCAGCCCATGTATATAAACGGCTAAATGGGAGCAGTGCGGGGGGGGGGGGGGGTGGCCATTTCTAAAAACAGCCTCCCCGCTCCCTGTTTGTGCGCGCTCCCTGGGAGCACGCAGCACCACGATTCGGTGCCCGCTGTGTCCTCCTCTGTGTGAGGTCCCGATCATGTGATCACATGAAGAGTAGTAAGCAAGATGTCACTTCTGACATCATTGCTTATTCACAACAGCCTTGTACCATGTGACAAGCTGTGACTAATCACAGCTCACACAGTATTTCTCAATGGCTGCAAGAATGCAGCCAGAGAGAAGGCGAAATGATTGCTGTTACAGCCCTTATGGGTGTAAAAACAATCAGTGTAAAAAAAACAAAAAAATCATCATCACCCCCAAGTAGTACAGTGTCACTATGGTGACACTGTACTGCTAGGGCAGGGGTCTGCAACCTTTAAGACATAAAGAGCCACTTGGACCCATTTCCCAGAGGGAAAAAAAGACTGGGAGCCGCAAAACCATTGCAACATTTAAAACAAATCCGACACTGCATATATTGCAAAAAACGCTCTGGTCATGAAGGGGGTTTAAGGGCCCAGTAAGCAAAGGGTTAATCAGGGCCACAGTGTATAGTCATAATCACAATCATAGCCTTAGGTCAGTGGTGGGCAACCTTTTTTTTCGACTGAGCCAAATCTCGCCAAAACCACGATTGAAATTTATTTTGAGAGAAACATTTTTAAAACTGAAAATACATCCCCCATATAGTAATTCATCCCCCATATAGTAATTCATCCCCCATATAGTAATTCATCCCCCATAGTAATTCATCCCCCATAGTAATTCATCCCCCATAGTAATTCATCCCCCCTATAGTAATTCATCCCCCCTATAGTAATTCATCCCCCATATAGTAATTCATCCCCCATATAGTAATTCATCCCCCGTAGTAATTCATCCCCCCTATAGTAATTCATCCCCCATATAGTAATTCATCCCCCATATAGTAATTCATCCCCCCTATAGTAATTCATCCACCCTATAGTAATTCATCCCCCCTATAGTAATTCATCCCCCCTATAGTAATTCATCCCCCATATAGTAATTCATCCCCCCTATAGTAATTCATCCCCCATAGTAATTCATCCCCCATAGTAATTCATCCCATATAGTAATTCATCCCTCATATAGTAATTCATCCCTCATATAGTAATTCATCTCCCCTGTAGTAATTCATCCCCCCTGTAGTAATTCATCCCCCCTGTAGTAATTCATCCCCCCTGTAGTAATTCATCCCCCCTGTAGTAATTTATCCCCCCTATAGTAATTCATCCCCCCTATAGTAATTCATCCCCCATAGTAATTCATTCCCCATATTGTGTGAATTCACTTACCTTTGCTCCGCGCGTTCCTCTCGCTGGGTTCCCGCGCCGTTCTGGTCTTCAGGGCGGACTGTGAGAGGAGAGGAGTTCGTCACGCTGCCCCGCCTACATCCGGGCTGCCCCGCCTACATCCTGACAGCCAATGTTTGCCAGCGGGCGCCCGGCACACAGAAGATCTACATTAAAAGAGCCGCGGCTTGCCGACCCTATTGCCTGTCACCTGGTGGGCAGTGTGCTCCGGAGCCGCAGGAAAGGTGAAAAAGAGCCGCATGCGGCTCCGGAGCCGCGGGTTGCCGACACCCGTGCTAGGGTGACAGTATGTAAAAAAACAAACAAATAATATTACAAAATAAAATAATGTAAAAAAAAGTTTTAAAAATTATAATTTTTGGTTATAAACTAATTTGGGTTATTTTTTTTTACTAAAAAATAACTGAATAAAAGTTGGACAATATTTATGAAGAAAGATTATTTATTTGCAAAATTGTAAAAGAAAAAAAAACTTTTTTTCAAAATTTTTAAAAAAATGACGTTTTCCTGCACAAATCTTTAAGGAAGATTTCCACGCTCAACTTTGCTTTAGACAGAGACTAATGTGAACAAAATTAAATGGAATTTATATTTGCAGCTCATTATCTTTAGGGCTATAATGCACCCGTGTCAAACTACTCTTGCTGCTCCTGTCGACGAATGCTTGCAGATTCAGGCAGACGGCAGTACTATGGACTGCCATGGATGAACCTTTACGCCTCATGCACACAGGATGTAAAAAAAAAAAACGAACAGGAGTTTGACATTTTTTCAGTATTTAGTATATGGTATTAAAGTTTTGGCTTTTATAAAAAAAAAAAAAAAAAAAAAAAAACCACAAACATGTCATACTTACCTGCTCTGTTCAATGGTTTTGCACAGAGCAGCCCAGATCCTCTTTTTCTTGGGTCCCTCACTGGTGCTTCTGGCTCCTCCCCCTTGACTAGTGACCCCAACAGCAAGCCGTTTGCAATGGGGAACTGCTGCGTACTCGCGCTCAAGCCCGGCTCTATGTGTTTATAAGACACAAAGGGCCACGACTCGGCCCTGCCCCCTCCTCATTGGCTGTGATTGACAGCAGTGGGAGCGATCGGCTGCTTTCTCAGCCAATGGAGAGGGAGCCCCGGGACAGCCAAGGCTCTCATGCACATTGCTGGATAGAGAGGGGGCTAAGGTGAGTATTGGAGCAACACGTAGAACATTTTTACAGAATGGATGAAGGTAAAAAAACAAAAAACTTCTGCCTTTACAACAACTCTAAATAGGTTTTTACATGTATATTAGAAGAGGAATATTTAGAGGCTGAAAAAAATGCACCACCAGCATGTTCAGGAGAAGAGCTTTTGGGCAGAAAAAAACTCTGAAAGTGTCTAAACGAATGTAAATGTGTATAATAGGTGCATTTAAGTGCTTTGGCAATCATTCTAAATGGCGAGAATAAATTAATATTCTAGCCAACGTATTCAATGAACACCCAAATGCTTGATGTGCCTTAAGGCCTGTAGAAAACGGGAGTTTAGGCATGGTTTAAAGCAGCTTTTTCCTGCCAGGAGTAAAGGCCCTGTGTGCATGAGGCCTTAAAGTGTTTATTCAAGCTAGAAGAAATGAAATAAAATCTAAATTCATATTCATACTGCACCCATCATGTTCCATCCAAAGTGAAATAAACTCCTTTAGGACCACTTATTCCAGGTTGGGATATTTTACAGTCATGGCCGAAATTGTTGGCACCCTTGATATTTCTCCAGGAAATCATGTATTTCTCACGAAACGTATTGCATTAACACATGTTTTGCTATACACATGTTTATTCCCTTTGTGTGTATTGGGACAAAACAAAAAAAGGGAGGAAAGAAAGCAAATTCGACATAATGTCACACAAACCTCCAAAAATGGGCTGGACAAAAGTATTGGCACCCTTTCACAACTGCGGATAAATAAGAATGTTACAAGCATGTGATGCTCCTGTAAACTCACCTGGGGCAAGTAACAGGTGTGGGCAATATAGAAATCACACCTGAAAGCAGATAAAAAGGAGAGACGTTCACTTAACCTTTGCATTGTGTGTCTGTCTGTGCCACACTAAGCATGGACAACAGAAAGAGGAGACGAGAACTGTCTGAGGACCTGAGAACCAAAATTGTGGCAAAATATCAACAATCTCAAGGTTACAAGTCCATCTCCAGAGAACTAGATTTGCCTTTGTCCACAGTGCGCAACATTATCAAGAAGTTTGCAACCCATGGCACTGTAGCTAATCTCCCTGGTCGTGGACGGATGAGGAAAATTGATGAAAGATTGCAACGCAGAATAGTCCGGATGGTGGATAAGCAGCCCCAAACATGTTCCAAAGACATTCAAGCTGTCCTGCAGGCTCAGGGAGCATCAGTGTCAGCGCGAACTATCCGTCGACATTTAAATGAAATGAAACGCTATGGCAGGAGACCCAGGAGGACCCCACTGCTGACACAGAGACATAAAAAAGCAAGACTACAGTTTGC
Organism: Staurois parvus; assembly: GCF_062004578.1. Classification (NCBI taxonomy): domain Eukaryota; kingdom Metazoa; phylum Chordata; class Amphibia; order Anura; family Ranidae; genus Staurois; species Staurois parvus. Next base: position 1,983,452 of record NW_028317948.1, on the reverse strand, counting down.
CAAAATGTACTTGAGTAAGCCAAAAGCCTTCTGGGAAAACGTCTTGTGGACAGATGAGACCAAGATAGAGCTTTTCGGTAAAGCACATCATTCTACTGTTTACCGAAAACGGAATGAGGCCTACAAAGAACAAAACACAGTACCTACGGTAAAATATGGTGGAGGTTCAATGATGTTTTGGGGTTGTTTTGCTGCCTCTGGCACTGGGTGCCTTGACTGTGTGCAAGGCATCATGAAATCTGAGGATTACCAAAGGATTTTGGGTCGCACTGTAGGGCCCAGTGTCAGAAAGCTGGGTTTGCGTCCAAGATCCTGGGTCTTCCAGCAGGACAATGACCCCAAACATACGTCAAAAAGCACTCAGAAATGGATGGCAAAGAAGCGCTGGAGAGTTCTGAAGTGGCCAGCAATGAGCCCAGATCTAAATCCCATTGAACACCTGTGGAGAGATCTTAAAATTGCTGTTGGGAAAAGGTGTCCTTCCAATAAGAGAGACCTGGAGCTGTTTGCAAAGGAAGAGTGGTCCAAAATTCCGGGTGAGAGGTGTCAGAAGCTTATTGATGGTTATAGGAAGCGACTGATTTCAGTTATGTTTTCCAAAGGGTGTGCAACCAAATATTAAGTTAAGGGTGCCAATACTTTTGTCCAGCCCATTTTTGGGGTTTTGTGTGACATTATGTCATATTTGCTTTTCTGCCTCTGTTTTATATTTGTTCCAATACATACAAAGGGAATAAACATGTGTATAGCAAAACATGTGTTAATGCAATACCTTTTTTGTGTGAAATACTTGATTTTCAGGAAAAATATCAAGGGTGCCAACAATTTCGGCCATGACTGTATATATAATTCACTGGTCCAGCTTGAACTAACATACGTCTATATCATACCTGGCTGATGCCCCTGAAAGCTGGAAAAATATCGGCAATCCTGCATTTCTGTCAGATAATGCACCAGTTCGCCCAGAAAACTGTTGCAATTACAAATGTTCAGTCATTCTCATGTTTATTCCTTTTGTTTGTATTGGAATGACAGAAAAAAGTGGAGAAACAAAAAGCCGAATCTGACACATTTCACGCAAAACCCCAAAAATAGACTGGACAAAATTACTGGCACAAAATTTATAAGAAATCATTGCATTCCAAGTTTGTGATACTCCTGTAATTTGTAATTAAACTCACCTGTATCAATTAACAATTAACGGCAACCAGTTAACACGGTGAAAAATGTACACAACAGTTCTGTTGCATGTCTCTGTGTACCACATGGAGAACAGAAAGAGCAGCAAGGAATTGTCTAAGGATTTGAGAACAAAAATTGTGGAAAAGCATGGACAATCTCAAGGATACAAATCCATCTCTAGAGATCTTAATGTTCCAGTGTCCACTGTGTGTAACCCTGTCAAGAAGTTTACAGCACATGGCACTTTAGCTAACCTCCAGGGACATGGACGAAAGAGAAAAATTGATCAACAAAAGGATTGTTTGAATGGTGGATAAAGAACCTCAACTCAATCAACTTCCAGAAATTCAAGCTGACCTTCAGGCACAGGCTACAACCGTGTCAGCTCACACTATATGTCGCCATCTGAATGAAAAGGGACGCTATGGTAGGAGACTCAGGAGGACCTCACTGCTGACACAAAAAAACATAAAAAAAGCCAGATTGGAGTTTGCCAAAACTAACCTGAGGAAGCCAAAATCCTTTTGGAAGAATGTTCTCTGGACAGACAAAACAAAATTACAGCTTTTTTGTAAAGCCCATCATTCTGTTTTCAGAAAAATCAATGAGGCCTTTAGAGAAAAGAATACAGTCCCTACAGTCAAACATGGTGGAGGATCACTGAGTTTTTGGGATTGCACTGCTGCTTCAGGCACTGGATGTCTTGATCATGTGCATGACAATATGAAATCAGAAGACCACCAAAGAATTCTGGGGTGCAATGTAGGGTCCAGTGTAAGAAAGCTGGGTCCCACAGCAGGACAATGATCTAAAGCACTTGTCAAAAAGCACCCAGAAATGGCTTAATGAGTCCAAATTTCAATCCCATAGAAAAGATCATGGAAATATCTCACAACAGCAGTTGGGAAAAGGCAGCCTTCCAATCTGAGAGACCTGGAGCAGTTGGCGAAAAAAAGTGGTCCAAAAATCCAGTAGAGAAGGTGTAAGAAACTCATTGATGGATACAGGAAGCGATTGATTGCAGTTATTTTTTCCAAGGGGTGTGCTACCAAATATTAAATTAAGGGTGCTAATAATTTTGTCCGGTCCATTTTTGGGGTTGTGTGTGGAATGTGTCAGATTTGGTTTTTTGTTTCTCCACTTTTTTGTGTCATATCAATACAAACAAAAGAAATAAGCATGAGAATGCCTAAACATTTTTAATTGCAACAGTTTTCTGGGTGAAGTGGTGCATTATCCGACAGAAATGCAGGGGTGCAAATATTTTTAGCCATGACTGTACATTTACCCCTGGACTGGTAACAGTAGCCAAAAAACGATCAAACAGGTCACAGAAGTTCAGTTGCTTGGCATGGACACCGTTCAGCAAATGCTTTGCATTCATTGAGAAAATGCAAAGAATTCTCTGAATGGCGACAAGAGTTGAGTGCACGACCTCTTGTTTTCAGGGTACAGCAGGCCAGCCACTCAGCACAGGACCCAGAAACTAGTGGGGATCACTGGAGTAGTGGTATCTATTTTTGCCAATTCGAGCTTCCAGAGCCATCATCAAGGTATGGAATATACTGTATATACATTAGTTACATTGGTCCAAGCTGGATCAATGTAACAATTCATAAAATATCCATACCTGCAATCTTTAAAATTTACAAAAATTAGGCTAGGATGTTGAACTACATATTATCCACTTCAGCTTCGAAAGATTTTACCTCCTTCATGACCAAGCCATTTTTTGTTATTCGGCACTGCGCTACTTTAACTGGTAATTGTGTGGTCATGTAATGCTGTGCCCAAATGAAATTCATATAATTCTTTTCACACAAATAGAGCTTTCTCTTTTGGTGGTATTTGATCACTACTGTTTTTTTGCGATATAAATGAAAAAAGACTGACATTTATTTTAAAACACAAGTTTTTACTTTCTGCTATAAAACATATCCAATAAAAAAAAATTTTTTTTTCCATAAATTTTCTCCAAAATGTATACGACTATATGTTTTTGGTAAATAAAAAAAAAAAATTCCCAAAAAGTGTCCATTGATTGGTTTGCATGAATGTTATAGCACCTACAAACTATGGTGTATATACTGGAATTTTTAATAATTTTTTTAAAATACTACCAATGGCGGCGATCAGTGACCTATAACAGGACTGCGATAGTGCGGCAGGCATTCTGATATGGACAATGGTGGAAAAAGGTTACTGACAGTGATATTAATACAATGATTAGTGATAATACTATACACTGTACTAATGACACTGGCTGGGAAGGGTGAGCATCTAGGGTGATCAAAGTGTTAAATGTGTGCCTATGTGTCAAGTGTGCTGCTTTTACTACAAAAGGTGAACCTCGGTTTACGTAAATTCATGCATCTCCGGGACATTTCGTATTGCGAAAAATTTGTAAACCGAAACGCGGTTTCCCATAGGAAAAGAAAGAAAGTTTCTTTTTAATTTATTTCCCCCAGTTAAAAGAAACAATGTTTCCTTTTAGTTTGTTTCCCGAGATAAAAGAAACAAAGTATCCTTTAGCTCGGGGAAAGTGACAGGTAATTCTGTGAGCTATGGTAAAGAAAAAAAAAGCCGGCAATTGCATTTAAAAATCGGCACTAACATACTTCTTATTGTGAAAAAAATTTGTAAAAAATTTGTAAACCGAGGCATTATTTTCTATGGATTTTCATTTGTAAACCAAAAATTGCGTTATCGAGGCATTCGTAAACCGAGATACACCTGTATCTCTCCGTTTCTCATCCATGCTTTGCAGAGCTGTCATTGCACACAGTAGAGCTGTGATTGCACACAGCTGATCAGCAGGTCCAAGCTGTGAATCATTGGCTGGGACTTTCTGATGGGCTCCTGCTGTGTATAATCACAGCGGGTGCCAGGAGAGGGTGCAAGCATGGTCGTCCCAAACACCATTCACCAAATGCTTTGCATTCATTGAGAAAAAAAAGAAAGTTTCCTTTTAGTTTATTTCCCTGAGTTAAAAGAAACAATGTTTCCTTTTAGTTTGTTTCCGGAGATAAAAGAAAAAGTATCCTTTAGCTTTGGGAAAAGTGACAGGTTATTCATTGAGCTATTAGTGAAGAAAAACAAAAAGCCGGAAATTGCATTTAAAAATCAGCACCGACATACACTTCATATTGCGAAAAAAATTTGCAAATCAAAGCATTATTTTCAATGGATTTTCATTCATAAACCGAAAATTACATTAACCGAGGAGTTCGAAAACCGATGTACACCGGTATATGTTTCTCATCCCTGCTTTTCAGAGCTGCAAAACTGACAGTTGTTCCCTGTGTACAGAGCTCTGTGTTGTTTATCAACACTGAGCTCTGGGCTGTGATTGCACACAGCCGATCAGCAGGTCCCAGCTGTGAATCACTGGCTGGGACTTGCTGACAGGCTCCAGCTGTGTACAATCACAGCGGGTGCCGAGCGAAAGCGCACGCACGATCGTCCTAAACCCGGAAGTAGGCAGCAACCTATGGGTACATTGCTTTGCCCATATGTGGCACCACCTCTTGTTTCATCCAAGACTGCCGCCCATCAATTCACTTACAAATACGTTTGGTCAAAACAACATCACAAGCTGTTTACAACAGGTCAAGAAAAGGCAAGGACACTGTGCTGTGTAACTAGAACAAGTGGATGTGAATCAGCAAGCTAAAAGGTTTTTTTTTCCATCCTGGAAATACAAAAACAAAAACTTCTTTTAATGCAAGTGGTGAGGTAATGCTTTAAGCAACAATCTTAATCACATTCTCCAGAAGGACATTTGTTTCCAGAAGAGAAGTGGTGATTAAAAAGCTCCTCCGCTGTAACCTCACGACAAAGCTCAGAATATGTCAGTTGAGTATAGTTGCTGTTTTGACAAATTGTTCCAAACTATTTTCTCAGAAATCCCCGGACGCTGTGAAGAATAAATCTAAAAGACAAAGAGGACACTGTGCAGAACATAACACATTAGGCGGAGTCGAACATTTGACGTAGAACCGGTGGTCTATAATTTCACCACAGTCTGCAGAATAAAGAGATGCCTATTAATTCACAGGCTCAAGGAAATTCATTGTTTCCTAAGTGCTCAGTTCACACAGCAAATAAGACATACAAGTGGAATTTGACATGGCTCTACCGAAAACACAGCTGACCTAAGATCCAAAGAGAAGACGCTGAAGAAGGAATAGTCTGGACTGCATGCATCCCTCCCAAAATGGAATCCGGTAATCTAAATCATAAATAACAAATGCAGACGTTGTTATTTAGATGTGAACTTCATGCCAGTATAAAAAAAACAATGACATTATGCATACAAAAAAAAAAAAAAAATAGTAATTTACAGTGGGGCAAAAAAGTATTTAGTCAGCCACCAATTGTGCAAGTTCTCCCACTTAAAAAGATGAGAGAGGCCTGTAATTGGCATCATAGGTAGACCTCAACTATGAGAGACAAAATGAGAAAAAAAATCCAGACAATCACATTGGCTGATTTGGAAAGAATTTATTTGCAAATTATGGTGGAAAATAAGTATTTGGTCACCTACAAACAAGCAAGATTTCTGGCTCTCACAGACCTGTACCTTCTTCTTTAAGAGGCTCCTCTGTCCTGCACTCATTACCTGTATCAATGGCACCTGTTTGAACTTGTTATCAGTATAAAAGACACCTGTCCACAACCTCAACCAGTCACACTCCAAACTCCACTATGGTGAAGACCAAAGAGCTGTCGAAGGACACCAGAAACAAAATTGTAGACCTGCACCAGGCTGGGAAGACTGAATCTGCAATAGGCAAGCAGCTTGATGTGAACAAATCAACTGTGGGAGCAATAATTAGAAAATGGAAGACATACAAGACCACTGATAATCTCCCTCGATCTGGGGCTCCACGCAAGATCTCACCCCGTGGGGTCAAAATGATCACAAGAACAGTGAACAAAAATCGCAGGACCACACGGGGGGGACCTAGTGAATGACCTGCAGAGAGCTGGGACCAACGTAACAAAGGCTACCATCAGTAACACACTACGCCGCCAGGGACTCAGATCCTGCAGTGCCAGACGAGTCCCCCTGCTTAAGCCAGAACATGTCCGGGCCCGTCTGAAGTTTGCAAGAGAGCATTTGGATGAACCAGAAGAGGATTGGGAGAATGTCATATGGTCAGATGAAACCAAAATAGAAATGTTTGGTAGAAACACAACTCGTCGTGTTTGGAGGAGAGAGAATGCTGAGTTGCATCCAAAGAACACCATACCTACTGTGAAGCATGGGGGTGGCAACATCATGCTTTGGGGCTGTTTCTCCACAAAGGGACCAGGATGACTGATCCATGTACAAGACAGAATGAATGGGGCCATGTATCGTGAGATTTTGAGTGCAAACCTCCTTCCATCAGCAGGGGCATTGAAGATGAAACGTGGCTGGGTCTTCCAACATGACAATGATCCCAAACATAACGCCCGGGCAACGAAGGAGTGGCTTCGTAAGAAGCATTTCAAGGTCCTGGAGTGGCCTAGCCAGTCTCCAGATCTCAACCCCATAGAAAACCTTTGGAGGGAGTTGAAAGTCCATGTTGCCCAGCGACAGCCCCAAAACATCACTGCTCTAGAGGAGATCTGCATGGAGGAATGGGCCAACATACCAGCAACAGTGTGTGCCAACCTTGTGAAGACTCACAGGAAACGTTTGACCTCTGTCATTGCCAACAAAGGATATATAACAAAGTATTGAGAGGAACTTTTGATATTGACCAAATACTTATTTTCCACCATAATTTGCAAATAAATGTTTTCCAAATCAGCCAATGTGATTGTCTGGATTTTTTTTCTCATTTTGTCTCTCATAGTTGAGGTCTACCTATGATGCCAATTACAGGCCTCTCTCATCTTTTTAAGTGGGAGAACTTGCACAATTGGTGGCTGACTAAATACTTTTTTGCCCCACTGTATGTACTTGAGCCCTGGTTCACGCTGATGCGGTGCGGAATCCGCCACGTTTTCAGTGTGAATTGCGCATTGCATCAGGATCGCACACAGTTCATACGAACCAATGCGGGTGTGTATGTAAAGTTAAATAACAGAAATGAACGGTGTTCCCTTTAAATAATCCCCCAATTGCACCTAAACACTTTTCACCCCAAAAAGTGTATCATCAAAATATATGTATAAAGTGCTAATATACTAAATAACACTAATAAATGAATAAATATTACTGTCCAAAAAGTTATATTGTCCGCGATAAGAAAAAAATAAAATCAAATAAAACAAACAAAATAAACAAGAGTCCTCCAGAAAGACAGTCCGCAAAAAGACTTCCAGCAGGATGTAGATCCAGTGATTATGGAGATCAAACCTCAAAAAAGAGAGAACTCACATAGTGTGATACCATAAAAACGCATAAAGTAATATCAACATCACTGCAAACGCATGTGAATCACACTAAACCACACGTAGTGACCCATACAGGTGAGTATAATGTGAGCTGTGCATACCGCTATAAACACTCTCATGCAGCGTGCAAACCATGTGAACACGTGTCCACTTCTAAGTGTACGGATAAAACACCCTTACCAGAACATGGATATAACAAGCATGTAAATCCCAATCCAAAGACGGCTTTTCAAACTTAGCAAGTGGAAAATTCCTCCTCCATTGCTATATAGATTCCATCCAAAGCTGAACAAGTTATGCTGATAAAGTTCATGTAAAACTCATCCGGTCATATTCTCAATGAAAATCCTCAGACAGCAGACCCGTTCAGAGACCCCATCCTCCACAGCTGCCCCCACAGCTCACAATGTGTATTAGAAGCTGCAGCAAAACAGATAGAGTGCCCACTGCATGAGAGTGTTTATAGCGGTTTGCACAGCTCACATTATACTCACCTGTCTGGGTCACTACGTGTGGTTTAGTGTGATTCACATGCGTTTGCAGTGATGTTATTACTTTATGCGTTTTTATGGTATGTGAGTTCTCTCTTTTCTGAGGTTCGATCTCCATAATCACTGGATCTACATCCTGCTGGAAGTCTTTTTGCGGATTGTCTTTCTGGAGGACGCGTTTATTTTGTTTGTTTTATTTGTTTCTTATCACGGACAATATATCTTTTTGGACAGTAATATTTATTCATTTATTAGTGTTATTGTGTATGTAAAGTTAACAACACCCAGACATCGGTCCGCAAAATGCGGTGTGATGTACAGGATCGGATCGCATATGTGTGAATACCCATGCGATCCGATTGTAGTGTGGACCAAAAAAGGGTCCTGCACGTTTTTGGTGCGGGTGCAGTGTGAATAGAGCCATATAAAATGTATGGCTCTAATCGCACCACATACAAATCATATGTGATAATGCGGTGCGGTTCTTGTGCGTATCACATGGGATTTACCACACCGCTGTAGTGTGAACCTAGGCTGCATGTACAGTATCTCATTACACTGGACATCAAATTTTTCCAAAAATGTTTACTTCCTGAAAACTTTTGGCGATTAGAATAGACCTTCACAAATATAATTTCAGAATGAATGCATCCAGTAGGAATCTGAGAAATATGAAATTAACTTTTATTGACTAGAATGTATTTAATCACAAAGAGTTTCTGCTTCATTGCTTGAGTTCAACAAGGCTACAATTGTTTTCCTGTTGATTTTTGTTTCCTATAATAGTCAGCCACCATTGATAGATTCCAGTTGCTCCGATACCATTTTTCCATTGTGGCAATGTCCTGCTGAAACCTTTCACTATGTCCATCACTGACTGCACCCAGATTTTCGAGAAAGAAGTCCAAATGTGAATGCGGAAAACAAATCTTCAGTGCCATGTTGCACTTCATGGTCTTCTTGTGAAATCTGTCAACCAGCTGAATATAGTTTGGTGTTCTGTAGTTGCCAAGAAAATTCTCAACAATACCCTTTAGTGCTTCCCAGATTTTTTTCTGGCCTCATTAACAGATCTTGGTGCACTTGTCATTAAAGCGGAGTTCCACTCACACTGAAAAAAAAATAAAAGTCAGCAACTACAAAAACTGTAGCTGCTGACTTTTAAAAAACAGCCACTCTACCTGTCCCATGATCCCACGGTGTCCTCCGCCGCAGCCCGTTTCACCAGCCGTCTGGTGTTCCAAGTGCCGGCATCTTCAGTGTGGCTTGCAGCTTCACAGCTGGGTGCCCACTGCGCATGCACTTCCTGGATGGCCCTGTAGTCTTCTGGGACCTGTCACGTGTCCCAGAAGACTACGGTGAGGGAGGGTAGGGCAACTTCTGCTTCCGATCACATAGATGATCGCAGCGGAAGTGGAAGCGGGTACCTGTCAATTTTGGGTACCCGCTCCCCAAAGATGCCAATCCTTAATGGGGAGCGTAGGGCCAGTCTTTAAAGCAGCACTTCCCCTTTTGGGTGGAGCTTCACTTTAATGAAGTATTTGATCTGTGGACCAACAAAAATGTTACCCCTTAAAGAAGAAGTATGACCAAAGCTTTTTTGGTTATACTTCTCCTGTGTGTCACAGAAACACAGTTAGTTCTGCACTCCTGTGACCCATTTTCAACCGACAGGATGCTAAAGCCCACTGGTGGCTGACGTCACAGACCTGGTCGGGATCCACTCAGAAGCCTGGATCAGCAGATGGCTCAGTCTCTGAGAGCCGCTGAGAGCCTGAGCAAGCTGTTCCAAGTCCCTCCACAGCCCAGTGCTCCAGTGAGCGCAAAGTAGAGAGCAGGTGACTAACATTCATCAGCTCTCTGCAAGCTGAGGACTGAGAGCTGAGCAATCAGCAGGCTGAAGAATGAGAGTTGAGCAATCTGGTGTTTGATCACTCAGTTCTTGGTCTCAGAGGCAGTGGAGGACAGCTGCAGTTGGGAACAGTGCTGCAGCCATCTAGGTGATTTTGTTTGAGATTCTCAAACTTCTCTTTTAATTTTGGAATCTGTTATTCTTTGACACATCTGCCTTAAATAAAGGAAACCTTCACGTTCCTTGTTTATCGCTTTCACAAAACTTTTCACCAGTCTGAGTTTTATATGAAGCAGAGATAAAAAAAAATATATATCTTTGTTGGGTCAACAAGTGATTCATGTGCCATCTTTTTCTTTCCTGGAACCAAATTCTTTTGAAATGGCCATTTTCTTTTAATGTATTGCGACGTTCTCACACAGCTGTCCCATTTGCAAATGTAACAACAGTACTTGGTATATCCAAGCTGCGTTCCAAGCAACAGATCCATTACTTTCCACAGATATTCCAGCTGTACTTGGTGCACTGGAGGTGCTTCAACAACAGTTCCATGGTTTCATGTGTCTTCTTTTTTTTCTCATGTGTGCAGCATAGCCCGCAGGTATTGCAAACTGCAAAAACAGGAGATTTCCATAAAACGGTATGTGATAAGTTAAATGACAGGTTCGTTTTCCTTTGCTGTGTCGCGAGGTACAGTGTCCAAGGGTATGACAGCATATAGTTTCCAGAAAAACGTCATCCGATAAGGATAAGCGCGGTTGTCGTGGTCAACTGACCGAAAGAGACAAAAAGACAGGATTGTGACCTGGAATAAGAAAACAACTGCTGCAAAAGTGACTGCAGAGCTCAATCTCAGTCTTCATGGGACCTCTGATACTGTACCTCGTGACACAGCAAATAAATTGGCAACTTCAGTCACAGAGGCACCAGGTTAGCCGCACCAACAATCTGCCCTCTTTGAAGTCCAGTAAGCTCTGACACAACTCCATATTACTAGCAGTGTACACAGTGAATGATGTAAGTGAGGTTTCCCGCCGGTTAGCTAGGTGTCTCATCACACAGTGGAAGCAAAAGAACATTACATAATTTTCGCTTTCAACACGAAACATGTCATTTTCACACCCGCAAATCATGTGGTGTTTCTGTATTTTTTCCAACCCCCGTATTTTAACCGCTGTCCTGCCTCCCTATAGCAGAAATGCGGCTACAGGGCGGCAGGGGTGCGCAAAATCACGCATATATACATGTCATTTTGCATTTCTGGGTAGGGGGTGCGTGTGAGCTGCGCATTCACCCTTCCACTGCTGCCATTGGCGGCCTCACCTGTCAAACACCGGGTCCCAGACGGTGATTCCCCACCGGCACCCGGCGATCGCCATATATCATTGATGGAGGAGAGAACTGTATGTAAACAATACAGATCTCTCCCCCGTTGGATCCTGCACACTGTTTTGTATGGCTCTGTGTACCAGAGCCATACAAAGCAGTGTGCTTACAGTGTAAAGCACACACACAGCACACAATAAAACAGCACACAGTTAACCCTTTAATTGCCCCAGATGTTAACCCCTTCCTGCCCAGTGTCATTAGTACCGTGTCAGTGCTTTTTATTAGCACTGATCACTGTATAGGTGTCACTGGGAATGTCAGTGACAGTTAGTCAGTCCCCCCCCCAGTGTCAGAATGCCCGCAGCAGTCCCACTAAAAGTCGCTGATCACCGCCATTACCGCTATAACTTTTACGTAAACCAATTAATTTGCAAGTATTGGGATTTTTTTTTAGCAAAGTCATGTAGCAGAACACAATTTTGGCCTAAATTTGTGATGAAATTTGATTTTTTAAATTTTTTAACTAGACATGTTTAATAGCAAAAAGTAAAAAATATTTTTACTCAAAATTGTTGGGTTTATTTTTTGTAGCGAAAAAAATTAAAACCACAGAGGCGATCAAATACCACTGAAAGAAAGCTCTATTTGTGGGAAAATGGACATAAATTTAATTTGGGTGCAGCGTTGCATGACCGGGCAATTGTCAGTTAAAGTAACGCAGCACCGTATCACAAAAAATGGCCTGGTCAGGAGGGGGGGAGGTAAATCCTCTGGAGGGCAAGTGGTTAAAGTTGGTATTTTGAATATTATTGGTTTTAACATAGCAAGAAAGTGGGTGTTAAATTGTTATACTGGATAATTTTAGCAGCTCCATACACTAAAACGTTCTCCTGTCTTTCTATGTAGACTTGAGGTTTTCTGTAAACGTGTAATATAAGCCCAAGTTTCATGCTTTATCCTAGAAGATATACAAATGTCATTCCTTTTTCAATTAGGATTAGTAGAGCATGCACAGACTGTGCTCATGTAACATCAGTATATGAAAACTGAACTCATACATATTCATTAAACCCAGGGGGGACATTAGCAGCGGGTAGCCTTCAAGGCACGGCTCTAGCATTTTCAATGAAAAATGTACAGAACGCCAAAGGAACGTGAAATCTGCATGCAGGTCAGCTGTGTCCACGGTTGCTGTCATACTAGATTTATTTATTGAGTTTAAGTTGGAATATCCTCTTTTGTGACAACAAGTACCTTTGACTGCCAAAGGTGCTCATTATCGTATCTTTGCAGGTCACAAAATCATAAGCAGTGCCCAAAACGCAGAGCGCTGTCGTAGATATTGAGACATTTATAGCCACCATAATGTCTCCTTGAAAATGTGAATACAGGAGGAAAAGTCAAATATATTATATTCCTAGATTGTAAGCTCGAAAGAGCAGGGTCCTCGAATCCCTCGTGTATTGTTTTATTACTGTATTGTCTCATGTACTGTCCCCCACTATAATGTACAGCGCTGAGCAAACCTTTTGGCGCTATATAAATACTGTATAATAATAATAATATTCATTCCAACCAGGAACCCCCTCCCCGCCCCAAGGCCACAGTATATGAAGACAAGTACACAGTCTGATCATCCATACGTTTGGAAATAGCAGGTAGCACAACAGCCAATGAGGACTCGTTCACACACCGCGGAGACGTCAGTTTTTCTGCACACGTTCTGTAAGGGCAACACAAAATCAATTGTTCTCTATGTGCCCTGTTCACACCACAACACTAGCATCAGGTACAGATTTTTTTCTGCGCAGGAATCTGCAACATTTATAACTCATTGAAGCAGTTTTTCTGCACATGCTGTGAACATGGCCTTAAAGCCCAACTTCAGGTGAATCACAAAAAGAAGAAAGACTCTTGAATTAGTCCCCTTTCATTTTGGCTCCATGCACACTAGCGTTTTTTTAAGCTAAAAAAAAACTGGAAAAAAACACTGGTTACATAGTTAGTCTGGCTGAAAAAAGACAAATGTCCATCCAGTTCAACCATTAAAAAAAAAAGTTATAATCCTATACCCACAGTTGATCCAGAGGAAGGCAAAAAAAATGGTAATAGTGTTTTTGTTAGTAGAGTTTTAGGAGCGTTTGCATTAAATTAGCATTTTTTCAGTACATGTAGAGGTTATTTTGTAAAGTGCTGAGCAAACTGTTGGCACTATATAAATCCTGTATAATAATAATAATAATAGAGGGGAAAAAAATGCTAGAAAAAAAGCTGTTAGTGTTTTAGTAGCATTTAGCATTGGTTAAGAGCATTTAGCATTTTTGTTTAATGGAAAACCAATCTAAAAAAAAACTCTATAAAAACTATTTTAAGTGTGCATGGAGGCTTAAAGCAATGGCGGGCTGACAGCGGCCGCCACTGTTCACGTGTAGCCGGACACAGAGCAGATATCTATGGTTGGACACAGATGTCTGAGCCTAGGCACAGTCAGGGCGATACTTGCCACAGGAATCTGGCAGCCACAGCTACCGGTTGATATGGTGGCAGACACTGTAGACAAGAAGCCAAGATCGGGGCACTCCAGAAGAGAAGGATCAGGGCTACTCCATGCAATGCCTTTGTCCAGAGCATGTGAGTATAACATGTTTATTATTTTAATTTTTAAAAAAGTGCATTTACACTTTTATGCGGCCTGTGTCCATATTAGGGATGTATTTCCACACATCTTGTCAGTATTCTCTCCAACAGAGACACAAATGAATATAATTAGTAGAGTGAAAACCTTTACACCTTTACTTGCCATCTGTGTGTCCTTCTCCCAATGACAATCATAAACTCCCCAATGGGCTCACATACAGAAATATAAACCTGACAGAAAATAGAATGGGTTTTCCAAGTTTCTAGACTTTTGACCACAACAATTATTATCTGCTTGTTGGAAATCCAATCCAAAACCATGGAAACTAATATGGAGTTTTTTGGATGAGAGGACCTGGGCCACAACCAGCATTCCAATTCACCCCAAACGTGTTCAATAGGTCAGGGATCTGACCCAACCTGTTAAACCATGGTATTATGGACCTGGCTTTGGCACACATCAGCGCAATGGTAATGTCTTTATATATAGTGTCATTGGACAAATCTGCACTCAAACATTTGGTGGGCTGTCAACACACTTTTGACCATTCGTTATATATGATTGTGATCAATGTAATCAATGTAAATAATATTAAAAGCTACAGTACGTTAAAGTAGTTGTAAAGCCTGAAGGTTTTTTTTACCCGTCTCTCTGCCTCCTTATTGGCTCAGAGACAGCAGTGGGAGCTATTGGCTCCCACTGCTTTCAATCATAGCCAGTGAGGAGGGAGCGGGACCGAGCCCCATCCTGTGTTTTATGGACACACAGAGCGGGGTTCGGGCGTGAGCACACACAAGTGTCCCCAGAGCAAGTGGCTTGCTATGGGGGCACTCGGCAGGGGGGGAGGGGGGTTGGGAGAGAGAAGCCCAAAGTGCGGGCAAGGGAAAAGGAGGATCAGGACTGCTCTGTGCAAAACCGTTACCAGGTACGTATGACATGCTTGTTATTTAAAAAGAAATAAAAAAATAAAATGTAAGCCTTTAGTACCACGGTGTCAAATTATACATAAAACCAACCCCTAAAATTTCCATCTTTAACATGTTACTGTAAATTCAACTGTCATTTTCAGTTTTTTTAAATCTGTGGTTTTACTAAAATAATACCTGCTAATTAAGGACAAGCTTGAATTCAGTCCAAACCCACGTTCAGCTGACCTGGAAGGAAATGTTAAATTCTGGCCCAATCAAGTATGACTGCGGCATTACCGGTCCTCCAGATGAATTTACATAAAGGGTCGGGGATGCTTTTCATATCATTGACCTAATACAGCCACATAGCCCTACTAAGTCAATGATGTCACCAGCGTCCCCGCCGCCACTTTGTGTACAGGGAATGCCCCGGCCACAGTAGACTCGCTTGGCACTGACACCTTACTTCTGTGTTAGGACCATACCCAAGCTCATTCTTACTGGTAATGAAGCCATGAAGGTCATTGTGCAGACTCTTCCTATTTTAGCTCTTTATTCCTATCTCCCGGCTACAACATACTTTGCTTGACAGTTTTTATACATGGGCTAAATGGAGACGAAGGCCTTCTGCACTCTGGGGGTTTTCCCAGCTCTTCTGAACATTGTTGTCCTGGCAGGAGAAAAGCAGCATTGAACACGTGCCTAAAGCCGTTTTTTTGTTTCAAACCCGTTTAGACATGTCAAGTGTTTGGATGTGCATTCATTTCATTGGCCGGAATATTCATTTATTCTGCCCACTGAAATGAATGGACGCTCAAAGCCTAATCACACCTAATGTTTAGGCATGTGTTTAGACATTAAAATTTTTGGCCCTAAACACCTATGTGTGCATGGATATCTAGGCTAACAAAGGGGCATTAATGGCTTGCGAACTGCGCTATAGCCAAAAAATGGCTACAGCGCAGTGGTCCAGTTCTGGGAAGGCGTCCCAGAACGCACCTCCTGCGCGCCCCCAGCACTGTCAGTGATCGCTGTGTCTTATGGACACAGCTGATCACATGACAAGGTAAAAGGCCAATCACAGAGGCCTTTTACCACGTGTTCACAAAGTAAATACAGTTGCCGGTTATTGGTTGTACTTTCCTCACACTGTCGCACATGAGGAAAGTACTCATGAGGAAAGTACTGCCGATAACCGGCAAATGTGACAGAAGAGATATGCACTTATAATCAGGGCACTGATTACCAGTGCCACCCAGCAGTGCCCAGCAATGCTGCCCAGCAGTACCACCCAGAAGTGCCTGGCAGTTCCGCCCATCAGTGCCCAGCAGTGTTGCCCAGCAATGCTGCCCATCATCGCTGCATATCAGTGCATCATCAGTGCCTCCTCATCAGTGCCTCCTCATCAATGCCCACCAGTGCCGCCTCATCAGCGCCACCAATCAGTGCAGCCTCATCAATGCACATCAGTGGAGAAAAATTGCCTGTTAGCAAAATTTTATAATAGAAACAAAGAAAACCTTTTTCTTTCCTTCAAATTTGTTGCTCTTTTTTTGCTTAGAGTGCAAAAAATAAAAACCCCAGTGGTGATTAAATACCACCAAAAGAAAGCTCTATTTGTGTGAAAAAAATGATAAAAATGTCATTTGGGAACAGTGTTGCATGACTGTGCAATTGTTATTCAAAGTCTAACAGTGCTGAAAGCGGACAATTGGCCTGGGCAGGAAGGGGGCAAAAGTGCCCAGTGGGCAAGTGGTTGAGAGGCAAAAATGACTATTAAATGGGCATTTTTAGCTGACTTCTAAGGTCATCTATTCATAAAAATGTCAGTGTTACATTTTAAAGCAGAATGAAGTAAAAGCATACAGTATATATAAATAGATGAGACATACTGCATTTAGTCAGAATTGTGTCTCGTGTCATTCCCAAAAGATAGAACGTATCCTGCAACATTGAATGCAAATATGCAGATGGTGCAGAAAGTCCACCGACAGAAGTCTTGAAGCTAGAACTGGATGTACTTCTACTGCTCCGCATGCAGAAAGCACTAGAACGGCACTCAATACCGCAGGGAAATCAGCAGAAAACCTATTTGTTCCACAAGAGAGTTTTCATTTAAGTAAGACAAAGCCGAACTGTATACAAACAGCTGAATACATACACATAGGACATACTGAATATTTGATCGCTTTTACCTGCCAAAGGATTTGCATTTCTTTGCACGCAATCCCAAGATTACCACAGCTATGCAACACATAACAGTCCTGTATACCAGGAGAAGGGACTTGAGTTTTCTCTGCTGCAGGTTCACTTTCACTTACAAGTCTCCTCCCTACCCCCACCCTGTGACTGGACAGGGAGAAGCAACACATTGAACTTCTATGTCAATCTGCTCTCTTCTTCTATCAGCATGCTGGTATCATAACAAATCACATGTGCAGCACCCATGGCAACTACAGATCAAGCATAGAACTTCATGGCAGCTTGCTTGGATTTGGATAGGAGGGTTTAGTTCCACTAAAGCTCCATGCACACGGGGCGGTTTAATAATGCTGGTAGCGTTAGCTGTGTAAAGTCGCGTTAAAAACACGTTTTTCAGCATTTTTTCATGAGTGTTTAGTTGCGTTTTTCATGACTGTGATTTTTTTAGCTTTTTTTATGCAAATAAAAAATAAAAAAAATTTTATTACAGCGTTTTTACAGCTAAAAAACTCCACTAGTTCTGGGGGGTTTTTACAGACAAAAAACGCTGAATAAAGCCACTGTGTGCATGGACACATAATATAACATGCTGGGGATTTACTGGCTGTAGAAAAAAATGCCAGAAGCCAAAAACAGCCGCTGTAAAAACGTCCAGTGTGCATGAAGACTAAGAGAAAGAAGTGTATTTTCAAGTTAATACACATTTGAATAAAATAATTGCATTTACCTGAAATATAAGGCCTGCCATTGCTGACCTCCATGTTAAGTGTAGGCAACCACACGTTCCCAGCCATCTACAACACCTTCTACAGCACAATGATGGCCTTTTTTTCAATAAGCACTTATATAACGCTCCATGTTTTTGATCAGAAAACTTATGAATGCTTTTTATAGATATCACCTTTGGAGGCCAGTATACCCATTAATGAAGGTGAACCAAGGGTGCCAGCATAAGGCTTGATTCACAGACACAGTGTACGGAGTTGATCTGAGTGGCTCTGTGCCATGTAATTGCAAATGTTAATTGTGTAGTGTTTATATTGGGGAATCCACATTTTTTGTGCCCAAATGTTTCTCTCATGAACACGATTTTGGTGCATTCAGATTTTTGGCCCTAAACACCTATGTGTGCATGGATACCTAGTCTAACGCAGGGGCATTAACCGCTTGCCAACCGCACTATAACCGAAAAACGGCTACAGCATAGTTGTCCAGTTCTGGGAAGGTGTTCATGGACGTCCTCCAAGAACGCGCCCCAGCGCTGTCAGTTATCGCTCTGTCCTATGGACACAGTTGATCACATGACAAGGTAAAAGGCCAATCACAGCAGCCTTTTACCACGTGATCAGCTGTGTCCAATGTCAGCAGATCACAAAGTAAATACAGTTGCAGGTTATCGGCTGCACTTTCCTCACACTGTCACAGCGTGAGGAAAGTACTGCCAATAACCGGCAAATGTGACAAAGAAGATATCCCCTTATAATCAGGGCACTGATTCAGTGTTGCCCAGCAGTGTCTCCTCATCAACGCCCACCAGTGCCGCCTCATCACTTTCCACTTTTTCTTACAATGGAGAAAGGGGAAGAAGTAATAATTAATGCATCATTCGTTCATTAGTTCCAGATCAGTAGATGCCAAGGTTGTTGGATCATTTAATTTTCAATTCATTTCATTTAAAATTCCACCAAAAGAATGCTCTGTCTCAAAAGGATTAAAAAAAATAATTAACAAGTAATTGTCAGAGTATCACAGAACTGAAAACTATGCAGAAAATACATATTAGACAGCTTGAGGTTAGGGGCTCCAGTGGTGCTCTGTGACAGACATGCGTAGGTACTTCTGGACATAAAGGGGTTGATTTACTAAAACTGGAGGGCAAAATCTGGAGCAGCTGCGCATGGTAGCCAATTAGTTGCTTTTCTCCCACATTCCAAAGACATGCAGGTAGGTTAATTGGCTCCTGTCTAAATTGGCCCTGTATGTGTATGAATGTGATTTAGCGACCTTAGATTGTAAGCTCCTTGGGGACAGGGACTGATGTGAATGTACAATATATCTAGTTAGTGTGTGTGTGTAGCGCTGCACAAGTTGATGGTGCTATATAAGTATCTGAAATAAATAACTGCCGCTTGTTTGACTAACCACTTGCCTATCAGGCACTTTTACCCCCCGTCCTGCCCAGGCCAATTTTCAGCTGTTGCACTTTGAATGACAATTGCGCGGTCATGCAACATGGTTTCCAAACAAAATTTTTATCATTTTTTTTTATTAGACAGATTGAGCTTTCTTTTGGTAGTATTTAATCACCACTGGGTTTTTTATTTTTTGCTAAAAAAACTAAAAAAGACTGAAAATTAATAAAAACGTTTTTTCTTAGTTTCGGTTATAAAATTTTGTAAATAAGTACTTTTTCTCCTTCACTGATGTGCACTAATGAGGCTGCATTGATGGGCACTGATAGGCAGCACTAATGGGCACTGATAGGCAGCACTAATGGGCATATATGGCACTGTTAGGGGGCACTGACAGGCGGCACTGATATGTGGAATTTATGTGCACTGGTATGTGGCAGTGATGGGGCTACACTGATCAGTGTAGATGTCCCCTCTGAGGCATTCCACTTACCGGCTCTCCTCTCCTCACGTGCTGTCAGCAGGAGGAGAAGACTGCCGATAACTGCCATTCCCTGTTTACATGCAATCAGCTGTGATTGGACACAGCTGATCACATGACAGAGCCTGTGTCATCGGCTCTTTACTGTGATTGGTGATCCGCTGTGTCCCAGGAACACAGCGCACCCCCGATCGCCGCACAACCCCGGGGGCGCGCATTCGCAGTTGCAGTGGGAGGACGTCATATGATGTCCTCCAAGGACGAGAGAGCCACTGCATGCCAGTCATTTCCTTATATGGGGGGCAGGAGGTGGTTAAAAATCTGGACGCTGATTGGTTTCTTTGCAGAGCTGCACCAGATGTTGCACTCTCCAGTTTTAGTAAATCAAGCCCATAGAGCAGAATATGATCCTGCATAGCTGTATAACATACCATGTCCTTAGGAGCACACTTCTGCACCAACACTATGGTATACAATACATCTCCCCATCCCCGAAACACCAATATTGCTAATCCAATCAAACTCATTACAATGCAGTTTGCTAAATGTTTGGACATAAGAACATCCATTGCATTCAGTAGCGATTGTTCCCACCAATGCAATATATGGCTGAATAATTCTTATATTGATTTAGCCATTTAAGTCAGCTGACAACTATTTATGCACTTGAAACGTATCAAGTTAAATGAACCCAAAGTGCATCAGTGCATGTGTCCTGGTGTGGACAGATCCTTTTAGGCCTCTTTCACACGGGCGGTTGTTCTGCTGCTTGTAAAAGCAGGTTTTCATATTTTGAAATTCCAACACTCCTGGCACAGAGATCACTTGCGTTTGTACATTGCGTTTATCTGCATTTACATGCAGCTGCATTTAGCTGCGGTAGTAAATTCTTGCTTTTTCTAATGCAACTGTTTACTTATTTTTTCTTTGTACTGCGATTAACTGCGTTTATGTACAGATAGCTGCGGTACATCGCTCCTGGACGCAGTCAACTTTATTTTTCCTAAACGCATAAAACCGTATGTTATGAAAACATTGCTAAATGCAGTGTGTGAATGGAGCCATAGGGATGCATTGTCTGCATTCTGACAAAAGGGGGAACTGATGGTGTCACTGACATCCCCAGCACTGACAGACACTGTACTAATGGCACTGGGCAGGAAGGGGTTAACATGAGGTACGATCAAAGGGTTAACTATGTGCAGGGAGTGTTTTACTAGGGGCCGTGTCAGTGTGCTTCACTGTAAGCACACTGCTTTGTGCACAGCCATCCAAAGCAGTGTGCCCGAGCTGACAGGGAGGAGAACTGTTAGTAAACAAAACAGTCCTCCTCCCCGTCGGAGATGCTCGGTAATCACCGAGCGTCGGCGGGTAATCACTGGCCGGGACCCGGTGATTGATGGCCACAAATGGCGTAGGTTGGGAGCGTCCCTACCCGTAAATGCGACATCACGTATATATACGTGATTTTGCGCACTTGTGGCGCCCTGTAGCAGTACTTCTGCTATAGGGCGGTCGGAAGTGGTTAAAGGAGATAAAGATGCGAAAACATGTTTGAGGTCCATGAGGGACGATCAAAGGGTTAACTGTATGCAGGGAGTGTTTTACTAGGGGGCTGTGTCAGTGTGCTTCACTGTAAGCACACTGCTTTGGAAAGCAGTGTGCCCGAGCTGACAGGGAGAACTGTTAGTAAACAAAACAGTCCTCCTCCCCATCGAAAATGCTCGGTAATCACCATCTGGGACCCAGTGATTGATGGCCATGAATGGTGGCGCGGGTAGGGCGCGCGTGCGCCCCCTAGCCGGAAATGCAAAATCATGTATATATACACGTGATTTTGCGCACCCATGCCGCCCTGTAGAAGTATTTCTGCTATAGGGCGGTCGGGAAGTGGTTAAAGGAGATAAAGAGGCGAAAACATGTTTGAGGTCCAGCCTGGGTGGCAACTATGAGCCCCTCCATAGATACAGTGGAGTACTTAGTGTAGCCATCCAGGGCCAGAAATTGTTATTTACAGGATTACAAGGAGAGAGTAGTATAAAAGACCTAAAAAAAAAAAAAGAAAACTAATACAACCACCACGCCTAAGCACAGGTTGTTTTGTTTTTGGAGGGGTAGGATAGAGTTAGATCATCAACCAAGTTTTTACTGTTGTCCGTGTCACCACTCTGTACTGGTGACCACTGTCCATGAAAAAGAAAATGAGTGGACATGCAAAAATGTTAGAGCTGTCCTCTAAAGCAGGCTTCCTCTTAGCACGTGTTCTGAGACAATTGTCTGCATTTAGCTGCGGTAAGTAAGTTCCTCTAACCGCAGCTAAAAGCTGAAATCTAACCGCCCGCGTGAAAGGGGCCTAAGTGTAAGATTCGGGTAGTTTTTCTTATTTACGACGTTCTCGGTCCTACATAGTATCTACTTTTTTAGTAATAATGAACTTGGCACTGGCTTGAAGAATAGCTGCATGATGGGCCATTACGCTTCATGTTTCATAAGCTGTCAGATTGTGCGCACTCAGTCATACTTGAAAAACTCATTACGGTTTCTAATAGCAGAGCAGTTTGAATTTCTAAATATAACCTATTAACAATTATGTCTCAGTTACTGAAGCTAGGAAATTGAAATTAGCTGATCTTCTGAACCAGCCAGCTAGAATCATTCGTCAACTGTTCCTGGCCTGTTTAAGATCACTGGGAGTCCAGGGAAGCCATGTTGTGCCTGCATCCACTATTACATCACCATAACAAACCTAAAAAGCGAATAAATGAAAGCCCGTTCTGATGTATAGGAACAAGATTTTTGCCCCCAGTTAAAGGGTTTTTTTTTCATTATAATAATAAAAAAAACATCATACTTACCTGCTCTGTGCAGTGGTTTTGCATAGAGCAGCCCCGATCCTCCTCTTCTAAGGTCCCATGTGGGTGCTCCTGACCCCTCCCCCCACCATGTACCTCCAGTACAAGCTGCTTGCTGTGGGGGCACTTGTGCGTGCTCACTCCTGAGCCGCCTGTGTGTGTCTATGGCAAACACAGAGTATAGATCAGTCCCACCCTGTGCTTCCTCCTCACTGGCACTGATTGACAGCAGTGGGAGCCAATGCCTCAATGAAGAGAGAGAGACCTGGGACAGCAGTCACTCTCATGCACATCGTTGGATCGAGATCAGGCTCAGGTAAGTACTGGGGGGGCTGCCGTTTTTTAACTTCATGCATTTGTCTCGACTTGGGGGAAGGCGATGTCTATCTTCACCTTACGTGCTACAGGAGTTTGTCCTGGCAATTCAGCAGGAGGGAGAGCATTGGGTTGGACACTCAGTATAAATAGAACAAGTATGATGGAAGGCACAAGACACAAGTATGGCTACAAGTAAGGACTTACAGCCATATAACATTAGGGGCAGCACAGTGGCTAAATGGTTAGCACTTCCACCTGGCAGTACCAGGGTCATCGGTTCAAATCCCAACCACGGCACCACCTGCCTGGAGTTTGCATGTTCTCCCTGTGCCTGCATGGGTTTCCTCCCACACTCCAAAGACATGCTGGTAGGTGAATTGGCCCCTGTCTAAATTGTCCCTAGTATGTGTATGTATGAATGTAAGTTAGGGACCTTAGATTGTATGCCTCTTGAGGGTTAGCGACTGATGTGAATACAATATATGTGTAAAGCGCTGCATACATGACAGCGCTATAAAAGTACCTATAATAAATCAATCAATCATGGATTGCTAAGAAAGCACTAACGTGTTGCTACTTTGCTTGGCCAGCGATAGAGCAAAGCTGTAAGAGGGGGTGAGTAGTCTCTTTAGATTTTCTGTTGCCACTTAGCAGAATCGCTAATGGGACATGGTTGTGTAAATGGGAAAGTATGAGGTGGGGGCTCACTGTACAGGGTACCAAAATAGTTAAAGGATATCTAAACCCAAGGACAATATGCAGCATCCTGCAGCTTACCTCCCCTTAGATGTGGCGGCTGCATACGTTTTATTTTTCAAGCTAAGAACCTACAGTACCCTTGTCTCTTCCTAAGAAATTAACTGAATAAAAAAAATAATGTTTTCTTCTTTCAAACAACTGCTAATCCCCCCCATTTAACCACTTGACCTCCAAAGGATTTACCCCCCTTCCTGTCCAGGCCATTTTTTGCATTACGGAGCTGCATTACTTTAACTGACAATTGTGCAGTCATGCAACACTTCATCCAAATTAAATTTACGTCCTTTTTTCCCCCACAAATCGAGCTTTCTTTCAGTGGTATTTGATCGCCTTTGCATTTTTATTTTTTGCGCTATGAAAAAAAAACGACAATTTTGAGAAATAAAAAAAAAAACAATATTTTTGACTTTTTGCTAGTAAAAAAAAATTTAGAAAATCAAATTTCGTCATAAATTTAGGCCAAGATGTATTCTGCTACATGTCTTTGTTAAAAAAAAAATCCCAATATGTGTAAATTAATTGGTTTGCGTGAGTTATAGTGTTTACAAATGGAGGTATAGATACTGGAATTTTTTTCTTTTTTTACTAGTAATGGCAGCGATCAATGACTTATAGCGGGACTGCGGCGGGCATTCTGACAAAGGGGGGAACCAGAGACACCAATACAGTGATCAGTGATAAAAAAAAGCACTGACACTGTACTAATGGAACTGGGCAGGAAGGGGTTAACATGAGGGATGATCAAAGGGTTAACTGTATGCAGGGAGTGTTTTACTAGGGGGCCGTGTCAGTGTGCTTCACTGTAAGCACACTGCTTTGGAAAGCAGTGTGCCCGAGCTGACAGGGAGAACTGTTAGTAAACAAAACAGTCCTCCTCCCCGTCGAAAATGCTTGGTAATCACCATCTGGGACCTGGTGATTGATGGCCATGAATGGTGGCGCGGGGAAGGCCCCTAGCCGGAAATGCAAAATCATGTATATACAGTCAGGTCCATAAATATTGGGACATGGACATGATTCTAACATTTTTGGCTCTATACACCACCACAATGGATTTGAAATGAAACGAACAAGATGTGCTTTAACTGCAGACTGTCAGCTTTAATTTGAGGGTATTTACATCCAAATCAGGTGAATGGTGTAGGAATTACAACACTTTGCATATGTGCCTCCCACTTGTTAAGGAACCAAAAGTAATGGGACAATTGGCTTCTCAGCTGTTTCTTGGCCAGGTGTGTGTTATTCCCTCATTATCCCAATTACAATGAGCAGATAAAAGGTCCAGAGTTCATTTCAAGTGTGCTATTTGCATTTGGAATCTGTTGCTGTCAATTCTCAAGATGAGATCCAAATAGCTGTCACTATCAGTGAAGCAAGCCATCATTAGGCTGAAAAAACAGAACAAACCCATCAGAAAGATAGCAAAAACATTAGGCGTGGCCAAAACAACTGTTTGGAACATTCTTAAAAAGAAGGAATGCACCGGTGAGCTCAGCAACACCAAAAGACCCGGAAGACCACGGAAAACACTGTGGTGGATGACCGAAGAATTCTTTCCCTGGTGAAGAAAACACCCTTCACAGCAATTGGCCAGATCAAGAACACTCTCCAGGAGGTAGGTGTATGTGTGTCAAAGTCAACAATCAAGAGAAGACTTCACCAGAGTGAATACAGAGGGTTCACCACAAGATGTAAACCATTGGTGAGCCTCAAAAACAGGAAGGCCAGATTAGAGTTTGCCAAATGACATCTAAAAAAGCCTTCACAGTTCTGGAACAACATCCTATGGACAGATGAGACCGAGATCAACTTGTACCAGAGTGATGGGAAGAGAAGAGTATGGAGAAGGAAAGGAACTGCTCATGATCCTAAGCATACCACCTCATCAGTGAAGCATGGTGCTGGTAGTGTCATGGCGTGGGCATGTATGGCTGCCAATGGAACTGCTTCTCTTGTATTTATTGATGATGTGACTGCTGACAAAAGCAGCAGGATGAATTCTGAAGTGTTTCGGGCAATATTATCTGCTCATATTCAGCCAAATGCTTCAGAACTCATTGGACGCTTCACAGTGCAGATGGACAATGACCCAAAGCATACTGCAAAAGCAACCAAAGAGTTTTTTAAGGGAAAGAAGTGGAATGTTATGCAATGGCCAAGTCAATCATCTGACCTGAATCCGATTGAGCATGCATTTCACTTGCTGAAGACAAAACTGAAGGGAAAATGCCCCAAGAACAAGCAGGAACTGAAGACAGTTGCAGTAGAGGCTTGGCAGAGCATCACCAGGGATGAAACCCAGCGTCTGGTGATGTCTATGCGTTCCAGACTTCAGGCTGTAATTGACTGCAAAGGATTTGCAACCACGTATTAAAAAGTGAAAGTTTGATTTATGATTATTATTCTGTCCCATTACTTTTGGTCCCTTAACAAGTGGGAGGCACATATGCAAAGTGTTGTAATTCCTACACCGTTCACCTGATTTGGATGTAAATACCCTCAAATTAAAGCTGACAGTCTGCAGTTAAAGCACATCTTGTTCGTTTCATTTCAAATCCATTGTGGTGGTGTATAGAGCCAAACATGTTAGAATTGTGTCGATGTCCCAATATTTATGGACCTGACTGTATATATATATACACGTGATTTTGCGCACCCATGCCGTCCTGTAGAAGTATTTCTGCTATAGAGCGGTTGGGAATCAGTTAAAGGAGATAAAGAGGCGAGAACATGTTTGAGGTCCAGCCTGGGTGGCAACTATGAGCCCCTCCATAGATACAGTGGAGTACTTAGTGTAGCCATCCAGGGCCAGAAATTGTTATTTACAGGATTACTAGGAGAGAGTAGTAGGAGAAGACCTCAATAAGAAAACCAATACAACTCCACGCCTAAGCACAGGTTTTTTTTATGTTTTTGGAGGGGTAGGATAGAGTTAAATCGTCAATCAAGTTTTTACTGTTGTCTATGACACCACTGTTTGTACTGGTGACCACTGTCCATGAAAAAGAAAGTGAGTGGACATGCAAAAATGTTAGAGCTGTCCTCTAAAGCAGGCTTCCCCTTAGCACGTGTTCTGAGACAATTGTCTCAGTGGGGGATTTTGCTCATAGTGGGGGATTTCCTCTAACCTGTTGCATACCTGGGACAGAACGTGAAGCAAGATCCCCCCTCGCCCAATAAAGATAGGCAGGCAGCAAAAAATAAACTGCAGGGGGTTGAACCCTTACCTGCACCATCCAAAAGGGATTCTGGCTATACATACACTTTAAAATATAATGTTCAGCTTTTCTTCTACTCACTATTATGACTTTTTGCAAGGCTTCCACTTCTCAGTGATTTCACACTGCCCTTTTCAATTTATTTTACAGAGACCACCCTGCTCCTCTTATCTCACCCAGCCGAAAAAAAAATTTTCTGGGAAGAACATTGCAGCTGAAAAACCATGTCACTATCATTCTGATTAAACTGCAGGAGTTTCCTGGTGGGCTGTCTGGACTGGCAAAAATGGCATACTAGGCCAAAACATAATCCACTTTGGACAATATCTGAATTGTAATGGCATACAGGCAGCAATGAGCAAAACAAGATTCACTTAACCAAGTGACTTAATACAGAAGCAAATATAGTTACCATTAAGCAGAACCAATGCTCAGTATTGCATGACAGGTACACTTCAGTCCTATCTTAAAAAAAAACCAAAAAAAAAACCCTTGAGATATATACAGGGTGGTACCCCTATCTTGCTTGTTATATTTGTCTTTTGATCAGACATGCAGCTGTAATGCACCAGTTGACCTTTTATCTTTAATCTGATGATCCCAGGAGGCACCTGCTTGTGATGCTGGGATGTACTCTGCGGTTCCCTGCCCATGGGACATGCAGTATATTAATTAACCACTTGTCGTCCTCCCTATAGCAGAAGTGCTGCTATAGGGTGGTACAGCTGTGCAAAATCATGTATATATACGTGATCTGCATTTCCGGGGGGGGCGCATGTGCTGCCTTGCCCGTGCTGCTATTGGCAGATAGGAATGTCAATCACTGGGCTAGGGCCGGTGCTTCCAGGCCAGCACTTGGTGATCATCAACAAAGCTGACCTGTATGTAAACACCACAATTCTCTCTCCTGTCAACATGGAGATGCTGCTTTGTATCTCTCTCAGATACAAAACAGCATGTCTCTCAAGTAAAACAGCACACAACGTTAAACATGCACAGCGCACAGTAAACCCTTTGATCACCCCAGATGTTAACCCCTTCCTGCCCAGTGTCATTAGTACAGTGTCAGTGCTTTTTATTAGCATTGATCACTGTATTAGCGTCACTGGGGATGTCAGTGTTAGTCAGTTTCCATCCAGTATCAGAATGCCCGCCGCATTCCCTCTATAAGTTGCTGATCTTCGCCATCACTAGTATAAAGAATATAAAAACAAAAATTCCAGTATATGTATATTACACACACACATATATATATATATATATATATATATATATATATATATATATATATATATATATATATATATATACACACACACACACACATACACATATATATACATACATACATACACCACCATTCATAGGTGCTATAACTTTCTGAACTTTTTTTTTTTTTTTAAAAGCAAAAACATGTTGCAGAATATATTTTGGCCTAAATTTATGAAGAGATTTTATTTTTTACATTTTTTTTTATTGGATATGTTTTATAGCAAAAAGTCAAAAATACAGTTTTTTTCCCCAAAATTGTCGGTCTTTTTTGTTTATAGCGCAAAAAATAAAAACACGGAGGTGATCAAATACCACCGAAAGAAAGCTCTATTTGTGGGAAAAAATTTAAATTTTTATTTATGTACAGCATTGCATGACCGCACAATTGTCAGTTCAAGTAATGCAGCACTGTATCACAAATAATGGTCTGGTCAGGAAGGTGGTAAATCCTCTGGAGGGCAAGTGGTTAAAATAAATAAAATTGCCAGTACCGACAATTCCTCCTGTCAGATTTAAACCTGCATTTAAAGTTGAAAAAAAAAAAAAAGTTTTGCCTTTAGTTCTAAGTTTTGGATAGAGTGGAGATGGATTACAACACCGATGAGGTTTTTATAGATGTCTGTACCCCCATTAGGGAGATTCACCCTCTCTATTCGTCCTGATCATCGAAAGTGAAAGTAAAAAAACCCTCAAATTTTGGGTTGGCCCCAGAAAAGTAATAGAAGGGAAATTTTCCAGTGGAGGCACTAGTTTTGGTGACCTGGGGGGTCCCCAAAGAATTCCTTTAATTTCCAGGGATCATTTTTCACATCCTGTTTTGGTTATGGGACAGAAAGTGAAGGTAAATCTCCCCTCTGGGACACAGATGACAAAAGATAAACAGACAAGAGGCTATACCCCTCCCTTACTCTATCCAAAATAAAAATGTTTTGCCGATAAGTTCTGCTTTAGCCTGGGTTCACATACATGCGGTGCGGTAAATCGCATGTAATTCGCACAGGAACCGCACCGCATTCCTGTGCAAATGACATGCGATTTGTGTCTGATGCGATTGAAGCCAGAAACATGCAGGACCCTTTTTTTGGTCCGCACTAGAATCGGATCGCATGGGTATTCACACCTATGCTATCCAATTCTACACATAGCACTGCGTTTTGCGGACCGCTTTCGGGGTGTTGTTAACTTAACATACACACCTGCAGTGGTTCGCATGAACGGGGTGCGATTCTGATGCGGTGCAGAATTCGCACTGAAAACGCTGTGAATTCTGCACTGCATCAGTGTGAACCAGGGCTCAATGTGACTGGCGATATAGAAAATAGATACAAGGTTACAAAAAAAAAAAAAAAGGTACAGGAAGTAGGCAGTCTGCAGTCTGATTTTCAATGGACTGTTTAAGGCTCAAGAAGACGGGCGAATAGGGGAGTACACCACCCAGATCAGCATATATCTGTGGCGTATGGCGGTGTTTCAGATCAATCACACACAGGAAGCCAATACAAACCAATAACGAGCTAGAACTGTTCACAGCTGCAGTAAGAAAAAGATATGCCCCCCTAGAAGCAGACCGTTCTCATCCAGGGGCACACATTCGTCCCAAACTGCAGGTAATTGCGTCATGTGCAATTATTGGTTCACTCCTATTCAGGTTGTGGCTGATGCATTTTCCAGATGCGTTTTTTTCACGCACATTTTTAATGCATTTTTGGGAGGTGTCTGCTGTCTTGCAAGAGAAACCAGCAAAACGCAAAAATCAAAATGCAAGCACTGTGTTTTTGATGCGTTTCCACTGAAGTCTACTGAACAAAAAACACAATCTGCTGCGAGAAAAGTCCCTGACCCTTTCCAAAAAAAAAAAAAAAATGCACCGGGACCCATAGGAAACACACCCTTATACATAAGGGCCCGTCAGCGTGAGCCCTTATGTATAGGGTGTGTTTAGACAAACCTTTCTCAACCAGGGTGCCTTGAGGTTTCTTCAGGGGTGCCTTGGCAAAATGTCTACAAATTGCCCAAAACTTGTATACAAACCAATGGGTGGAACAAACCTGCCTTTTAGTTACACTAAGCTACAGGTTTCCATTGTGCACCATTACGGCCTTCTATCTGCCGGCATCCGGACAAGCAATGACATTATCAGTTGATAAGGAGGATGTTGGTTGCCTGCACAGCATCCTAGTTTGACCCTCCCCTGCCCCTCTCCATCAGTGCTGGGGTAACATTAGCTCAGTGATGGGGAGGGAGAAGAGAAACCATGGAATACTAGTCAGTACCAGTGTGCAAAAGTGTATTTGCTTTGGAAGAATAAGTCACCTCTAGTGTTGGGCATCTTACATGTATGGGTGTTGCTGCGGTGTATAACACTATTAGAATAGTTTTTCATATTTTAGAATGGGCTGCCCTTTTTAAAATTATGAACAATCTTGAGGCACCCCATTTTAGAATGGGGTGCCTCAAGACTGTCCATAATTTTAAGGGGTGCCTCGGTACTGTCCATCATTTTAACCTCCTTAGCGGCTATCCCGAGTGTAGCTCGGGGTAAAATTTCTATACCAAAAGCGGTAACCCCGAGCTACACTCGGGCTTACCATGCGGCGTTCTCTGGGGGTCCCTGCAGCACTTACCTTGTCCTTCGCTCCCGCGATCTGTCCCCTGCAGTGTACCCGGCCATCTCCTCCGGCCGATGCCGGCATCCGGCTTCTGTGTTCCGGTCCCTGTGACGTCGGGACGTACGGGCGGGAAATTTGAATTTTTTAAAAAATGTCATTTTTGCTGTCATTGCTATTTCAATGCATTTCACATACATTTTGCCCCTAGTGCTTTGTCCTGTGCCCTGCCTGCATTTTTACTGTTCTTTCTGCCTGGAAACTTAGAAAAGTCCATGGCGTCCAAAAAGCGTCCCTTTACGTCAAAAGCGGTTTTAGAACAGCGATAGTAAATCAGAACCACTTGCAGAATTGAGTGATAATGATTTGTGGGGAAATTCGTCATCAGACACTGAAAACAATTTTGTGACTTTGCTCAGCGATGTGCGAATTTGCCTCTGTATTTCAAATTTCAGTGTTTTTAGTTTGATTATATTATTGAATTAAATTTATTATTATATTATTATATTTTATGATTATTTATTAAATTATAATTTATGATTTCGTGTTTCAAGTTTTATCATATCCGGAATGTTTAATAGACTCTTGTTCGGACAGATTTCAGTGAGTTATTCCTAAAAATTACAGCCTACAATAAAAAACTACATATTTCCGTGCAAAAAAATGGTACCGCTTTCAGCACAAAAAATCGGAAAGAATCAAACCGCCAAGGAGGTTAAAGGGTGCCTTGACTGAAAAAAAGGATTGAGAAACACTGGTTTAGAGATTCACTGAATAAGATCTCACATTGAAAGAATGTTCTGATTTTAGCACGGTAGCGGGATTTACTGGATAACATTAGCAGCTCACGGACTGGTTTCTGTTACTCCCTATAACTGTTCTTTAAACTGATGTGTCCAGGCCTTCAGGGATGCATGCTTTCTAAAATCAAGAGCAATTACCATTCCTGTCTACAGTGTAATAGGCTTAAAATCCACTAACGGTTCTTTAAACTGGTCGATATAAACTCTCAGCAAAGAGAGTGGTCTGGATATGGAACAAAATAACTCAAATCCAATACAAAATCAATTTTTATATTTTGGTTACAAGAATAGGAATAAAAGGTGTTTCATCTGCAAATATTATAAAAGGTAAGAAAAGGGAAAAAACATTTCTGGAAAAAATAATGAGGATTACTGCTTTTATGCAAACCTGTACTCAAATGTCAACCTAAAGCTAAAAATGTTATCAGTGTTGCTGGGAATAATAAATAATAATGGAGCATTACCTGGAGAAAATGCTGCACAGTTATCCAGACCTACCATTTGGCCGGTCATCTGATCTCTGCTGAAAGGTGAGATCAGCCAAAGAGAACTTTAATGTTCTACTTCAGCAGAGATCAAGTGATCAAAGGCGTATTCTTTATTGATCCGTTAGAGCTAGACTGTATCATCGCTTTATCCATCATAGCAAACTATAGGTCCACTTTACCATGCACAATGTCAAAGGCCTCAGACATTTAAATGTCTTAAGGCTCCATGTACACTGCAGCTGATCAACTCACGTTTAGGAGCTTTTCTGCATTTTTTTCAGCAGCCCCTGAACTCTCCCTAATGTTTTTCTATGTGTCCATGTACACTATGTCATTTACAGGCAGTTGAGTTTACAGTCGTTTTTTAGAACGCACCAAACTTGCGTTCAGGAGTAGATTCTAGCAGCGTTCCAAATCAAAACGCTTATAAACGCGCTTAACCGCGTTTACAAGCATTTGGAAATTTTTTTTAACTCTTCCATTTCCAGATGCTGTCCAGAGCCGTTTTCATCATGAAAAATTTCCTGGTACTCAAATGAACCTGGTACACCATACTTTGAGAAAATATGTTAGACATTGCTGCAATAATTTCTGCACAGAAATTAGCTGGAACACATCCAAACACCAGAAAAAAAAAAAAAAAGAAAAAAAGCACAGCTAATCTCAACAAATACTGCTCTCTCTCTCAAAATGTCTGAAATAGTTAATTTTTTACTGTTTTTCAGTGCATTCTGTGCATTTTGGAAGGTCTCCCCTGAGGTTATCTTTAAAAAACGCTTCTAAATGCAAACGCTCATAAACACGCATAAATGCTGTATGCAAACGCGGCTACACAGACGTTTTTTAACCTACATTTTCCAGCAGTCAGTTTCCATCGTTCAGAAGTGTCCTGTGTACATGGAGCCTAAAAGAGAAGTCTGGGATTCATAAAAAAATTATACTCACCTAGGAGGATGTATCATTGATCCGAAGCTGCAACTGTCCCCCACTGCCTCTAAAGCCGGCCATACACGAAAATCTTTTCTAAGAAATTTCGTTCACATTTCACACCATTAGTGGGTCACAGAAATGGACAATTTTCAGGTGGCCATCAAGCTTGAGTGATCGGGCATGTTGGAAATTGTTTTACAAACTAATTTCAAATCAATTATGGGAGAATCATGCAGGAAATATAAACAAAAAAGAAATGAGCGTGAGATGTGACCTGGAAAGAAAATTCCCGGCCACAAAAATTATTTTCTGTAACAAAATGAGGTGAAGTTGAAGGCTTGGTTGGTTGAATTTCAAAATCAATGGTGGCACCATCGGATTACAAAACGCACAAAATTTCAGATTTTCTAAAGAAAATTTATTTGGAATTCGACCCATGTATGACCTGCATAAGACTGAGAACTTAGCAATCAAACACAGCTGATCGTTTAGATTTTGGTTTTCAGGCTGCAGAGAGCCAATAGCTGTCAGTCACCAGCTCTCTGCTCTACTCCTCCAGCGTTCACTGGAGCGCTGGGCCAGTGAGAGGCTGAGCCAGCTGCCGGTCCAGAGATCTGGGTGGATCCCGATCATATGGTCGGGATGTTTACAGAGCATGGACCAGCTTACTGATAAGCTATAATATTGAATATACTGCAGCTTATCAGTCCTTAGATGCAGTGGCTGTGTTAGTTTTTATTTTTCAGGCTAAGTACAGTTTCAGCTAGTACATGATTGTGATTGTGCCAGAAATGCAGTGTCCTTGTCACTTGATGTGAGCTGAAAGTAAAGCACAAACATCCCCATCTTTTACTAGTCCCATCAATCCACCAGGTAAGGGAGATGAACAAAGGCAGACGAGTTTAACCCCTTCATGCCTAAGGGTAAAACAAATCTAAATGCCTAAGCACAAATTTGCAACAGTGACATTTGTTAGTAAAACCGTACATATCATCACAACTACTTTGTACATCCAGCTGGATTATACCATGTTTTTTTTCAGGACAAATTGGGCTTTCATTTGGTGGTAAATGGTAATGGATATCTCCGGTTTTCATTATCAAAGGAAAACTGGCCCAAAATAGTAAAAAAATATATATATTTTTTAATTTAGCTGTGTGTTTCTTGTTACTACCATAACCTACCACCAAAGAACAACCCAAAATAAATTTTCCAGCTCTTGACGATCACAGCGATACCATATATGTGTATGCTATTTGTTGTTTGTACCCGTAGTACAGCCCAGAAACAATAGTGCACATTTTGCTTTGTATTTTTCTTACCTAAAACACACCGACACCAATTTTTTTTTTTTAACTCTGACCCAAACACTTACCCTGGCACTGAACTAGATCAAACCTTGATCTAGGTAATTTTTTTTTTATTTATATATATATACCGTATTTTTCGCTCCATAAGACGCACCTGACCATAAGACGCACCTAGGTTTTAGAGGCAGAAAACAGGAAAAAAAAATTCTGAACTAATGGACTGCAGACATAGTACAGGAGATGACCAGAGACTGCGGACACAGTACAGGAGATGACCAGAGACTGCGGACACAGTACAGGGGATGACCAGAGGCTGCGGACACAGTACAGGGGATGACCAGAGGCTGCCGACACAGTACAGGAGATGACCAGAGACTGCGGACACAGTACAGGAGATGACCAGAGACTGCGGACACAGTACAGGAGATGACCAGAGACTGCGGACACAGTACAGGAGATGACCAGAGACTGCGGACACAGTACAGGAGATGACCAGAGACTGCGGACACAGTACAGGAGATGACCAGAGACTGCGGACACAGTACAGGAGATGACCAGAGACTGCGGCCACAGTACAGGAGATGACCAGAGACTGCGGACACAGTACAGGAGATGACCAGAGACTGCGGCCACAGTACAGGAGATGACCAGAGACTGCGGACACAGTTCAGGGGATGACCAGAGACTGCGGACACAGTACAGGAGATGACCAGAGACTGCGGACACAGTACAGGAGATGACCAGAGACTGCGGACACAGTACAGGAGATGACCAGAGACTGCGGACACAGTACAGGAGATGACCAGAGACTGCGGACACAGTACAGGAGATGACCAGAGACTGCGGACACAGTACAGGAGATGACCAGAGACTGCGGACACAGTACAGGAGATGACCAGAGACTGCGGACACAGTACAGGAGATGACCAGAGACTGCGGACACAGTACAGGAGATGACCAGAGACTGCGGACACAGTACAGGAGATGACCAGAGACTGCGGACACAGTACAGGAGATGACCAGAGACTGCGGACACAGTACAGGAGATGACCAGAGACTGCGGACACAGTACAGGAGATGACCAGAGACTGCGGACACAGTACAGGAGATGACCAGAGACTGCGGACACAGTACAGGAGATGACCAGAGACTGCGGACACAGTACAGGAGATGACCAGAGACTGCGGACACAGTACAGGAGATGACCAGAGACTGCGGACACAGTACAGGAGATGACCAGAGACTGCGGACACAGTACAGGAGATGACCAGAGACTGCGGACACAGTACAGGAGATGACCAGAGACTGCGGACACAGTACAGGAGATGACCAGAGACTGCGGACACAGTACAGGAGATGACCAGAGACTGCGGACACAGTACAGGAGATGACCAGAGACTGCGGACACAGTACAGGAGATGACCAGAGACTGCGGACACAGTACAGGAGATGACCAAAGACTGCGGACACAGTGCAGGAGATGACCAGAGACTGCGGACACAGTGCAGGAGATGACCAGAGACTGCGGACACAGTGCAGGAGATGACCAGAGACTGCGGACACAGTGCAGGAGATGACCAGAGACTGCGGACACAGTGCAGGAGATGACCAGAGACTGCGGACACAGTGCAGGAGATGACCAGAGACTGCGGACACAGTGCAGGAGATGACCAGAGACTGCGGACACAGTGCAGGAGATGACCAGAGACTGCGGACACAGTACAGGGATGACCAGAGACTGCGGACACAGTACAGGGATGACCAGAGACTGCGGACACAGTACAGGGATGACCAGAGACTGCGGACACAGTACAGGGATGACCAGAGACTGCGGACAGCACAGGGATGACCAGAGACTGCGGACAGCACAGGGATGACCAGAGACTGCGGACAGCACAGGGATGACCAGAGACTGCGGACAGCACAGGGATGACCAGAGACTGCGGACAGCACATGGATGACCAGAGACTGCGGACAGCACAGGGATGACCAGAGACTGCGGACAGCACAGGGATGACCAGAGACTGCGGACAGTACAGGGATGACTAATGGCGCTCGGCATGACAGCCGGGTGCCCAGTGCGCATGAGCGAGAAGCACTTGCGCTTTGTGATTGGTCCGGCGGCTTCTGGGATCTGTCATGTCTCCCAGGTGCCGCCTTACCATTCACAAAAAGCACCGCTTCCTGCGCATGCGCACTTGGCACCCGGCTGTCATGCCCACACTACAGAAGCCGAGAAGACCGCGTCGCTGGATAGAGGAACAGGTAAGATGAAAGAACAACTCCACGGAAGTGGGAGCGGGTATCTGTCAAATTCAGGTACCCGCTCCCCCCCCTCCCCAAAGGTCAGCAGTCATCTCTATAAGGTCCCGCTGTAGAGCTGAGCGGCCGGCCCGGTATTCTGACACGGCGGCAGCCAAAACTTCTGTTCCTTCCAGGTCACGGCTCATGCGCATATTTTTTTTTGTTAAAACGATCGTACGATTTGCCCATCAATAATAATCCAAAAGGGCAAAAAACCCAAAAACCGGCCGACCAATTAACCCACTAACAGTGCAAAAATCGGCCAATTAATCCTTTGCATGAAAAATTGGCCGATTTTCAGTCTATGGCCGGCATAAGTCATTGTCAGGATTGGGGTCAAAGGTCAAGGAAAGATGTCAGATCAGTGGTCAGGTCCCGCTGTAGAGCTGAGCGGCCGGCCCGGTATTCTGACACGGCGGCAGTGGAAATACCGGACCGGCCGCTCCATATTCGCTCCATAAGACGCACTGACATTTTCCCCCCTTTTTTGGGGGGAAAAAAGTGCGTCTTATGGTGCGAAAAATACGGTATATATTTTTTTTTTTTTACAAAATTTTTTTCCCTCTATGCCAGGAGTTAGAGAGATACAATGTATCTCTCTTCTCCACTCATAGAGAGCAAAAAACACAACGGGGCCGGGCTGTACAGTGCTGATCACTGTGATCTTGTGACCTGGAATCGAGAGTCCCGAGCTCCGATCGTTAGAACGGGACCCAGGGCTCTCAGTGATACCCCATTCTTTGTACTGGGAGCGCGCTGTGTGGAGCACCTCCAGCGGAAAGACAGGTATGCAAATATGCGGTCCCACGGAAGAAAAGCCCAGTTCTGTGAGGGCGCATATTTGTGTTACGTCGGCGTCAAGGGGTTAAAGTCCAGCCTGGTTCCCTCCGCAGATACAGTGGAAAAACAAGTGTAGACATGAAGGGACAGAAAGTGTGTTATTTTGCAGGATAAAAATAATAGGATAAAAGCCTGAAAAAAAAATTAACCACTATAGGCAGGTAAGCTGCAATACATAAAAAATGTGTTATTGGGTTTAGATACACTTTCAGTGCTCAACCAACCACTTGTAACACTTCACTGTTTATACCCCCCACCCAAAAATGACTTCACCTGCTTTTCACTCAAGAATGGATCCATCTCGGTTTTGGCACTTTCCATAGTCAGCGAATGTATCATCTGATTAATAGACCGACATGGTGGCTCTGATCATGTAAAACGTAAATCCTGTTGTCTGTGCAGTTCCTGGCTGTTTCACAGATCGGCCCCCACTGCAGCTTCTCACCTTGTGTGAATTCCTTTATAATAATGTAGTCTGATCACTGTGGAAGAAGAGGCTAAGAAGATCCTTCCTTCTGGCTGGACCAGACCCGTGACATCATGTCTGCCTAGATACAGGAGCTGTGGCCTACTAATACCATCAGTGATGACAAAGCCCTACAACCTACACCATTTTCAAGGCAAACAATACTAGGACTTTAAAGTTGAACTCTGGGCACAAAAGTAGCAGTGATATCATCACATTGCTGTACATACCCTGAGCAGAGCGATGTGAAGGGCCCAGCAGCCCCACCCCACTGCGGGCTACATGCAGAAAAACTACAAGAAGGGGGGAGACAAGACCAGTCACCCCGTACAATGACAAAGAGCAGCAGTGACTGCTATGGGGCCACATATATACGTAGAAGTGTTTTTGCTGAGAGCATACTGCACAGCATGCTCCCAGCACAGGGACTAGCTCCAGGTCATGTACTAATGATTGGCTATCACAGTGATCAGTCATTCTGTAGCCTGCCCTGTTATTTTTCTCCTTTTGAAAGGAGAAAAATATACAATGTATCTCCTTTCTCCTGTCAAAGGGGAAAATGTAAACAAAAACAAAAGTGTGATTAAAAAAAAAAAAAAAAAAAAAAAAAGGAGGAAAGAAGAAAAAGAAAGAAGAAAAAGAAAAAAATAGCTAGATCAGGGTTTGACCTAAGGCTCCATGTACACGGGACATTTGGAAAACACTTCTGAACGATGGAAACTGCTGGAAAACAAAGATTAAAAAACATCTGTTTAGCCGCATTTGCATACCGCGTTTATGAGCGTTCGCGTTTAGAAGCATTTTTTTAAAGATAAACTCAGGAGACCTTCCAAATTGCCCAGAATGCACTGAAAACAGTAAAACATTAACTATTTCAAACATATTGAGAGAAATAGAAAGCAGTATTTTAGAGATTAGCGTTTTTTTTTTGTAGTGTTTGGATGTGTTCCAGCTCGTTTCTGTGCAGAAATTATTGCAGCAGTGTCTAACATATTTGTTTTCATGCAAAACCTCAAAGTATGGTGTACCAGGTCCATCTGAGTACTGGGAAAACGCTTTGTATGCATTTTTTATGATGAAAAAAGGCGCTGGACAGCATCTGGGAATGGAAGAGTTAAAAAAAAATTCCAAAGCGCAAATGCTTATAAACACGGTTAGCTGAGTTTACAAGTGTTTGTCATTTGAATCGCTGATAAAGTCTACTCCTGAATGCAAGTTTAGTGCGTTCAAAAAACTACTGTACACTCAACTACCTATAAACGACTGTAAATGACACAGTGTACATGGACACATAGGAAAACATTAGGGAGAGTTCTGGGGCTGCTGAAAAAAAATGCAGCAAAGCTCCTAAATGTGAGTTTATCGGCTGCAGTGTACATGGAGCCTTATGTAGGCCATAGACGGCTCGAAAACCGTGCATTTTTTCGAACGATAAACGAAAAATCAGTCGTTTGTTAAACCGACGTTACCACCAACGATTACAAAAATCAGCCGGCCAAATCATAACGTTCACCCCATATAACAGCCAAAACTTCTGTTCCTTCCAGGTCACAGCTCATGCGCATATTTTTTTTCGTTAAAACGATCGTACGATTTGCCCATCATTGCCGCGAAAATCAATCGTTTTCCACAAATTTTCCAACATGACTGATAATCCAAAAGGGCAAAAAACCCAAAAACCGGCCGACCAATTAACCCACTAACAGTGCAAAAATCGGCCAATTAATCCTTTGGATGAAAAATTGGCCGATTTTCAAACAGTCTATGGCCGGCATAAGTCATTGTCAGGATTGGGGTCAAAGGTCAAGGAAAGATGTCAGATCAGTGGTCAGGATCAAACTTTTTTTTTTTTTAATTAGTATTACATGCCAGTAAGTTTTAGGCAGGATAAAAAAAAAAGTGCAAAATGTGCACTATTGTTTGTGGGCTGTACTATAGGTACAACAAAAAATAACACGCACATATGTGGTTTTGTTGCGATTGTCAGGAGCAGCAGAATTTATTTTGGGTTGTTCTTTGGTGGAAGGCTGCATGACAGTGTACAGCCATTCTAGTTAGCTGTGACAACTACACATAGTTATCAGATGTCCTCATTATTGCCTACAAGGATTATCCAACGGTTTGTAAAATCTATAATTTGTATAATTAATCTATATAAATCTACATAATTTGTAAAAGAATCAAAGTAACTTTCAAAGTTCTTCATTTTTTTTGTGTAAAAATGGATGGAAGGAAAGTCGATATCACAGCCTCTTGAGCTGCTGACTCTCAAGCATGTAAAGTGGATTACAAGCACAGCCAAATTTTCACGCAATTCTATAGTAAAAATACAATATCCCAACTACTACAGAGATTCAGTGGGGAAAGCAAGCTAACCTTCAAAATGGCAAAACAACCATATATAAGATGGGCGGCACAGTGGCTTAGTGGTTAGCACATCTGCCTTGCAGTAAATGGGTCATGGGTTCAATTACCGACCATGGCGCCTCCTGCATGGAGTTTGCATGTTCTCCCTGTGCTTGCGTGGGTTTCCTCCGGGTGCTCCGGTTTCCTCCCATACTCCAAAGACTTGCTGGTAGGTTAATTGGATCCTGTCTAAATTGGCCCTAGTATGTGTATGTATGAATGTGAGTTAGGGACCTTAAATTGTACACCCCTTGAGGGTTAGGGACTGATGTGAATGTTCAATATATATATGTGTAAAGCACTGCATAAATTGACAGCGCTATATAAGTACCTGAAATAATAATAATATGTAAAAACATTGTATATCTAATCAGGATGTTGCCTGTATCATTCACTGGTCCATCCATGGCCCTCAGACGAGAGGCCAAAATTCTCAATGCATGCAATTGTAATGGGAAAGCAAAAGCTGGAGCAAAAAGTTTAAGACTAAACTTAGTAAAAAAAACCCCAAAAATACAACATCTGCATATTACACCCCTTCATCAAACTTAAACAATACAATACCAGTGCTGCACAAAACATACACCTAAACTAAAGTCAGCCAAACAGGACAAGAGATCTCAGTGGGCAGAAAAGAAAAGATGAGCAAAAAAGAAAATCAACAGATCCCTGCTAAAAAAAAAAAACGTGGATGGAGGAATCTGCACTGCCGGCTAACATATCCAGGTGGCCACGGCTGATTGTGATTTCATCCAGTAGAATGTAGTCACTGTTTGGCTGACAGTTTCCCACCTGACTCTCCTTTGATTCCTTTAGCAAGAATCAGCTGGAACTTGAGCTTGAACTCCAGTTGGCTGATATCACGTAGCCACAAATTTAAAGTGGAGCTTTACCCATAACAGTGTGATAACAATTAATGTTCTTTAACAAACAAATATACATTTCACACTAATATTTATGCTACCGAAATGAGTTTGCAAATTGCCTCCAGAACAGTTCCTGTGGCTCCCAAAGGGCCTAGTATGGATTGGAGGGGGACCCCAAGCTGTTTTTTTTTCTCTCAAATTTTAATTGCTGGAAATCCTTAACTACATTCTGCAGTTAAGGGAGAACCCCGCTGACAGCTGATGAGTTCTATGTTGTTATGGACGTGGTGGTCGGAGTGCCAGCTCAATCCTTAACAATCGGCTATTCACTGGTTGTTCAGGATGCCAGCGACTGCTGCGAAGAAAACAAAACAGCAAAAACCACTGGAAACCGACTCTTAGCAGCAGTTGGCAGACTTTAGGAGCATTTAGGGATCATTCGATGGTTTTTCAGGTAAGGCCGAGAACTGAGCGGTGGCAACGAAGGGCAGGGTTTTTTCAGCATCTGTATTGGTGCTTTTTTTTTCATTTCGGCCGATGGCCAAAAGGGGTGTTTTTGGCCACCGAAATTTCGGTGCATCCCTAATCTAAATGTGTCAAATATGCACTGCAATTGCAGAAGAAAGAGCCAGAAGAAGGCTGAGAACTGAGCGGTGGCAACGAAGGGCAGGGTTTTTTCAGCATCTGTATTGGTGCTTTTTTTTTTCATTTCGGCCGATGGCCAAAAGGGGTGTTTTTGGCCACCGAAATTTCAGTGCATCCCTAATCTAAAGGTGTCAAAAATGCACTGCAATTGCAGAAGAAAGAGCCATGGAATAGGTAAGACTAGGTATCTATAGGTACAGGATACAAATGTCTCTCCCACCTTCTGGAGCAATATGAATGAACAGGAACTGGAGCATTAGAGCCCAAAGATTCTGCAGTCTGCCTTCTTTTTAGGCCTCATGCAGAGTAATACTGGCGTATACCCACGTACAGCCATTCATGTCTATGGGGGTCTGTATGCAGCACCTGGGCTTCCTGGGTGTGAGAATAGAAGTCAGATTTTTATGTTGTATTCCCCAATGCAAGAGGCCCTAATGCAGCACAACATAAACAGAAGCGGACAGCGCTGGATGCTTGCTTAGGTCTAGCTGAATCTGTCTCTATACACATTAATCTACATAGATATCAGGACTCTCCATACCGCCGATTTTGACATCTTTCTAGAAGTTCATTTTCTTTTTTTTTTTTGCACGTTCTACCAGCTAAAACATGCTAACCATGCACAATACACAAATGTAGGCCCTAGTAAATAATTAAGAATATTTTGAAATTGTATTTTTTTTAAATATTTGATTTATTTCAGGTACTTGTATAAAGCTGTCAATTTACGCAGCGCTTTACATATATATTGTACATTCAAATCAGTCTCTAACCCTCAAAAGGGCGTACAATCTAAGGTCCCCAACTTACATTCATACACACACATACCAGGGACAATTTAGACAGGAGCCAATTAACCTACCAGCATATCTTTGGAGTGTGAAAGGAAACCGGAGTGCCCGGAGAAAACCCACGCAGACACAGGGAGAACATGCAAACTCCAGGCAGGTGGTGCCATGGTTGGGACTTGAATCAGCGACCCCAATACTGCCAGGTGGAAGTGCTAACCATTTAGCCACTGTGCGGCCCAACGTAAAATTCATACTGCTCACAATGCACCAATCTAATGATCTCTGCCTCAACTAAAACTAAACTTGTATTTTGTCCAGGCAAGGCAAAGCAACAGATTCAATATAGAGTCAGTCCCTGCAACAACTTTTACTCGCCAAGCCCTGGCCCCCCACTATAGGTTTGGCCACTGGAAGAGTAGAATAATACTGGTACTTCCAGAAACTCCCTCCCTGTCCTCCTGCATGACAGAGCTGTTGATGGATGATTAGGCTGATTTGGCACCCAGAATTGTCACATGGGGTGGGAAGAGTCTTCATCCCTGTGCAGGGTGGATAAAAATCAATGATTTTTTAAAAAAAATCAAAAAAATCAGATTTTTTTTTATTTAAATCGGATTTTTTTAAATAAAATGCTTTTTGAGGAAAATATATTACCATCCAAAGGTTATTCCATCATGAAATAAAGATTAGTTTTTTTATTTATGTAGAATAAGGCTGTATATGTTTAATTTTTTTGGTAAATAAATTCCATGAATCCATTCACAATGTCATGCTCTTCCAGAGGTTTTTGTAAGATTATTGGGCAGTTTCTCTGCCTACAAGATATTATCACAGATGCTTGGTTTACTTTTGCAGTTCTGAAAACTGAATTTGACTCAGCGGAGATCACATGCCTCTTCTTCACAGCAAAAATGTTATAACATGAACAGAGTTAAGAAAAAGACCTTAATCCTAACTTCTACAAGCCTATGAATACAGAATCAACCCCTTCAGTGCTAAATTTCAAGAAGTTCAGTGAATAGAAACAATATTTTTCTGAATGTTTGGAGTGGAATAGATCTGCACAAGAAGAAAGTGAAACTAAGTGTGAGGAGGAAGGGGCTGACAGTCTAAGTTTCTTAAAATATATATTATTTTGTTTAGCCAAATTAGTTAACAAACATGGATGTTTAAGCAAATAACATATGCTGTAATGTTATTGTTTCAGTTGAATAAATCTATTTAAATTGTTATTATTAAGGTAATGATAATTTTTCTCCTTCTTAAGTACAACAGAAAAGTTGTCCAAATATGAATGATTAACCTATTAAACTGGGGATAAAAAAAACTAATATGAAAAGTTGTTATTCTAAAAATCTTCATCTACTTGCATATTAGAGTTATACCAGCAAGAATTAGTCTTTATGTAGAAAACTATGATTTAAATCAAGCCTTACTGACTAGTGATTTAAATCGTGATTTAAATCAGTTTGATTTAAATCAAATCCACCCTGTCCCTGTGTAAGATACATTTTGAAAATGGCAGCTTACACAAGGCTGTCTGGGCTCCCATGGGTGAAGAGAACAACTGCACAGCAAAGGATGCATCCTGATGTGAAGTCAGAATTACCATGAACCTCTTGCTTTACCCTGCATTGGCAAAGCATGGGTTAACTTTACAAAATGATACCAAAGGGTAATAAATTCCTAACTGTCGGTTCTAAAAAGTAGACATATGTGTGAACAGGAATGGTCATTTATTTGGAAATGAATCAGCAATGCAATAACCGTATTTTACCCAACACGTACAATCATCGAACAAGCACAAACTGTGTACAGATACCAGACCTACATCTTCTCTACTTTGGTTAGAAGCTGTAGATTGCCTGAAAACGTCCCACCCAATAATCCTGCGTTACGATTTCTAAATTTTCTGCGGTGATAATTCCTGACAATTTGACCAAGCTAATAAGGCAGGCCATACACTAAGGGAATTTCTTTCCTGTTCTCTTGGAAGCCATCCCCACCAAGACAATGATAATTGCTAGCAACTATACCAACCACTAGCAATAATTGAATGTAAAATCCAGCAGGCTGGTTGTACCCAAGTTGGTTGA
This sequence comes from Staurois parvus, assembly GCF_062004578.1. Lineage (NCBI taxonomy): Eukaryota > Metazoa > Chordata > Amphibia > Anura > Ranidae > Staurois > Staurois parvus. The sequence goes on along the minus strand of NW_028317948.1, from coordinate 1,938,877 downwards.
TCAACTTGGGTACGTTCAGGCTGCCCATACAGTGGGGAAAATAATTATGCAGATTATGTAAGTTTGCTCACTTATGAAGAAATGAAAATCTTGGATGAGAGCTTTGTTCCCTCAGCCAGGACACTGAAGATGGGTCTTCCAGCATGACAATGACCTAAAATATCCCGCCAAGACAACAAAGGAGAGGCTCAAGAAGAAGCACATTAAGGTCATGGAGTGACCTAGCCAGTCTCCAGACCTTACTCCTATAGAAAATGTATGTAGGGAGCTGAAACTTCAATTTGCCAAGAAACATTAAGGATTTAGAGAAGATCTGTAATGAAAAGTGGACCAAAATCCCTTCTGAGATGTGTGCAAACCTGGTAACCAACTACAAGAAACGTCTTACTTCTATGCTTGCCAACAAGAGTTTCTCCACCAAATGCTAAGTCATGTTTTGCTTGGGGGATAAAAATACTTATTTTACTCAGTGAACTGCAAGTCAGTTTATAACATTTGTATCGTGTTCTTTCTGGATTTTTGGTTGATATTCTGTCTCTATCATTTAAAATACACCTTTGATAAAAATGATAAACCCTTAATTTCTTTGTAAGTGGGCAAATGTACAAAATCTGCAGGGGATCAAATAATTGTTTTCCCCACTGTACATAGTTCAAGATGCGAACCAGCTATGGCCGGCTTAACATCAAGGAAAACCTAGGTTGCAGAAATTACAAATCGAAAATTTAGTGCATTTTGTAATCCGATGGTACCACTATTGATTTTGAAATTCGACCAATCAAGCCTTCAATTTCACTTCATGTTGATATAGAAAAGAAATTTCATGGTCAAGAATCTTCTTTTCTTTTCAGGGCACACCTCATGTGCATTTCTTTTTCGATTATGTTTCTTGCACAATTCTTCCAACATTAATTGGTAATTTGTATTTCAAATTTCCAACACGCCCAATGTTGAGAATTCGACCCATGTATGGCTGGCTTACTTCCACTATTTTTTTGAGTGTTTTCTATTTGTACAACTAAATTTAAACCTTCATAAATGAATTCGTAAAATTTCATTGACCTGCAACAATTAGGGTCTATGCACACTAACTCTGGAAAAAATGCTGGATAAAAAAACACTGGTAATAGCATTTTAGTAGCATTTGGAAGCATTAGCATTGTATTGGCATTTTTACAGTACATGTAGGAAAGATAAAAAAGTTGTTACAAGCGTTTTAGTAGCATTTAGAAGTGTTTAGGAGCATTTAGTAGGTTTTTTTGCTGGAAAAACATTCCCAAACACGCTACAAAAACGATTTTATTTCTACCCCTAGACGCTGAAGCTCAAAAAATGCTAATAGCCTAAAGCAGTATGAATGGACACATAGGATAACACTATTTAGCTTCTAGGAGCAGAAAAATAAATGCTGATAACAGCTTCTAGGAGCTTAAAAAAACGTTAGTGTGCACGTAGCTCAAGTCATTATTTTACCACAGTTGGTGGTATTTTACTGTGGTAGGTTCACATACCCCTGATAGGATTTGTAAAATGTTTGCCATTTCTGCTGCACCAATGCTACAAAATAACTCATTTACAATACAACAAACCACACCCAGAGAAGCCTCAAAATATTTAGAACAAAATCGTTTGGAGTAATGAGACCAAAATGAAATTTTTTGGTCATAACCACTAACACTGTTGTTGGAGAGGAGTCAGCAAGTCCTATAAAGAAATAAAAACCATTCCAACTTTTTTTTTTTTTTACGTGAACTTATCCTTTAAAAACAAAGTCCCAAGAATAAGATTTCGTCTGCTAGTCCAATGATTCATGTAAAAAAAAAAACACTATCTATGCTTCAGAAACAATATGCAGAACTATCTGCAAAACCGCACTTCTTTAAGGTTTTGTAATTTTGGCTGGGAGCTCCACCCATTAAGAAGCCCAATTTGTGGCTGTTCCTATGGGGGAAGTTTCAGCAAAGCCCAGTGACTACCAGCCACTTTGCTATGCCCTCCGACACTCATCCTTTTCTGCCAATTACCACTGCCAGTCTTGTTGTTCTATACTCTAACGCAGGGGTCCTCAAACTACGGCCCGCCAAAGCCATTTATTCGGCCAGCCTGGAAAAAAAACAAAAACAAAACAAGAAAACAAAAACAAAAAAAGAAAAAAAAAAAAAAAATCAGACAGAAAAACGGACCGGCAATTTGCTACGCTTCTCACTGGGTCCTTGGCAGCAAGGACACAGCGAGCGGCAGCAGCCTGGAAGTCCCTTATTTCACCTGCTGCAGCCACAGGAGCAACAGGAAAGGAGGTAAGTACACCAGGCATGAGGTACAGTGCATTGCGGTGTCCAGTGCGTTACAGAGTACAGTGCATGGCGGTGTCCAGTGGCGTTACAGAGTACAGTACATTGGGGTGTACAGTGCGTTATAGAGTACAGTGCATTGGGGTGTACAGTGCGTTACAGAGTACAGTACATGGCGGTGTCCAGTGGCGTTACACAGTACAGTGCATTGGGGTGTCCAGTGCGTTACAGAGTACAGTGCATTGGAGTGTACAGTGCGTTATAGAGTACAGTGCATTGGGGTGTCCAGTGCGTTACAGAGTACAGTGCACTGGGGTGTCCAGTGCGTTACAGAGTACAGTGCATGGCGGTGTCCAGTGGCGTTACAGAGTACAGTGCATGGCGGTGTCCAGTGGCGTTACAGAGTACAGTGCATTGGGGTGTCCAGTGTGTTACAAAGTACAGTGCATTGGGGTGTCCAGTGCGTTACAGAGTACAGTGCATTGGGGTGTCCAGTGCGTTACAGAGTACAGTGCATTGGGGTGTCCAGTGCGTTACAGAGTACAGTGCATTGGGGTGTCCAGTGCGTTACAGCATACAGCGCATTGGGGTGTCCAGTGCGTTACAGAGTACAGTGCATTGGGGTGTCCAGTGCGTTACAGCATACAGCGCATTGCGGCGTCCAGTGTGTTACAGCATACAGTGCATTGCGGCGTACAGTGCGTTACAGCATACAGTGAATTGCGGAATCCAGTGTGTTACAGCGTCCAGTGCGTTACAGAGTACAGTGCATTGTGGTGTACAGTGCGTCAGTGTCTGGTGCATTTTAAATATTGTATTGTTTTTCTTGTGTTTTTTGCACTACAAATAAGATATGTGTGATGTATAGAGGAATTTGTTCATATTTTTTTCAAGCTATAGTCCGGCCCCCCAACAGTGTGAAGGTCTGTGAACTGGCCCCCCGTTTAAAAAGTTTGAGGACCCCTGCTCTAACAGAATAAACAATGTCCCTACTGCCCACTGCCAAGTTTGTTCTCCTCTTCGTACCCAACACTGTTATTAACATTGTCCCGGAGGTCACTTCTCTCACCGACTACCTACTGACAATCTCTTTCTCCTCTTCTTTCCCAGCACCTGTATTCCCCGCAGTCATTTCTTTTCCACACCACCATCTCACATTTCCCCCCTCCTGTCAATCCCCTATGTGAGTTGTGACATCTTGGACTTGTGACTATATCAGAGACAAACAGTTACAACTAAATATATATTAGTCACCTTGTGATCATCATGGTCAGACAGCGGTGGGAGGAGGGTGGCATGCTATTGACAAAGTTAGCTCAGTATCCAAACCAGCTAGAAAGACAGGACTAAGTGCTACATGTTTTTTTTGTCCCCTGGAGGTCATGATTAAGTAAGAAAATGTTTGGTGAGACTTCTTAAAATCAAAATTGATGGCAACATAAATGCAGCATATGATCACATAAACAGAATATACTCAAGGACCCCCCAATTTCATTCATAAAACCTGTACTATCACTTAAAGCAATGAAAAATGCTCCATAAATGTAGGTGGCGGACCTTTCATTTATTTGCCCATCTTCCATTCATAGAGTACTGTGTTCTGGAGATGCAGGCAGTGGGAAAGATAAATATTCAGTCTGCTTGTATAGGTATTCTTATTTGGAGGTTTTTGATGTAATGACCCCTGACAGGTATAACTGCTTCATGGTTTGTGAAAGTATTTAGGCCAGTCATCCTCAACCAGGGTTCCGTAAAACCATAGAGTTCTACCAAAGGTTCCCTGAGCCTTGTGACTGATTGACTTGCCTGATGATGGTGCCCACATAGTTTAGGGGACATCACCACTTGATAGAGTCAGTAGTATGACTCCAACAATCTTTATCTGTCTGTAAGGATGGTATTCCAACCAATGTAAGGGGCATTTTTCCCACTGGCCCCTGATAAATTACTGGGGTAAAAGGTTGAGAAAGGCTAAGTTAGGCCATCACAACAGTTAGGCAACCAATTTTGTCAGCAGGTCAGCAATGACAACCACCGAACTTCTATCACAGGATGTGTGCTTCATTGCACAATGCTTTCCAGAATTCGGGTACTTGTAAAAGACGTATCTAGATCAGTGTTTCAACCTTTTTTCACTCAAGGCACCCTTTGAAATTATGGACAGTCCCGAGGTACCCTTTAAAAATTATAAACAGTCCCAAGGCACCCCATTCTAAAATGGGGTGCATCTAGACTGTCCATAATTTTAAAAGAGCACCGCATTCTAAAGTGTGAAAAACTATTCTAAATAGTTTTATATTACATAGCAACATCCACACATGTAGGACACCCAACAGTGGAGGTGATTTATTCTTCCAAAGCAAATACACTTTTGAACACTGGTACTGACTAGTATTCCAATGTTTCTCTTCTCCCTCAGTTTTTCTTCATCACTGAGCTAATGTGACCCCAGCACTGATGGAGAGGGGCGGGGGAGGGTCAAACAAGGATACTGTGCAGGCAGCCAACATCCACCTTATCAACTGGTGATGTCATTGGTTGTCCAATAGCTAGAAGGTCGTATAAGTGCACAATGAAAACCTATGGCTTTGTGTAACTAAAAGGCAGGCTTGTTCCACCCACTGGCTTGCATACACGTTTTTGGCATTTTTTTAGGCATTCTGCCAAGGCACCCCTGAAGAAACCTCAAGGCACCCCATGTTGTCTGGTCACCTTGGGTGAGAAAGGCTGATCTAGATGCTATTATGTAACCAGAAGCCCCAATTTTTTACAGTTTGTTAAACACACAAATGTCAGGTCCTCATCACTCTCCATGTTATTCATATTCAAGTCTGATTTGCCTATTCCCCTTGCTTTACATACAACATAATCTAGCAAATCTTGCAACATTTTACGGATCACAACCATTTCTAGTAGAAACACAAAATACACTGAGCACTTGAATGAATTTCCTATATTATGTGTCCTAACATTTTTCTAGATCAATGTAAGTAATGAATGTTCTCATTACTCAAACTGCATTGTTCACCAGCCTAATACAGTAATACAGTATAGCCCTTGAAAGTGCGTGGTGCAGCCAGAGGTCAGCATTCATAGTGCAGTCAGAATGACAACAAATAGATCACAATTGGTTGACAGGGAATACTGCACTTCTTACATGCTTCTCTACAATAAAGAAAACCTGTACTGAGACCAAAATGCTGATAATATACATAAGGGGCACCTTTAGATAAAAAACAAACTCTGCAGCTTTGAGTAAAGGTGGGTAATACCCTTGCCATAGGTATAGGCCATTAAAGCGGAAGTATTATTTATTATTATTTAGTATTATTACAGGTACTTATATAGCGCTGTCAATTTACACAGCACTTTACATATATATTGTAGATTCACATCAGTCCCTAACCCCCAAGGGGCGCACAATCTAAGGGCCAATTTAGACAGGTTCCAATTAACCTACCAACATGTCTTTTGGAGTGTGGGAGGAAACTGGAGTACCCGGAGGAAACCCACACAGGCACAGGGAGAACATGCAAACTCCAGGCAGGTGGTGCCATGGCTGGGATTCGAACCAACGACATTAGTACTGCCAGGCGAAAGTGTTAACCATTTAGCCACTGTGCTGCCCAAGTAAAGATCTTCTGTAAAAAAAACTCCATGCAGGCAGGCTTTTATTGCAGAAGAGACATGCACTGTCTCCTCTTCAATAAAATGCTCATACCTACTTGCTCACCATCTTTTCCACCACTGTAAACTGAGCTGTGTATGCACAGGACAGCTTACAGTGCTGGGATGATGGCCTCCTGTGCATGCGCAGAACAGCTTACAGTAACGGGATGATGGCCTCCTTTGCATGCGCAGGACAGCTTACAGTGCCGGCATGATGGCCTCCTTTGCATGCGCAGGACAGCTTACAGTGCCGGCATGATGGCCTCCTCTGCATGCGCAGGACAGCTTACAGTGCCGGGATGGCCTCCTGTGCATGCGCAGGACAGCTTACAGTGCAGGGATGATAGCCTCCTGTGCATGCGCAGGACAGCTTACAGTGCAGGGATGATGGCCTCCTGTGCATGCGCAGGACAGCTTACAGTGCAGGGATGATGGCCTCCTGTGCATGCGCAGGACAGCTTACAGTGCAGGGATGATGGCCTCCTGTGCATGCGCAGGACAGCTTACAGTGCAGGGATGATGGCCTCCTGTGCATGCGCAGGACAGCTTACAGTGCAGGGATGATGGCCTCCTGTGCATGCGCAGGACAGCTTTCAGTGCCGGGATGATGGCCCCCTGTGCATGCGCAGGACAGCTTACAGTGCCGGGATGATGGCCTCCTTCGCATGCGCAGGACAGCTTACAGTGCCGGGATGATGGCCTCCTGTGCATGCGCAGAACAGCTTACAGTGTCGGGATGATGGCCTCCTGTGCATGCGCAGGAGAGCTTACAGTGCCGGGATGATGGCCTCCTCTGCAAGTGCAGGAGTGACGTCACCCCCCGCTGGCCCATGAAGAGGCCTGAAGACCAGAAGAAGATGTACCCACAGAACCGCTGGACAATTAAGTATTGAGATTTTAGTTCCAATTTATAACATACCTCCCAAACGTCCTGTTGGGGAACAGAGCCACAATATCACCCTCCCCTGGAGTGTATTTCTCATCATTCCCAGAGTTCCCCCAGTCATTCACAAAATTAGTAGCCACTTTCAGCATCAGGCATGCATTCCATTCCTAGGAGCATGCACACCACGGTAGCCCCGTAGGACCCTGGAAGCCAATGAGTAATACTAAGATAGGGGGCCAGCAATCCAGGGACTGGGTGAAACTGCAGGAAAAGCAAACTCTAAAACATGAAAGAATTGGACACAATGCAACTTCTGAGGTCAGCTGCTAAAACTGTAGCATTTAAAGCAATAATAAACTCATTATACAAAAAGAAAAAAAAAAAAAAGTCCTTTTTGCAAGGGAATATCATAATGTGCTAATATGCATTGCAAACTAGCACATCATAACAGAGCCTTAGAATGAAGCCCTCCAGTGGCATGCTGTCACTGCTGACAAGGCTTCCATCTTCACCCAGTCCTTCTTCCCGGGTTTGTGGGCTGCGGCTGCTTGAATGGTCAAGCCGCTGACGATGTCACTCCTGCGCACCGGGGTTTCGGCCATGGCACACAGCTTTGAAGGAACGGCACGGGTAGACGTTCCTTCAGAACGCATGAGTCGGTGATCTCACCAGTTGCTGTTCTATAGAATAGCTCCTAAATGGTGTACGTTTGGGAGATATTTATTTTACCTACAGGTAAGCTTTATCGTAAACTCCCCTGTAGGTACAAATAGAAAACGAGTTTACTAGCACTGTAAGCATTGAACCCAGAGACAGTCAGAAATCTGGCAGTTTTACAACTAACTTTTTTAGCCTCCCTAACGGTATTCCCGAGTGTAGCTCGGGGTAAAACGTCAGTACCAAAAGCGGTAACCCCGAGCTACACTCGGGCTTACCATGCGGCGCTGCATAGGGAGTCCCTGCAGACCTTACCTTGTCCTTCGCTCCCGCGATGTGTCCCCTGCAGCATCCCCGGCCATCTCCTCCGGCCGATGCCGGCATCCGGCTTCTGTGTTTTCCGGTCCCTGTGACGTCGGGACGTACGCCAGCGGCGGGAAATTTTAAAATGTTAAAAAATGTAATTTTTTTCAAAAAAAAATTTACATAGCAAAACATTGCTGTTTCAACCCATTTCACATACATTTGTCCCTACTGCTTTGTCCTGTCCCCTGTCTGCATTTTGTCTGTTCTTTCTGCCTGGAAACTGAGAAATGTCCATTGAATCCAAAAAGCGTCCCTTTATGTCAAAAGCGGTTTTAGACCAGCTAGAGAACAGCGATAGTAAATCAGAACCACTTGCAGAATTGAGTGATAATGATTCATGGGGGAAATTCGTCATCAGACACTGAAAACGATTTTGCGACTTTGCTCAGCAATGTGCAAACTTGGCGCTATATTTCAAATTTCAGTGTTTTTGGTTTGATTATATTATTGAATTAAATGTATTATTATTATATTATTTTTTTATGATTATTTATTAAATTATAATTTATGATTTGGTGTTTCAAATTTTTATCATACCCGGGATGTTTACTAGACTCTTGTTCGGACAGATTTCAGTGAGTTATTCCTAAAAATTACAGTCTACAATAAAAAAAACTACATATTTCCATGCAGAATAATGGTACCGCTTTCAGCACCAAAAATCTGAAATAATCACACCGTCAGGGAGGTTAATAAATAAAGGCGTATTGTAAATATCTGAAAACCATCGATTGCTCATGTGAGCCGAGGCTGGTGCCAGGGATGTCTGCCCTCTACATAACCATGCATGTACAATGCAATCCTCTCTCATGGCGACAAACAGCTGAAGGTGCAACAACGGTAAAAACTGAACATAATCAGCAAAGTCTTACTCTGCATTACTAAAGCGACCTTGTTAAGATACAACATCAATAAGTCTAGGTTCACACCTATGCAGATGTTTGATGAGTTTTTGCATTGCATGATGCGCTTTGCATTTTTGATGCGTTTTTTTTTTTTAATTTTTGTTGTTGCTAGGCAGATTTTAAATGCAAAATGTATCAAAAACACATAAAAAACGCAATACATGCTTTTCTGCAGCTTTCCCAGTAAATCTATAGAACCAAAAACGCAATGTTTTGCGTTCAAAAGTGTCCCTAACCCTTCCCATAAAACGCACCGGGTGAAAATGTGGAGATGTGAACCTGTCCCATAGGAAATCATGTTAAATGGACTGTACTGCGTTTCTGAAAAACGCTGCAGGAAGTGCTTAGGTGTGAACCTAGGGTAAGAGACACCCTGTAAATGATAAATTGACACTTACCTGTCCAGTGGGCACCACTATCGAACACTTCCAGTGCGTCATATCTAGCCTCCTGCAGGGCACTGTGGTTCCCCCCTTCTTGGACATTACGTCACCTGCAAGACACTCTGGGTTCACCCCTCAGCAACTGTGTCCTGTAGTGGCGTGATAGCCAGGTGGGAAGAAGCACAATGCATAGCAGGAATACGATATCCAAACGATTCTAGAAGTGCCAGCCACCAGAGGAGCCAATCACTACGCAGGATAGGGCAGCCTGGACAGGTAAGTATTCAATACATTCCTTTACAGGATGGCTGTTCAATGTTTTATCCCATTAACACCTGTCCACTGTGATCTTTAATTACCTATCATCACAACTGTTCACCAAGTGACCCTCCTAGCGATGAAATGTGAGAGCCTATAGGCATTGGTGGGCGTCTTGGCATGAGGAAATCACAACACCACCACTAGGATCACCGCCAGATCAGATCCTCAGCAATTTCAAAGATGGTTCAAAGATGGTTCTCTCATCTAGCAGTAATACATTCCTACAATAAACCTGTTTCAGATCTGCATCTCTCTTTGTACATCACCAGGACTACTCATCACTGCTGCTCTCTGACCACTACTCGCTGTACATCACCATGACTCCTCATCACTGCTGCTCTCTGACCACTACTTGCTGTACATCACCAGGACTCCTCATCACAGTTACTCTCTGACCACTACTCACTGTACATCACCATGACTCCTCATCACAGCTACTCTCTGACCACCACCACTACTCGCTGTACATCACCATGACTCCTCATCACAGCTACTCTCTGACCACTACTCGCTGTACATCACCATGACTCCTCATCACAGCTACTCTCTGACCACTACTCGCTGTACATCACCATGACTCCTCATCACAGCTACTCTCTGACCACCACCACTACTCGCTGTACATCACCAGGACTCTTCATCACAGCTACTCTCTGACCACCACCACTACTCGCTGTACATCACTAGGACTCCTCATCACAGCTGCTCTCTGACCACTACTCACTGTACATCACCATGACTCCTCATCACAGCTACTCTCTGACCACTACTTGCTGTACATCACCATGACTCCTCATCACAGCTACTCTCTGACCACCACCACTACTCGCTGTACATCACCAGGACTCCTCATCACAGCTGCTCTCTGACCACTACTTGCTGTACATCACCATGATTCCTCATCACAGCTATTCTCTGACCACCACCACTACTCGCTGTACATCACCAGGACTCCTCATCACAGCTACTCTCTGACCACCACCACTACTCGCTGTACATCACCAGGACTCCTCATCACAGCTACTCTCTGACCACTACTTGCTGTACATCACCATGATTCCTCATCACTGCTACTCTCTGACCACCACCACTACTCGCTGTACATCACCAGGACTCCTCATCACAGCTACTCTCTGACCACTACTCACTGTATATCACCATGACTCCTCATCACTGCTGCTCTCTGACCACTACTTGCTGTACATCACCATGACTCCTCATCACTGCTACTCTCTGACCACTACTCACTGTACATCACCATGACTCCTCATCACAGCTGCTCTCTGACCACTACTCGCTGTACATCACCATGACTCCTCATCACAGCTACTCTCTGACCACTACTCGCTGTACATCGCCATGACTCCTCATCACTGCTGCTCTCTAACCACTACTCGCTGTACATCGCCATGACTCCTCATCACAGCTACTCTCTGACCACTACTCGCTGTACATCGCCATGACTCCTCATCACAGCTACTCTCTGACCACTACTCGCTGTACATCGCCATGACTCCTCATCACAGCTACTCTCTGACTACTACTCGCTGTACATCGCCATGACTCCTCATCACTGCTGCTCTCTGACCACTACTCGCTGTACATCACTATGACTCCTCATCACTGCTGCTCTCTGACCACTACTCCCTGTACATCACCATGACTCCTCATCACTGCTACTCTCTGACCACTACTCGCTGTACATCACCATGACCCCTCATCACAGCTACTCTCTGACCACCACCACTACTCACTGCACATCACCATTGTTCTCTGAACACAAGCACTTCTAGCACACCATCATCACTCCCCGCTAATCACCATCACTCTCTGATCACATTGCTCCTTGTACATCATGACTGCTGTCTGAATACAACCACTACTCTTTGTACGCCACCTTCACCCCCTGCACAGTACCATCGCTCCCTGTACATCACATTACTTTTTGTACATCAGTCTGTGATCTCCATTGTTTTCTGACCACCACCACTGTTTGTGCACATCACCATTGCTCCTAACACTACTTATTACCACTGCTCTCTGATCATCACCACTATACCATACACATTACCACTACACTTCGCAACCCATCGTCGCTACCTGCACACCACCATCGGTTCCTATTACATCTCCATTGCTTTGTACACCATTTTAGCTCCTTGCACTCTTTATCACCACTGCACTCTCAACACCACCATTACTCTTTGGGCACCACCATCACTTCTTGCACATCAGCACTGCTGTCTGATCACATCGCTCCTTGTGCATCATGATTGCTCCTTGCACTCCTTATTACCATTACATTCTGAACATCACCACTATTCTCTGCACACATCTTACGTCTTTCATATCGTTCCTTTCACTCCTTATCACCAGTGCTCCTTGCACTCCTTATTACTATTGCTCTCTGGTATCACCACCACAGTATACACATCACTATCACTCCCTGTACAACACAGTTTCTCTCTGAACACCACTAGTACTCTTTGCACACAACCATCACAATTCATTTCTGATCACCACCACTACTCACTGCACATCACCAATTCTCTATACACATCCCCTCTGCTACTTGTACAACATCACTCCTTCTCCCCCTGGCTCTATACACACACCACATCTCTTTACACACAACCCCCCCCAACATTGCCCCCTGTACATCACATCACTTCTTGCACATCACTACAGCTCTGTGATCACCATCGTTCCTTATCACCAATGCTCTCTTAAAAACACTATTCCCTGATCATCACCATCACTCCCGGATCACATTTCTCCTATCACATCACCATCACTCCTTATCACCATTGCTCTCTGAACGCCACCACTACTCCTTGAGCACAACCACTGTTCTTCACACATCACCCTCCGATTACATTGTGCCTTGTGCATCATGATTGCTACTTGCACTCCTTATTACCATTGCTTTCTGATCACTACCACTACTCTTTGCACACCACCATCACTGCGTGACCACATTATCGCTCATCACCATCGCTGTTGTGACCACATCACTGCTTATCACCATCGCTGTTGTGACCACATCACTGCTTATCACCATCGCTGTTGTGACCACATCACTGCTTATCACCATCGCTGTTGTGACCACATCACTGCTTATCACCATCGCTGTTGTGACCACATCACTGCTTATCACCATCGCTCTCTGACCACATCACTGCTTATCACCATCGCTCTCTGACCAAATCACTGCTTATCACCATCGCTCTCTGACCAAATCACTGCTTATCACCATCGCTCTCTGACCACATCACTGCTTATCAACTTTGCTCTCTGACCACATCACTGCTTATCAACTTTGCTCTCTGACCACATCACTGCTTATCACCATTGCTCTCTGACCACATCACTGCTTATCACCATCCCTGAGTGACCACATCACTGCTTATCACCATTGCTCTCTGACCACATCAGTGCTTATCACCATTACTCTCTGACCACATCACTGCTTATCACCATCCCTGAGTGACCACATCACTGCTTATCGCCATTGCTCTCTGACCACATCACTGCTTATCACCATTGCTCCCTGACCACATCACTGCTTTTCACCATCCCTGCATGACCACATCACTACTTATCACCATCCCTGAATGACCACATCACTGCTTATCACCATCCCTGAATGACCATATCACTGCTTATCACCATCCCTGAATGACCATATCACTGCTTATAACCATCACTGAATGACCACATCACTGCTTATCACCATCCCTGAATGACCACATCACTGCTTATCACCATCCCTGAATGACCACATCACTGCTTATCACCATCCCTGAATGACCACATCACTGCTTACCCCCATTATTCTCTGACCACATCACTGCTTATCACCATTGCTCTCTGATCACCATTGCTCTCTGATCACATCACTCCTTATCACCATTGCTCTCTGATCACATCACTCCTTATCACCATTGCTCTCTGATCACATCACTGCTTATCACCATTGCTCTCTGATCACATCACTGCTTATCACCATTGCTCTCTGATCACATCACTGCTTATCACCATTGCTCTCTGATCACATCACTGCTTATCACCATTGCTCTCTGATCACATCACTGCTTATCACCATTGCTCTCTGATCACATCACTGCTTATCACCATTGCTCTCTGATCACATCACTGCTTATCACCATTGCTCTCTGATCACATCACTGCTTATCACCATTGCTCTCTGATCACATCACTGCTTATCACCATTGCTCTCTGATCACAACACTCCTTATCACCATTGCTCTCTGATCACATCACTGCTTATATCACCATTGCTCTCTGATCACATCACTGCTTATCACCATTGCTCTCTGATCACATCTCTGCTTATCACCATTGCTCTCTGATCACCATCACACTGTGCACTCCTCATCACCAATTCTCTCCGCACATCCCCTCTGATCACCATTGCTCTTCCTCCATCACTCCCTCTCCCTTGGCTCTACCCCCCACCTCTGTTCTTTGGACATCCCATTCCCCCATACACATGCCATCGCTGTGCTCTCCTGGCCCGGTGGGATCGGACAGCCCGGCCAGTGTCCGCACACCCCGCTCCCTGCCCGTCCTCTCCCCGGTGCCCCCCGCTCACCCGCAGACTCGCCGGTGTTGATCCAGTCCGGGTTGGCGATGCTGGCGATGGCGAAGATATCGGCGGCCAGAAACAGACATCCTGATATAATGGTCAGTTTATCCATATCTTTCCCCCCCCGCCGCTGCCCGCTCCCCTCTCACACGGAGGGGGGAGATCCCTCCGCATACAAGACAAACAACCCAGCGCTGAGGACCGGGCCGGACACTGCCCCGGAACTCGATCCCCTTCTCCGGAGAGACCCCCGGAAGTAAACATGACTCACTGGTCCTCCCCCTCCACCTCCCCCCAACCTGCTGGCTGCGGCGGCTCCCAGTCACTCTGTTACTACGGAAGCTGACAGAGGCCATGTCTGCCTAGCAACAAGGAGCGCCGTCTGAGTGCTGTGCGCTCCTCCAGCTGCTCACTTGCAGTTCACACTTGTCACTGTTCTCTCCTAGGTGTTTGTATGATGGAGGGGACACCAGCACACGACTGGATGGATGCTGCTTGTGACTGCCAGGATATTGTACAAAATACAACCCAGAAACAAATGGCACAAAATGGGGGGATAGTCTATATATATATATCTATATTAGTTATTATTCAGGATTTAGTCTAGGTTCACACTTATGCAGGTTACGTTTGAGGCATTTCTGCATTGCGTTTTGCGTAGCGTTTTGGCTCTTGCGGTTTTTCTGTGTTTTTGATGCGTTTTTCCTTGTTGATAGGCAGATTTAGAACACATCAAAAACGCAATACAATGCAGCATTCCCATTGAAGTCTATAGAACCAACAATGCACCGTGTTGCATTCAAAAAAGTCCCTGACCCATTCCAAAAAACGCACTGGGTGAAAACGTGGAGATGTGAACCTGTCCCATAGGAAATCATGTTAAATGGACTGTACTGCGTCTCTGCAAAACACGGCAGGAAACGCTTAAGTGTGTAGGGTTATATAGTGCCAACAGCACAGTGCTTTACACCATGAGGGCAGAACGTGGGACATACTAAAATGAATGACGGAAGGAAATGCCCATAGAGAATGATGAAACAGAAGGGAATGCCAATAGAGAATAATGGAACAGAAGGGAATCCCCATAGAGAATGATGGAACAGAAGGGAATGCCCATAGAGAATAATGGAACAGAAGGTAATGCCCATAGAGAATAATGGAACAGGAGGAATCCCCATAGAGAATAATGGAACAGAAGGGAATCCCCATAGAGAATGATGGAACAGAAGGGAATGCCCATAGAGAATAATGGAACAGAAGGGAATGCCCATAGAGAATAATGGAACAGAAGGGAATGCCCATAGAGAATGATGGAACAGAAGGGAATGCCCATAGAGAATAATGGAACAGAAGGGAATGCCCATAGAGAATAATGGAACAGAAGGGAATGCCCATAGAGAATGATGGAACAGAAGGGAATGCCCATAGAGAATAATGGAACAGAAGGGAATGCCCATAGAGAATGATGGAACAGAAGGGAATGCCCATAGAGAATGATGGAACAGAATGGAATGCCCATAGAGAATGATGGAACAGAAGGGAATGCCCATAGAGAATGATGGAACAGAAGGGAATGCCCATAGAGAATGATGGAAGAGAAGGGAATCCCCATAGAGAATGATGGAGCAGAAGAGAATCCCCATAGAAAATGATGGAACAGAAGGGAATCCCCATAGAGAATGATGGAACAGGAGGGAATCCCCATAGAGAATGATGGAACAGGAGGGAATGCCCATAGAGAATAATGGAACAGGAGGGAATGCCCATAGAGAATAATGGAACAGAAGGGAATGCCCATAGAGAATAATGGAACAGGAGGGAATCCCCATAGAGAATAATGGAACAGAAGGGAATGCCCATAGAGAATAATGGAACAGAAGGGAATGCCCATAGAGATTGATGGAACAGAAGGGAATGCCCATAGAGAATGATGGAACAGAAGGGAATGCCCATAGAGAAAAATGGAACAGAAGGGAATGCCCATAGAGAATAATGGAACAGAAGGGAATGCCCATAGAGAATAATGAAACAGAAGGATAGAGAGAAAACAGGTGGCGCGCACACTTAGTGCATTATCTAAGGTTAATTGTAGGAATGAAATAATAAAAACATACTCACAGACGAAGCATGTATCTAAAAAGCATAGAAAAATGACAATGGCCACAACAGCGGGCAAGGTGTTCTCACTGTCAGTGCGGTCAAATGGCTGACGCGTTTCGGGGACGAATCCCTTTCCTCAGAGCTGATGACCAACCTCTGATGCTGATGTATGATGTATGGACAGAAAGAGCTTCGCTGTTGAGGCTTTTTAGATACATGCTTCGTCTGTGAGTATGTTTTTATTATTTCATTCCTACAATAAACCTTGGATAATGCACTAGGTGTGTGCGCCACCTGTTTTCTCTTTTTCTCTCTATCCAGTGGCTGAATTCCCTGTTTGAGGAGGGCTGCACCCCTGGAACATTTCCTTTGGTTGTCGCTGTCCTGGTACCCTTGGCTTCCCTTTTGGCTGTGCATATCCTGAGGCGCTGGAGAGTACATACGATATAATGGAACAGAAGGGAATGCCCATAGAGAATAATGGAACAGAAGGGAATGCCCATAGAGAATAATGGAACAGAAGCGAATGCCCATAGAGAATACTGGAGTCAGAACCATTAGACATATCACATACAGTATAGAAGGCATACTCTGCAAAGTCAGTGGTGATGTTAATAATAGACTAATGTTTTCTATGGAATGAGAAGGGTGAATGACAGAAGGGAATGCCCCGCAGAATATAATGGGAAGCAAAATATGAATGTACTTGCAGAAAAATCTGTGTCACGTAGCAAATTAACCTTTCCCACAGGTGATCCTCAAGTAGAGTAGCAGATTGTAAAATTGAAATCATTTGGGATTATATCTGTTTTCTATGGAATGATAGGTGAATGACACAAAGGAATGTGCCCATAGAGTATAATGGAAAGTATAATGTTACCTGGCGTCAGAACTAGTCAACATTCAGCACAGTGGCTAAATGGTTAGCACTTCTGCCTGGCAGTACCAGGGCTGTTGGTTCAAATCCCAACCATGGCACCACTTGCCTGGTGTTTGCATGTTGTGCCTGTGTGGGTTTCCTCCGAGTACTCTGCTTTTCTCCCACACTCCAAAGACATGCTGGCAGGTTAATTGGATCCTGTCTAAATTGGCCCTAGTATGTGTATGTATGAACGTAAATTAGGGACTTTACATTGTACGCCCCTTGAAGGGTAGAGACTGATTTGAAAGTACAATGTATATGTAACGTGCTGTGTAAATTGACGGTGCTATATAAGTACCTGTAATAAATAAAAACATTCAAAATAAATCTTTAGCAGAAATACTTTCCACATTCAGTGGTGATGACATTGAGATGAAGTGGGATTATCATTGGTTTCTATGGAATGACAAAGGTAGAGTAGCAGATGGTAAATTGAAATAATTTGGGATTATAGCTGTTTTCTATGGCATGACAAAAAGGAATGCCCATAGAGTATAATGGGAAGTAAATGTGACTTTAGATTCGAAGCATTAGACATATCAAATCAATTCGTAGAAGATTATAGTTGTTTTCTATTGGGATTATAGTTGTTTTCTATGGAATGACAAAGGTGAATGACAAAAGAGAATGCCCATAGAGTATAATGGGAGCCAAGATGTGACCTGGAGTCAGAACCAGGGCCTTGGATAAGTCCTCCTGTACGGAGCCTGCAGAGGGAGCTATATAGGGGATCAGTTCCAGTAATTGCCCCCCCCCCACCACACCCATCACCCGCCCTGTGCACCATCCTGTGTGCCCCCATCCCCACAGTGCTGTCGGCTTCCCTCCTCTCCTTCCCACCAGCAGCTGCAAGCACAAAAGAGGATCCTTCAGGTTAGAGGGGGGGGGGGTCTAGTAAATATGTCGAATTTACCAGCCCCTTCCTTTCCTGAATTACCACAATGTGTTTATTCATAACTGAAGCATAGTAAACTGTGTTTTTAATTTTTTTTTTCGGGGGGGGGGGGGGAGGCTGTCAGGTTGGCTGTATGGGACCCCATGGTTTCTAACAGCAGCCCTGGATCTCTTGATCTAGAACAATTACAGCCTCAACTGCCAGAAGAATTGTTCAGGATATAAAGAAAAACCTACAGGCAATCCCAGGAGAAATACAGACTGCTCTTGAAAAAGATGGTATGGTTGTTTCAAGGAGCACAATACGACGATACTTGAACAAAAATGAGCTGCATTGTTGAGTTGCCAGATAGAAGCCTTTACTGTGCTAATGCCACAAAAACACCCAGTTACAATATGCCTGACAACACCTTGATACACCTCACAGCTTCTGGCACACTGTAATCTGGAGTGACGAGACAAAAATAGAGCGTTATTGGCACAAACATAAGTGCTATGTTTGGAGAGGGGTCAAAAAGGCCTATAGTGACAAGAATACCATCCCTACTGCGAAGCATGGTGGTGGCTCACTGATGTGTTGAGGGTGTGTGAGCTCAAAAGGCATGTTTGCTGCAAAAACAACACTGCACATCACCAAAAGAACACCATACCCACAGTGAAGCATGGTGGTGGCAGCATCATGCTTTGGGACTGTTTTTCTTCAGCTGGAACTGGGGCCTTAGTCAAGGTAGAGGGACTTATGAACAGTTCCAAATACCAGTCAATATTGGCACAAAACCTTCAGGCTTCTGCTAGAAAGCTGAACAGGAAGAGGAACTTCATCTTTCAGCATGACAACGACTCAGAGCATACATCCAAATCAACAAAGCAATGGCTTCACCAGAAGAAGAAAGTTTTGGAATGGCCCAGCCAGAGCCCAGACCTAAATCCGATCGAAAATCTGTGGGGTGATCTGAAGAGGGCTGTGCACAGGATATGCCCTCGCAATCTGACAGATTTGCAGTGTTTTTGCAAGGAAGAGTGGGCTAATATTGCCAAGTCAAGATGTGTCATGCTGGTAGACTCATACCCAAAAAGACTGAGTGCTGGAATCAAATCAAAAGGTGCTTCAACAAAGTATTAGTTTAAGGGTGTGCACACTTATGCAACTATATTATTTTAGTTTTTTATTTTTTACTTCCCTTCACCTAAAAGATTTCAGTATGTTGTTCAACTGAGTTGTACAGTTTATAGGTTACATTAAAGGTGGAAAAAGTTCTGAAATGTCTCATTTGTCTCATTTTTTTTACATCACAGAAACCTGACATTTTAACAGGGGGTGTGTAGACTTTTTATATCCACTGTATACCACCTGCAAACATTTCAGGGCCTCATACACAACTATTACAAAAGACTGTACGCTGTCATTGATGCTAAAGGGGGTGTTACACAGAATTAAGAACTAAATGTATGCAGACTTTTGAACAGGGGTCATATAATTTATTTACTTGTCATGTTTTGTTTTATGATTGTGCTATTTTGTTAAAATGGTACTGTATATTACCAATTCTCCAAGGGTATGCAAACTTTTGAGCACAACTTTATCAGCTGACCCAAGGAGGAGGTGTAGATTAAGAGTAAGAGAGGTCCAAGGACAAAACCTTGGGCAACCCTAATGGAAAAAGGAATAAGAGAGGAGTTGTAAGTGACATGGAAGATGATATGAGATAGGTAAGATAACCAACAAAAAGTACAGCCATAAATACCAAGGGATTGGAGTTTTTTATGAGAGGGTGGTTAACTGTATCAAAGGCAGCAATGAGGGCCAAGAGTAAGAGCACAGAATAGTGTTTTTTTGTTAATAAATTGTTTGTTAGTTTTAGGAAAGCAGTTTCTGTGACTTGTTGCAGGCAAAATCCAGGTGGAGGGGGATCAAGAAGGTTATTCTCAATGAGGTGACAGCTCATGAGATGGGTCTTAAATTGTCAAGATTGGTGGGGTCCAGTGAGGGCTTTTTAAGTATGGGGGTGACCAGTGCATGATTTAAAGGGTTGGGGAAGATTCCAGTAGAGAGGGATATACTGTATATACAATATATATATATATATATATATATATTGGCAGTGTGGGCTATACCCCAGGATTCTCATCCAGGCAGGTTGAGGGGCTCCAGGGGGTTTGCTTAATGCAGAGAAAACTGGATTTTCTGTTACCTCATTGTTTTCTAAAGTCCATGTTGGGACCTGGTTCCTGGAGATTTCAAAGAGATCCGGGTGGGATGAAATCTCCTGTCCTGGGTCCAGGGTTTGTGAACAGCCAGCACACTGATTACACAGGTGTGTGCAGGCCTTTTTGGAGAGGCCTTACCATGGTTCTGGGCTCCACCCCGGAAGACATGAGATCATTTCCCAGGAGTTAGGAGAGCTCCACCTAGGAGAGGTGGGAGCCAGAGCATCAAGGGGCTGCTAGCCATGTGTAGAAAAGAGTCTGCAGGAGGCAGACGAGAGCCTGAAGTGGAAGGCAAGAACGGCTGTATTGTATGTATAAGCCAGGAGGCTGAATGTCTATTTGTTTGGAAGAGTGAAATGTTGGAAACCCATGTGAGGGAAATCTATGAGTTTGATTTATGGAACTTTCTTTTAAATAAAAATGGGCAAGAACAGCCCTTAAAAAAGAGAAGAAAGCAAGTGGTGGTGTCCTTTAAAGCCCTACCCTTGATGCTAGTTCTCACAATATATATATACACAAAGGTTCTTCAAAAAGTTTCTGCGCTTTTATATTTAAAGCTTTGTGGCCATTGCAATGTGAACAGACCTGAGCGGTCGCCATGTCCACTTGTAGGTAGGCATTTGGTGGTGGTTGGATATTTGAAAAATATTGGAAAAAAAAAAGACATGGATAATTCACTTATTATCCCCTTGCCACCTGTGTGAATGAGGCATAACAAGCGTAAGACAAAGAATTACTTGCAGTGCAAATGGTTTAGTACAGAGCTGCTTAGGAGTGGTTGCACAATGAAGGCTAGATGGCAGTGACATATAGCATAGAGTATTTGAAAGGAGAGTATAAGAATAAATTACTAGTAATAAACTGCAGAGTACTGTTCAGTCTAGTGCAAACAGAGTTACTGGCAGTTTCCTGGGGGAGGTGTAATACCTCTCTCACAAGGAGGCTGGGTGTAGTTGGTAGCTCAGGAGGTCGATCATAGAGATTTCCAGACAAGTTCCACAGAAGGGTGGTCTGGATGAGACTCTGGTCCGGATGTCCATGTAGTGGCAGAAGTCAAAGGGATGGGTTTACTAGGAGGTGGCTGAATATACAGGGTCAACCCACTGGAAGGGTAACATATTGGGGCCAGCTAGCACAGTGACCAATACAGTGGCTGGGACTTAAAGTGAAACTGCATGCTCTTGCTCTTTAATATGGTAGGAGGACCCCACCTATTCACAGCTTACATACTTAGTCACTCCTGTCCCTCTGGGTCTCTCTGAGCACATGACGGTGGGAAACAGTGGAATTTATAACCTGTGGGTGTGTCCAGGAGTTATAGGGATTGTGAGAGCCAACAGAATTGTGGGAAAAGGAAGTAAAGGGGCCTGCACCTAGTAGAACAAGGTGGGTAGAGAGGGACTCCACATCTCTGCAGATGGTTTGGGGAAATGCATGTCTTTTTGATGCCTAGATAGTGACACCACTCCTGAAAGAACTTGCTCTCAAAGATCTTGATCTGAGTACATTTTCTGTGGGCAGCCGTAGGTAAGGCAGAAATGCTTCCAAAACATTTGAGTGGCAAATGATGTACTTTGAGTTGGTGCTGCAACCACAACTTTTGTAAAGTGGTAAACCTTCACAATCACATGATCTTAACCATCTTCCAAGTTGTCAGAAGTAAGAAAGTCGAAAGGCAGTACATCCTGCAGGATGTGTCAGATACCCAGGCCTTGGTCCCCATTTGAAGAACAGAGCACACAGTGTTGTCAAACCTGTGACAAAACTGGGAGACACCCAGATGTCCCATTTCCACATGAATTCTCTCTGCCATGGAAAGGGTTTGAGCACTTGACAGCATGACCTTCCAGTTCACCGACAAGCATCATTCTTTGGTACTGTCTCCCAAGATGAGGCAGGGCCAGTTGCTAAGCAATCTCCTGGCTTCTGGCAACAGCTTAGATTTCTCTTTGAAATTTGGTCACTTCCATGACCCTATTGCCTCAGTTGTGGGATAGTGGGTAAAGTCCTCTAATTCACCTGATGTCTGCTCTTAGGTCTCCCTCCAGTAAAGCCTGGGATTTTTTCCTCATAGGCTCCTTCATTCATATCTCATAATTACATATTTAGTGAGGTTGAAAAAAGAACTATCCAATTCAACCAACAGAGAAAAATATGATATTGAAAACCTCCAAACACACAATCCTATACCCACAGTTGATCCAGACGAAGGCGAACCCCCCCCCCCCCCCTATAAAACATGATCCAATTGGCTCCAGTGGGGGAAAAAAATCCTCTTTGATCACCCAGGAGGAAATCTGATATTCCCTGGATCAACTACCCCTGGTGTTACTACCTCTAAATGGTAATATCCAGTTATATTTTGTTCATTTAGGAATACATCCAGCCCTTTTTTAAAAACAACCTACTGAGCTGCCCAGAATCAGTAATTGAGAGAGTCTATTCCATGTTCCATATGTGAAGGTTAAATCTCTTTTCTTCCAGATATAAGGAGTGAACCCTTGTCCTCTGTAATGATCTGAAAGTGAATAACTCTACACCAAGTTCACTGTATGGACCACTTATTTATTTATACATGTTCCCTCCTCTAGAGAGGGAGAGAGTAATTTCAATTCCTTCAATCTTTCCTCATAGCTGAGCTCCTCCATGTCTCTTATCAGTTTGGTTGCCCTTCTCTGCACTTTCTCCAGTTTCCCAATGTTCTTTTTGTGAATTGGTGCCCAAAATTGAACTGCATATTCCAGATAAGGTGTTACTAATGATTTGTACAGGGGCAAAATGACGACATCTCTCTCTCTCTTCAGTCTATACCTCTTTAAATACAAGACAGTATTTTGCTATGTTTAAAAACTGCAGCTTGGTATTGTATGCTATTATTAACTCTATGATCTACCAGAACACCCAGATTCTTCCTGACCTTTGATTCTTCCAGCTTTTCTCCTCCTAGTGTTTATGATGCATGCATGTTCTTAGCCCCCAAGTGCATAACTTTGCATTATTCAACATTAAACTTCATTTGCCACATAGTTGCCCAATTAAATAGTGCATTGAGGTCGGCTTGTAAGTTGGAGAGATCCTGCAAGGTCATTATTCCACTGCATAGATTGGTGTCATCTGTAAACATTTAAATGGAACTTTTAATCTAAACTGGTCTTGATGTGACCAGTTATGAGGCTCACGGGACAGGAGTGTCTGTCACCTATTTTTTTTCCCCAGGGTGATAGTGTAAGAAGAATGTGAACTTGTCCAGACAGGCCACCCATCATTGTTCTAGAGCAGAAAGTTAAGTTCTTTGAAGATGTACAACTGATTGTTATCCATCCAGACTTCAAACATGGCCCCTGCTAGGTACTCTACTAAGCATGTTGTGACTGTCCACACTGGCATCAACAGTGCCAGCTTGGTGTAGGCAATGACAGCCCCCCCCGCCTGACCATCTTGTACTTGTGAGAACACAGCCCTTAGACCCTGGTACTGATGTTGGTTCTTAATTGGAATGGTAGAAAGAAGTCAGCAAAGGCCAATACAATGGCCAACATCAACTGCTTACTTCAAGAAGTCAGACGTTCCATGTTGTTTTGGTACCCATTCCACTTTCGTGTGGCTCCCCATCTGGCATACTCCATGCAGGAGCTTTTGGATCAGGGCAAAGTGGTGTGGGTAGTGCTTGAAAGAACATCAGTAATATCCTTCCAGCCCTAGCAAATCTCTGACTTCAGCCACGGTTACCAGGGGCTTCCACTTTTGATTTTCTCGAGGCTAGACAGCATGCAGTATTTGGAGATGATGTGTCCCAGAACGTGAATAGATGACACGTCTTGGGTTTGAGTTTCAACTCATACTTGTGCAGCCATGCAAGCACAGCATCTATATGGGCAATATGTTCCTTGAATGTGGCAGAGAATACCACTACATCATTTAGGGGTTGGCAAACTTCAGTCCTCCAGCTGCAAGGCTTATCAAGTCTCTGACAGCAGCAAGCATTACTTCCAGAGGCAGAGGCATGATAGACTTGTAGTTCTGCAACAGCGCGGGGGGGGGGGTTGAATTTTGCCTACCCTTTATCTAGATAAATCAGGATACTATAAAGGTCCATGTTCCCGAGATAGTGTTCCATTGTTATTTGGAAAAAGGCAGGCATTTTTTTCAGTCCTTGGGAATTCTTTTGACCTGGCCCAACTCACGGGGGTGATAAAAGTGTTCAAAGGATTCCTCAATCATTTAAAGAGGCTAGGCATCCCTCATGGTAACAGCATTCAGGCACCTATAATCAATATTTAAATGGAGGATGCCATTCTTCATCCATATTAAGATGATTGGAGCCACCTATGAGCTTTTACCTTCTTCAGTCACCCCTTGTTGCAGCCTCTGTGGCATCCTCTGCTGGGCATCTGCTTGACTTCTTGGTAGAGATGGGGAGGTATGCTTCTGCACCTCTCCTGGATAGAAGAACTCCAATGGAAGTGGTACAGTCATGTAATGGTCTCCCTATAAAAACACTTCTGACCATCTATCCAGTGGTCATCTTACTGCCTCTGAGTGAATTATAGTATCTGTTCTCCCTTCCAATCATAATCTGTTTCTACCAACCACTTAGAAGCATTACCTTTGCTGTGTAGCGTTGACCATGGAATTCCCAGAGCTCTCACAGCAGTTGGAAACATTTAACACACAGCATGGCATGTTGTAATGGTCTGGAGTTTGTAACATACAGCAGAATGTAGAGAGAGCATTGGTACACAGTGTGTAATTTACACAGGGCATACAGAGTACAGTGGTCTGAAGTAACAAATACAGGGCACCATACAATGTGCAGTGTTCTAGATTACGATATGTAACATACAGCATATTATGCAGAGTACAGAGGTCCAAGAGTATGTAACCTACAGCAAGGTAAGCAGAGCGCAGCTGCCCAGATGTGACCCCCTAAATATCTGGTTTACATTGTTGGTCAGAGTAGTGTCCTCTTATGCTAGTGGCCCTTGGGAAGAAAGCCCCCTTATAGACTGCTAAGGACATCATTGGTGGTTATTTACAAGCCAGTCCAACGCTGCTTGTTCTATCAAGTGGTGCCTGATCTGGCACCAAAGCAATACAGGCACCGTTGGTCAGTGGGTCAATCCACCTAGGCTGTGGATCAATTCACCTGCATGCTTGATGTGTTCATACGTAGTTGTACATTTTCCTTCCAAATAGCTGCCTACCACCAATTTGCCAATGTGAACAGTAGGTTTGCTGGAAAACTATCAACTGTGCATGTCTGCATGGTACAGACTTGTGGCTTTGGCTGCTAAGGAGCCAAGAGCAACATGTATCTTTGCTAGTCTGCAAAAACCGGTAAGTGAGGATGAAGGATGCTAAAACTGGGTTTAAGTTTGAATACATCTGTTTCTATGCTCAGAGTCAGCATATACTTACGAAACAACAATTTATAAAAAGCTTAAGGTTGCATTTAGTATTGATGTGCTGCCTTCCAATGTGTTAATCCAATGAGAGTAGGAGTTCAAGAATAAAAGAAAACAAACTATAACTACTGATTAAATTGAATGAAATTTGTGCAAGTAACAAAAAAGCTTCACAAATGCAAAGAAATGACATCTTTAATTATATTAAATTTTTATAATATGCTATGATACATTCAAAACCTTTAAAGATTAATCCTCTATTGATGCTAGTAAATACATGGGCACCCTAGTCAGGAAATCTGGTTCCCCCTAGTGGTATTGTATCATATCTGTAAAAAGCACATGCATGAAAATTCTCTACAACAAAGGTAAAATAAAAACATATTAGAAATCACTACGGTGAAAATTTTTTTAACAAAGCCCAGAAGTAATAAATAGAAGTAAACAAAATGATCAACTGAGTAAGAGCAGTAGGGGAAAACACGATATGTTAGAATATAACAAAGTAGAAACTCAGAGAAAAAAAAATAACCTACTGATGAGCTTTTGTGGCCATGTTGGTAACACTCGCTGACCAGTGGCAGTTATCGCGTTGCAAAACTATAACAGCTTTTTTCTTTTTTTTTTCTGAATCACTGCCATCAAATAGAATATTAAAATAAAAGCACATAAAAGTAAGGAACAAACTAAGGACAATGAAAATGACTTGACTTGAAATTATTTACAGCCAGATTACATTTTTTGTTCAAATACATTTGCAACCTTTCATAGGTCCAAGAAACAGAACTGGAGAACTGTCCTTGGGCCACCAGAAGAAACAAAACCTAAATTCCTCTAAGGGAAGAAAGAACCCACAAACTGATGTGGTCAAAAGGAACAGGGTCAAAACCCCGACAAAGAAGAAAGGCCTTAGGACTTTACACCCTTGATCCCCTAAGAATGAGGGATGAGAGCTCCATGTCTGCAAGATGGTTTGGCCAGACAACTGACCTTGCTAGACAAGGTTGAGCAAGAAGAATCCTGAGTAGGTAGAACAACAGCCTAAAAAAGTGTTCCACCCATCAGGTAAAATAGAAATTTGGTCTCACAAAGCCAAAACAACAGAAGGGGTACAATGCAAGGAAGCACCCCCCCCCCCCCAGAAGGGTAGGCAAGGCAAGGGATATAGACCCTGGTGTGAAGAGCTGAGGATAGCTGAAGAATATCTTCCCTGGTACTCTTGAAATGCCTCTGTCGCAACCTCAGAGGACTCTGCTTAAGAGCAATCCTGTCTATCCTTGGTGTCTAGCTATAAGCCTAAGAATGCTTCTACTCCCCCAGATCCAACAAAGCATCAGCATTCGAGGAGCAAGAAATAGAAGACTTATTTGAATGACCAAGAGGTATGCCTGGTTGGAAGTCAACATAAAGAAAGAAACATGTGGCTCTTCTTCAAGAGGGCTGTGAATGCTTCAAGGAAAGAGGACCTAGTCCTGCTTGGACAAGTCCCCCAAGATTAGTAAGGAGTTCGTCCCACCTGCTGGGGGATACCTACAGAAGGAGACTAGTATGTCCTTACCTGACCAGCTTGGCCTGCAACACAGGATCTGAGGAGCACATGTAATCAGAAGCTTCTAGGTGAGAGGAATCAGTGTTCAGTAAATTTCCCCTAAGGGGATCAAAGTGCATGATACTCTATCCCACTACATCATCCAGCACAGGGATCAGACTACTTTTCCTGACACAGGAGGGACTCCTAACCATTCATGGAGGTAAAGGCACAGTAGAATTTCAATGGTGTCCAATGGAGTCTTACCCAGGATGTCTGAAAAAGGCAAGATTCCATGAAGTTGAGGGAACCAGATGTTCTGGACAGTCAGAAACTTGGGGGAGCATGAATCCTCCAGGAAATAAATCCCCAGATACAGGAAGCAGAGACCTTACTATCTGCCTGAGAGTAAGGATGTGTGGCCACACCAGAAACTACCTGGTTCACAGACGCCGACATGCTAGACTGCAAGAGCAGAGACAGTGGCTAAGGTAGGCTGAGAAAAAAAAGTGTGAACAATTAGAAGTCTCTGAAAGAAGGATCCCCTAACACCTGACACTCCTGCAAGGGAGAAGATGAGGGATATTCCTTGTCTAATGATGAGGGCCCTAAAAGACCACCTATTGTGGAAATATGTAGTGAGGGGAAGGGTATTTACCCTCACCTATATGTAGATCCCAGAGGTAAAATCTATCAAGGCTAGATCCAGACAGATTTTTTTACAGACTAGGCCTTTCAGGGAGTTGCAATAGGATCCCTGAAATTGACCCTCTTCACAGGGGATGGTCAGAGTATCCCGCAATGGGGATGCCAGGACAGGGCACTAGGTCTAACAAAAGAGTGCAGTCTCCCCACTCATCTCCCTCATCCCTATCCAAGTTCTCCAAAAACAAAAACAACATCCCTAGACTGGTTATTGAAGAAACATGTGTGTGAGCCTATATACCTGGCTATGAGGCAAAGCTTTTGGGGAGGACCTGGACAGTATACCTGAAGCTCTTATGGGAGTAGTGCTACATGTTATATTTGTATAACTTTTCCATACTATTTAGTTAGGCCTTGCTAGTTAATTTCTTTAAAAAAAGGGTGCCAAACCCTAGTGATCTTTGATCTTTCATGTTGTTCAGATAGATCTTCTCCTCTCAAAGGTTGCTTACCCTTGCTATAGGCTCAAATGATGACTTTTCTAAGTCATGTAGCAGTGGTAGAGTGAGAAGCAGGATGTTTCCTACCATAATCCTCAGGAATGTCAAAGAGTGAATCTGCATGTCTAAAAGAAGCTGTAGCTAAGAGGTAGACTTACAGAGTGTGTACCAGTGGAGTGAGAGTTCCCTGGAATGTATGTTACTCTAAAATGTGAAGAACAACCTTCTGGTTAAGGTGTAAGGAGGAGATTTCCTTGGAAAGAAAGAAACCTTAGTCTTCATTACAACCTTATCCCTGAATAACACTGAGAAAGGCTCTGTACAGGACAATGCTGCCAACTAAGATACCTTGCAAAAGTGAAAGCAACAAGGAAGGCAACCTTGTCAATGAGGGTAGACAGAGGATAACATGATAGGCTCGAAAATATTGAGATCCCATAATGTTACTCAGGAGAATATGGGGGGGTTGGGGGCAAAGTGACCAGAACCCTGTATAAAGGCTTTCACCAATAAGGCAGTTGGCCAGTGGTCTTTGAAATCTAAAGCTAAGATTTGACCCTTGATAGATGCTGATCCAGATTGCATTGGTGGAAAGAAAGGATTTGTCCCAGGGAGTCCTTCCTGGGATGCCATTTCCTGGCCTCACACCATACAAAGTAAACCTGTTGGATGTGATTGAAGTCTTTGCAAGAAGTGAACTTCCTGGCCCCTAAGAGAATAGGAATAACAAAATCTGATCCTGGCCCTCAACAGCCAGAGAAGCAGGATTGTGGACCAGACCCTGAGATAGAAGGTCTGGATTGTGGGGAAGAATTCACCAAGAATCACTACACCCTGAGATAGAAGGTCTGGATTGTGGGGAAGAATTCACCAGGAGTTTGAGCACCATATCCTCCTGGGCCAGTTCGATGCAATAAAAATCTCCAGAATGCCTTCCATCTCAATCCTGCAGGGCAACAATGGAGGAGCTTTCAAGAGGTAAATGTTTATATCAGGATGAACTGAACTGAAAGTTACAGGGGCATTCACTGCAAAGGCACAAGGATTGCTGGTCCTGGCAACAACCTGTTCAGTGCTTTGTTGAACTTGGATGCGATAAGGTACACACCCAGTGCCCCCCACAAGCAACAGAGGGCTTGAACTCCCTTTCACGGTGAAGAGACCATTCTCTAGAATCCAGCTGTTGACTACTGATGGTTTGCCTTCCAATTTTCCATCTGGAATGTGCAGAGCAGTAGGAGTTCTGCCCAAGCTAGAAAGAGGTCCACGTCTCTTTGAGCTGCATGACATCCCATCTCTCCCTAATGTTTGATATAGGCCACTGTCATGGAATTGTCCAACTAAACCCTTCTTGGGTAACCTTGTAATGTTGGATAAACAACTGAGATTAAAGCAAACAAAAGGGAATCAAATTCAAAAGTTTAAGAGCATACCAGCCACTATGTTTTCTGACTGTAACCGAAAGCATCACTCCATATGCAAACCCTTAGGGACCAGAGATCGCAAATAGCACTGTAACCCTGACTCATCACAGTCCTCTCAGCCACCAAGGGGTGCATGTTAGGGACCAATACCCAACCAAATCTTCACCCTTCTAGTCCATATACCCCTCATGAGGCCTTCATGGACAGGGTTATAATATATCAAGTAAATATCTTGCAATTTGTGCCTAATGCAAGCACCAGTGCTCAAAGCCACATTACAGGCTGGCCCCACATCATCTTGCTGGTGGGATTTGGGTACAGTCCCCCAAGGCTCAACAGAGGAATCAACCAATCTGGAAAGCTGCAGGGGTTATGTAGCATCTAGCAATATTGCTGCAAGAGTCTTTTTTTTTTGTACTTTCTCACTAATTTAGGTGAAAAGCCACTCACATTGTGCGTATTGTTTATTTTTTTTTATTTTAACTTTTTATTTCATACTTATACAAACAACATTAAAACATTCCATCTTCCAAAATATACTTTTTTTTCTTTTCTCCCCTAAATGAATAAATACATTCTATAACCCCTCCCATCATTTTCTTATCTTTCTCTATCTGTATCCATTTCTCCATAACTTGTTATTCTGACCAATCTCATCGTGATTTCTTAGGCTACCTCCTTTGCTTTTATTAGTTCTGTATCAGATTCTGCGGTTTTAAAATTTAACTAAACACTCCATATTCTTTTAAATATTCCCATCTTATCCTCTTCTAAACTTCTCAATTCTTACATTCTGAAAATACCTTCCACTCTATCTATCCAATCCACCACCCTTGGAACCTCTGCCACTAACCAAAGTTTTGGTATCAAACCCTTTGCTGCACTGATTTAATGGTACAATACTTTATTCCTATTTACTTCCGCCATGGGCTCAGAAAAGTAGAATAAGCATTTCAGTGGGTCCCCTTGAATATCTACCCCACATATTTCCTTGATATAATACGCTATTTCCCTCCAATAAACCTGTATCCTCTGGCAACTCCACCAGATGTGCTCCATATTGCCTTTTCTCCACATCCTCTCCAGCACCATGGGGAGCTTTCCCTTTGCTGCTTATGGGTTATACTGGGTGTTAAATACCATCTCGCCAAGCATTTGTAGTTCATCTCTACTGTGCGCATGTTTATTACCTTGTGTGTTAGGTTAAAAATACCTTCCCATTGCTGAGGGTTGATTTTTATTCCTATTTCCCTTTCCCACTTACTTAAATATCCAGGGGGCTCTACATCATCTAAGTCCACAAGGATTTTATATATCCTAGAGGTGATGTGTTTTGGGCTTAATTCAGCATTCATTAGTTTTTCAAACTGGTTCATTTCTCCTACATCCCTAAAAGGTTGTGGTAAATTTGCAACGAAATGAGACAACTGGTTATACTTCCATTTATCTATTTTAACAAACAAATCCTTATTCTTTTTTTAAATTCTGAAACATGCATAATCTCCCCCCTTTTTTAATAACTTTCAAGTGTGCGTTTTTATCCTTTATCCATCTTCCACTTATTTTAACATTTCCTGGTGCAAAAAAATCTGTTCCCACTAGTGGTATCAATAGTGAATTAAATTCCCATTTTTCCTTATTGTGTAATCTGTCCCATGTGTCCAACACTATCCTAGTCAATTTACTTGTTTCTACATCTAATGTACGAAACCCATGAGGTATCCAAATCATTTTATCTAATTGTGATTTACTTAATTCCCCTTCTATCTTTACCCAACTTTTCCCTTGTGAATTAAAAAACTGATCTATCACCCGTGACAATATCACAGCTGTATAATACTTCTTTAAATTCGGTAACCCCAGTCCTCCACTAAAGCCTAAAAAAACTAATTCAGCCATCACATCAAAGAATTCGTAATCATCCATCTAAAACATTTTTGTTTTGGGTTTAATACTGCTTTAAAGCAGAACTATAGACAAAACTTTTTTTAATTTTGGGTAGAGCAAGGGAGGATTATAATCCCTATCAGATTTTTTTTTTTTTGAGCAAAAATCCCTGAAAATTAAAGGAATCCCTTGGGAACCCCCAGGTCACCAGAACAAGTGTCGCCACTGGAAGATTTCCCTTCTATTACTTCTCCGGGGACAACCCAAAATTTGGGATTTTCTTTACTTTCACTTTCAGTGATAATGGTAAACAGGACAAATAGAGAGGGTGAATCTCCTTAACGGGGGCACAGACAGCTATAAAATCTGACAGGGGTTCCAATTCCTCTCCACTCTATCCAAAACTAAAAAAAAAAAAGTTTTGCCTTTAGTGATACTTTAAAGTGGAGTTTCATTCATTTTTGTGTTTATTAAAAGTCAGCAGCTACAAAAACTGTAGCTGCTAACTTTTAATAAACACACACTTACCTGTTCCAGGGTCCAGCCAGGGGCATATTTACCACAAGGCAAACAAGGCACTTGTCTAGGGCGTCATTTTTCAGGGGGGCAGCACCTTCCCCCCCAGAAGAAGGGATGAAAGAAGGGGCACGCACGCTATAGGAACCAGGTGGGATCTGAGAGAGGTTGCTTGATGGTCTATGTAGAGCCTCTCATTCCCGGGGATGTCTGGAGCTGTGAAGAGGAGTGTCTATCGCCAGGTGGGTAGTGGAAGGCAGGGGTGTTGTTGGTCAATGTCAGGCTCTCTGAGGGTGGAATTGTTCGGTGTCCGTGGGGACAGACAATTTTTGTGTTGCCTAGGGCAGCACAATACCTAAATACACCACTGGGTCCAGTGATGTGCTCACCCACGCCGTCCCTTCTCTGCCTCTTCTCTCCCTGGTGCCAGCATCACAACTGTGAGCACCAGGCTGTGACAGCTTGGGGCTTCACAGCCGGGTGTCCACTGCGCATACACGAGTCGCTCTGTGCATTCTCATTGGACCAGCAGTCTTCTGGGACCTGTGAAGGTGTCCAGGAGACTGCAGGAGGAAGAAGGGGACCAAACTGAGCCAGAAGTGGGAGAGGGTACCTGTCAAAAAACAGGAATCTGTTATTTGGGGAGGCAAATAAGTGGAGCTCCCGCTTTTGAGTGGAACTCCGCTTTAAGTACTTTTAAATCACTGTCTCATGACAGGAATGCTTTAAATTTGTGTCAGAATTACATATCTTAATCTTCTCCCTGCAGCGGGGTACTCAAAGGCAAATAGAATTTAAAGAGCAGCTACAGTTTCTAGAAAAACTAAGTCAGCAGCTATAAATACTGTAGTTGCTGACTTTCAATAGACTATACTTACCTGTCCAGGGACCCAGCGCTGGCATTACTTGAGTCGGTTCACCACCACTCTTCGGATCCTCAGCACTGTTATCTTGCATGTGGTAAGCTGGCTGTGAATACCTGTGGCTTCACAGCTAGCTCCCCACTGCCCATTGTGAATGGACCCGCACTCTCCTGGGACCTGTGACGTGTCCCAGGAGGTTGAAGGAAAGGAAGGGACGACAACTTCTGCTAGAATCGCCTAGGCAATCCCAGCAGATGTGAGAGTGGGTACCTATCAACCTTTCATTCTTCCCTTCACAAAAAAAATTCTACATAAGTGGCAGAGGACAGGGGAGGAGGTGGAAAAGCAGAACTTCGCTTTTAAAGGTGAAGTTCCACTTTAAACAGAAGAGGTTTTGTACATATAACATTTCCAATCAGCCTGTGGTTCAGCTGTGGCAGAAAGGTTTGGAGGAGGATGCAGGTATGTGAAGGCACCTGCAACACTTTTCTTTGTTCCCAATAAAACGCAGTCCCTTTGTTAAGGGTTAACACATTATTTTAGGGGATAGCCCAATTATTAATCTGTAAATTAAATCCTGCACCACCAGCCTATATAAGATCTACTACTTCTAATTATGGGTGGCTGCTTGCAACAAAAAGGTGTTCCCACAAAAAAAAAAAAAAAAAAAATCAAACATATTGCTGTGGCTCCCTAAAATGCTTACTTCATAAATGTGAAGTCTTTACATATTACACTGTGGGAATCCCCTCTCTTGTGTGAGTTTTCACCGCAGACCAGGAATTGCTATTTTAAAGGGCCAGTCACATACAAATAGAAGGATCCATTTGAATTACTGAAAGGGAGATTAATTGGATGGGAGAGAGTCAATATATGGGAGAGATAATACCTTCAGGAATCCACATATAAGGAATTAGGCACTCTGAGCTGTAAGAGGGCAGGTCGCATAGAGGAGGTGAGCACGGATTTCGAATGGTGGAGGATAATGCACCTTTGCATGAGTTTAGAGAAGCACATGGACTCAAATTTATAAAATTGCATTCACCTATAGATTTTTTTTTTAAATAAATTATATGCACTTTAAGAATAACACTTTATTTCAATAGTTGTGTGAATTTGTGATTTATATATGGTTTGGGCACATGTGGGGGATTATATTTGCACCTGCACTTTGATAAGTATTAGCAAATTTTTTTCTAGGTTATATGTATTTATGAATATGTGAGAAACTGTTTTTGCACTTTAGGGAGGCGCAGCAATATATTTATTGATGAATTATTAGGCAATTAGAGGGTTATGTGGTAGAGATTTCTTTAACATGAGACTGCAACAGGGAACATTAAGTCCTCATGCACACTGGACGTTTTTACAGCTGCAGTTTTTGGCTTTTGACATTTTTTCTACAGCCAGTAAACTCCCCAGCATGTTATCTTATGTGTCCATACACACGGACTGTAATCAATGTTTTTTGGCAGGGACAGTTTTTGGCTGGAAACCCCCCCCTCCCCCCAGAACTAGTAGGTTCCTAGAGGTGTTTTTTAGCTGTACAAACGCTAGAACGCTGAAAAACGTGGTAAAATGGGGCAAACCAGTGTTTTTGGACTTTTTATGACCAGAAAAAAAGTTTTTTTTCTGGTCAACAAAAACCTCTAAAAAACGCAGCTAAAACGCTAAAAAACCCTGAAAAACTCAAGTTTTTAATGTGAATTTACACAGCTAACGTTACCAACATTGTTAAACTGTCCAGTGTGCACGGAGCCTTAGATGAGCTGCAGAAGTTACACGTTTTTGTGTAGAGAGCCCTTTGCAATTAATAGTACCAAGCGGTCAGCTCAGAGAACTGACACTGTCTGTAATCTAAGGTGCTCTGGAGGGTATCCAAAGTACAGTGCAGCTGATGTATTGCAAGTTATGAACTGTAGAGAGTCATGGCATCCATTGTACCCAAGCCTCCCAGTTGAAATAACTGAGCTTCTGCTTAGGCAACCTTGATGCCCTGTAGCCCTTAACCAGAGCTGTGGACTGCCTTTATCTTTTTGCCCAAGTGAGACTTTCCCAAGAGATTACAGTCTGCAGTATACCCACTAAACACATAAAAGAGCATACAAACTTTTTCTATGCATCGTTTGGCAACTGCCACAGATAGTGGACCCTACAGCAAATACATACAGCGGGTAAAATAAGTATTGAACACGTCACCATTTTTCTAGGAAAATATATTTCTAAAGGTGCTATTGACATAAAATTTTCACCACATCTGTAACCACCCATGCAATTCTTACATACAAAGAAACCAAAACAAATACGTTTAGAATTTATGTGTAATAAAATGAATTGACACAGGGGAAAAAGTATTGAACACATGAAGAAAGTGAGGTGCAAAAAGGCATGGAAAGCCAAGACACCAGCTGAAATCTATCAGTAATTAGAAAGCAATCCTGCCCCTTGTCAGTGCAAATAAATATCAACTGGTTTAGTCTCAACTCATGGCCTATAAATAGGTGTCTCATTACCAAGAAACATCTCACGATGTGTAAAAGCAAAGAGTTCTCTCAAGACCTTCGCAACCTTATTGTTGCAAAACATTCTGATGGCATTGGTTACAGAAGGATTTTTAAACTTCTGAATGTTCCAATGAGCACTGTTGGGGCCATAATCTGGAAGTGGAAAGAACATCTCACAAGATTTCTGACAGAGGAGTGAAAAGAATTATCATTAGAGTTGTCCAAGTGCCAAGGACCACTTGTGGAGAGCTTCAGAAAGACTTGGAATTAGCAGGTAGAATTGTTACAAAGAAAATTAGTAATGCATTCAACCGCCATGGCCTGTATGCACGCTCACCACGCAAGACTCCATTGCTGAATAAAAAGCATGTTGAAGCTTGTTTACAGTTTGCTGCACAGTACTTAGACAAGCCTATGAATAACTGTGGGAATACAGTCTGGTCAGATGAGACCAAAATTTAACTCTTTGGATGCCATAATACACACCATATTTAGAGGTCAAATGGCACTGCACATCACCCCAAAAACACCATACCAACAGTGAAGCTTAAAAAGCCCTCCCTGGACCCCAATGACCCGAACAACCTCAGACCCATCTCCCTGCTCCCACTTACATCTAAACTCCTCGAGCCCCTCGTCTACACCCGCCTATGCTCTCACCTCAACAACAACAACCTCCTCGATCCCCTACAGTCTGGCTTCCGCCCCCTACACTCCACCGAAACCGCCTTACTCAAACTCTCCAACGACCTTCTAACCGCCAAAGCTAATGGCCACTATTCAGTAATCCTACTCCTTGACCTCTCTGCGGCCTTCGACACAGTTGACCACCCCCTCCTCCTCAAAATACTACACTCCCTCGGCCTCAGAGATTCTGCTCTCTCCTGGCTCTCATCCTACCTGTCACAACGCTCTTTCAGCGTTACCTATAATGCTACCACCTCCCCCTCACTCCCCCTCTCTGTTGGGGTCCCTCAAGGCTCTGTCCTTGGGCCCCTTCTCTTCTCCATCTACACCTCCTCCCTTGGCCAACTCATACACTCTCACGGCTTCAACTACCACCTCTATGCAGACGACACACAAATCTATCTCTCAACCCCCCACCTCACCCCCTCGGTCTCTGCCCAAATCACACACCTACTGAGCGACATTTCAGATTGGATGTCGCTCCACTTCCTTAAACTGAATCTCTCCAAAACCGAGCTCCTTGTCTTCCCCCCAGCCCGAACCCCACCCCCCATTGACTTCTACATCACATCCAACAACGCCAATATCAAACCCGCTCTGCAGGCCAGAGTACTTGGTGTCATTCTGGACTCCAACCTATCCTTCCAGCCCCAAGTCCAATCTTTAACAAACTCGTGCAGACTCCACCTCCGCAACATCGCCCCAGAAACCACTAAGCAGCTCATCCACTCCCTCATCATATCACGACTCGACTACTGCAACTCCCTCCTCACTGGCCTGCCTCGCCGCTGGCTATCCCCGCTTCAGTCGATCCTGAATACGGCTGCCAGACTCATTCACCTTTCCAACCGCTCCATTTCCGCCACCCCCCTCTGCCAATCCCTCCACTGGCTTCCGATTGCGCAACGGATCAAATTTAAAATCCTAACACTGACGTACAAAGCTGTCCACCATACTGCCCCGAACTACATCACTGACCTAATATCCAAGTACCGCCCAGCACGCACACTCCGCTCCTCACAAGACCTCCTTCTCTCTAGTTCCCTGGTCTCCTCCTCCCATGCCCGCCTCCAGGACTTCTCCAGGGTGTCACCCATCCTCTGGAACTCCCTTCCCCAACCCATCAGATTATCACCTACTCTCCTCTCGGCGCACCCTGAAAACCCATCTCTTCAGGGAAGCCTACCTCACCCCCTGCTAACTTGCTGACCTCCTCCACTCTTCCTACCACTCCATCCCCCACAGCTATCTCCTCCTGTACCACTATCCCGTCCCTTCTAGATTGTAAGCTCGAAAGAGCAGGGCCCTCGATCCCCTCATGTTTTGCATTGTATTGGTATTGTTCTGTCACATGTTCTGTCCCCCTTTGTAATGTACAGCGCTGAGTGAACTATTGGCGCTTTATAAATACTGTATAATAATAATAATGTGAACATCATGGTGTGGGTCTGTTTTTTCAGCATACCGTACTGGCAAACTTCATATCTTTGAAAGATGAATGGAAAAATGTACCAAGACATTCTTGATAAAAATCTGCTGCCATCTACCAGGATGATGAAGATGAAATGAGGGTGGACATTTCAGCAAGACAATGATCCCAAACACAAAGTCAAAGAAACTCTCAATTGGTTTCAACGAAAGAAAATAAAGCTGCGAGAATATCCCAGCCAATCGCCTGACTTGAGTCCAATAGAAAATCTATGGAGAGAACTAAAGACCAGAGTTCACAGAAGAGGCCCACAGAACCTTCAGTGCATGCGACTAGTTTCTCCATACAGGAGTTGTCTTGAAGCTGTCATTACCAAACAAAGGATTTTGTACGAAGTATTAAATACATTTCAGCATGTTCAATACTTTTTCCCTGTGTCATTCCATTTTCTTACAAAGACCAAATTTTTAAACTTATTTGTTTTGGTTTCTTTGTATGTATGTATTGCATGGGTTGTTAACAACATGTGGTGAAAATTTCATGTCAATAGCACCTTTAGAAATTTACTGAGAAAATGGTGACGTGTTCAATGCTTATTTTACCCGTTGTATTTGTCCACAAAAAGATCTGTACAGAAATTCTCAGCCACATTCTAAAAGCAGTACATGTCCAACACTTTTGGAATTAGAGTTATATTTTGCACACATTCAGCTTATTGCAAAAGATCCCAAGTAAATATAATAAACCATGCATGATTTATACACAGAAGAATGGCACACAAAAAACAATATTAGAAATAGTAATCTTTAATTGTATGTGGTGCAGGTAACACACAGATGAACATTTTCTCCACAGACCACATAAGAAGTTTTTCAGAAATCTCTCAGTCGCAAGTCACATGTATAGTCTGGCTTAATAAATAATTACATTCCCTAATGTCGGGCCATAACGAGAAGAATTTACAGATGGTACACTTCTAAGAGCTTAGCCAAAAGCATATGCTGTTCCTCAAGTGTCTTGCTGGAAAATAGTTAGAGATCTGCAACAAATGGGGTTTTTTCCAGGTTTCCGCTTGCTGCCAAGGATTTCTTTCCAGATGCAAATTTCTTTGCAGCCTACAAAAAGACAGGATTAAAATCTGGATATTATTTTCATGGAATTAACATTTGCCACTGTGATTTTGAGTCCTGTCAACAAAAGTTATTGTAAAACAATAGTTATTTTGTCCTATCTCTATGTGAGTAACATTGCTGACCTACTTCTGAAAATCCTATTTTTAGTTTTATGTAAACCTGTAAATAAACATAAAACTGCACGAATAGATTTCTAATTCTACGAAAAAAAAAAAAAAAAAAAAAAAAGAAGAAGAAAGGGGGGGGGGGGGGGGTGGTTGTTGAAAAAGAAGAAAAAAAATCTCTATATAGAGAAGGACAAAACAAGCTTGACATCACGAACAGCACCTTGCAATGAATGCCATCTATAATCAGTAATATTGCCAGTTTACAGGCTAAAAGCAAATGAGCGACATTATATTCAAGAGAAACATTGGTGTTACTTTAAAGTGTTATTAAATCCATGACCCTGCATTCACTATATCTGGTCTCCCACAGTACATAGAACATGGAAATGCAATTATTTAAGTAAATATAAACTGCTAAATACCTTTTCTCATCAGCAGTACATAGCAGGTTGTGACTTCTATTAGTGTCTGGCCAAGCACTGGCTAAAGCTTGTAGGAGGTGTTTTCATTCTCCTCTAAATGACCTATGAGGCTGCATGACCCCTGACCCTCTGGATAGTGCTGATTGGCCCTGCGTCAATCACCCCAAAAAAAACCACAACACTTTCTAGCAATACACATCATACTGAGCATGTGCAGAGTGCCTCCTAGGGCTCTGTACTATCAACAGATGGATTGGGAACTGTGGAAGGAGGAGGATTAGAGAAGAAAGGATCAAACAGCCTTTTTACACAATGCAGAGGATTAACCCCTTAGGTTCCACAGTGAGTATAACAAGCATGTCTTAATGCATATACAGACTAATTTTATGATTGTGGGTTTAGTAACGCTTTAAAAGAGACCCTGAGACCCTAAACAAAATAAATGTGACTGTATCCTGCAAATGAGGAGGAAGAGTCACCTGTCCGGCAGGCTAAGTGTTAAAACTTTGCCATCTTGAAGACCTCCATACACTGCTGCAATCTAACAATTTCAGGGGTGCCAAGTGATACAGCCCTTGCTGACGGATGTGGTCACTGAATGCTGTATCATTAAAGGACACTGTAGTAACAAAGGATCAGTGGAAGGACTGAAAGCAGCCAACACATTTGGAAGTATTAGACAGCGGTGGTGCAAGTAGCATTTTGAGATGGCAGAGTTCCAACATACTGCTCACCAGAAGGGGATGTATTCCTTCCATTTGCTGGGTACTTTCATATTTGTATCACTGAGGAAGCAAGTGTTGACGTAAATGCAAAAATAGCAATTCTACTATGGTGCTGCCAAGCTCTAAAAATACAGTACCACTTATTTTGTGGTAGGCAAAGTACATGTATACTCAGTGTGTTGTGACTATTTTCTGACTGTTCATGTCATTGGTTTGTGTGTCGCCTCCCCCTGGGTGTGTTGTGTTTCAGCTCTGGGCAAGATCACACTCCATCCACACCCACATCCCTGTGTGCTCTGTTAGAGGGGGTGGCCCACAACCTTTACCTCCTTGGGCATGTAATCCAGCAGGTCTAGTTTACATTCAAAATGAATCGGCTACCCGAACACAATGCATGTTAACATGCAAAATACCACATGCATGCAGTAATCTCAACAGAACAGCCAGATGTGAAGAGGCCCTTGCAGTTCGTGGTAAATTCATGTCATCTTCAGGTGGATCATGATTCCCTGATGCTGCACCCTCTAAAACTGTTTTCTCTTCAATTTGATCACACTGTTTTTAGCTTTAGTGACTAAAGCAAGGTTGGCATACATTTTCCTACCCAAAACACAGACCCTGGATGGTGCTGCTATAGGAGCATCACAAATTCACTAAACAGATGAACTACTCACATTAACAACATCTGCGCTGGTCACGGAATCTACTTGTTTGATGGCAGCAACTGGTGATGTATAGGTACCGGCTGCCAGTGTCTGAGACCCAATCTCATGCAACAGCCCAGAGGAATTTTCACTAGATATAAGGTACTGGGATTTGAGTTGGTTCCTGAAATGACAAATCACTTGCCTTTAGACATCAATACAAAAACTTTCAGACAGTATTCGGATATGTACATTTATTCAAAATTACTATAGTTCTAAGCCTGGAAAGAGCTTACACCACAAACTATTTGTATAGGTGCATGGAGCCACCAAAGTGTTGATATTGTGATAAACTTGTAGGCTAAACTTTTACTTAGACATAAAAAAAAAAAATATAATGGATCAATTATATCAAAATCTCCCAACACTTCAATCTACTGCAAATAAGTGCTGATTAGCAAGTTTCTTTACTTTAGAGACAGCCAGCTTATATCCTTACAATCACTTTGAATCTTAGAAGACTGTCACTGGTATAACAGAATGATCATTTTAGGGAGAAACAGATCCACGGTGACTTAAAAATAATTTACTTACTTTGCTCTTGTGATATCAGCCTCAGTTACAGTACCACCAGCGACAGCTTTCACCTGATTAATAGCAGCGTTTATTACCTTGGGGGGGAAAGGATCAGAATTAAAAAAACAATGTAAAAAAACAGGAACGTGCCTCATCTTTGCTTTACTACAAAATAAAGCACTGACCTGTAAATAAGCATGCATCTGGTGACATACAGGAGCATTGGATAATCACTAATGTTTAATGGATCAATGACACATAGTAAAACAAAGGATGAGAAAGACAGCCCCAAAGCATGCACATTCAAAACAGCTCAGCAATGGCAGGTCTCATATTTGTAGCTTCAAAGGGTCCTTTGAATTTGTCCGTCATGTGTACATACAAACCGGAATCTGGGCAAATGAGACCTGCAAGCCAAGGTAGACAAAACGTATTTGCTGTTCATGGGTACATGCTGATGGTAACATTTTGAAGCTGGAGGCTTCAACAGTTTCTGAAAAACTCAGTTTTGTGTTGCCCAGAACCCATAAGGGGTTTCTGGCTTAATATTAACCACTTGCCAACCACGCTATTGCCGAATGACAGCTACAGCGCGGTTGTCCAGTTCTGGGAGGGCATCTTATGACCTACGGACACAGCTGATCACGTGATGTAGTAAAAGGCCAATCACAGCAGCCCTTTACCACGTGATCAGCTGTGTCCAATGACACAGCAGATCACCGGTAAATGCAGTTGCGGGTTATCGGCTCCACTTTCCTCACGTTGTCACAGCATGAGGAAAGCACTGCCGATAACCGGCAATTGTCAGAGGACGGGTTGGCACCGATGATCAGCGTCCAGCAGTGCCACCCACCAGTGCCCATCGGTGCTGCCTCATCAGCGCACATCAGTGAAGGAGAAAAATTACCTGTTTGCAAAATTTTATAACAGAAACAAAGAGAAACTTTTTTTTTTATAAATTTTTTGCTCTTTTTTTGTTTATAGCGCAAAGAATAAAAAAACCCAGCGGCGAGTACATACCACCAAAAGAAAGCTATATTGGTGTGAAAAACATGATAAAAATGTCATATTGGTACAGTGTTGCATGACTGCGCAATTGTCAAAGTGCAACAGTGCTGAAAGCTCAAAATTGGCCTGGGCAAGTGGTTAAATAAAATTGTGGGCTTCATCTAGTATTAAAGAAGTGTGTACAACAAGCTTTAAAAAAGAAAAAAAAAAAAGCTAACTTTTGTAAGTCTTTAAAGCCTCGTTGATCTCCAGTTTGGAGAGAATTAAACACAGATATAACGGAAGTGCAGGCTGTCACTTTCAACAAGCTGCTAGCAGACTTCACCACAACTTGAAGGTTGTTGAAAGACTGCTTAAGCATGCTGACAGTTTCACGTGACAACCACAGGCATGTGAAATTTATATCGCCCGACACCTAGGACATGAAGTTCCGGGCGCCGGGCAAGTAGTTTCATTTTAACATTTAGCCCTGCTGCAGGCAAGCAGCAGGGCTTACTTGACAAGTGGAAGTATTCAGGCGGCTGTGTTGCTGCTCTATTACTTCCACACATAGCGCTAAAGTACCATCCACCCATGGGCCCATTACCCACCATGCATGCACCTCCCCCAACTCTGCACCATGGGCACCGCTTGCCCATCTGCGGGCCCAGGACCGGTGTAGCGGGGTTCCGACTGGTAGAAGGGAGGGAGCGTCAGCTGACCTGAAAGTGACGTGTATGATTCCCCCATTGACAGCTTTCCTGGCTATAAAGCAGGGAAAGAATGTAATGCAGTAAGATGTGCACTGTATTACATTCAATGGAGCACAGGGGAGACATGCAGGGTCTTTTAGACCCTAGGTATCGCAAAGAGAACCTGTCACCAAGAAAAACATCACATGGGGACTTTTTGTCCCCTATGTGATGGGAAAAAAAAAAGGTGTTTGTAAAAAATTACAGAGCGTTACTGCCAAACACATAACCCCTGCCCCCCTAAAAATAAGAGGAGCTCCTGCTTCTGAGTGGCACTCCGCTTTAAACGAAAAAAAATGTTTAAAAAAAAAAAAAATATATGAATAAATGTAAAATAAAAAAAAATCATAAATAAATGAATATGTAATAATGAATAAAAATTAACCACTAACCTTAACCCAGTAAACCAGTGGTCTCCAAACTACAGCCCAAGGGCTGGATGGGGCCTTTTGCTTGCCCTTATCTGGCCCTTGGGGCACTATTTCTCCCACTGATGTAAGACACTATTCCTTTCACTGACACCAACGATGGGGCACTATTCTTCCCATAGACACCAACGATGGGGCACTATTTCTCCAACTTACACCAAGAATAGGGCACTATTCCTCCCCCTAATGCTAAAGATGCATTGTTCACTCCCAAAGACGCAGGACATTTTGTACTCCCAATGGCCACAGTCCAGCCCCCCTAAAGTCTGAAAGCCAGTAAACTGGCCCTTTGTTAAGAAAGTTTAGAGACTCCTGCCCTAAACCAAAAAAAAAACCCAAAAACTATTTAATATATTATATTTTGTGTTAGGGTGTTTACTATTATTATTACCATAAAAAAAAAAATCAAATGAAAAAAATTTTTAAGGATTAGGGGGTTAAGGTTGGGGTTAATTATTGATTTATTATTACATAGTATTAATTTAGTGTATGATTTATAAATATTTGTATATATCTGTGTATTTAGTGTATTATTTATGATTTACATTTATCTGTGTATTTACTTTACATGTATTTATTCTATTATTACTAATAACACCGTAACAAAAAGATGAATAATAAGAAAATACAAATAACACTGTTCAACAGGTAAAAAGTTTTGGGCATAAAATTAGCTAATCTTACATAATTTTGGGGTGCTGAAAACGAAAATGACCCTAAAAAATGTTGATTGGCTCTAGTTTCCATGATATATTCACCCATCTAATGACGTAAGCCATTCAAAATTATGATGCAACTTCAGCTGCATATTGCGCAATTGATACTGGTGACCAATAGAAAATTACATGTATACTGAGATGATGCAATATTAGCCTTTAATTGCATCACTTCACTGCATAAAAGCTGCAGTATCTGTAGCTGATTGTAGTTCGACAGCGTCTTTAAATTTCGTTTTATGCTTATATAGGCTACTCAGTAATGGCTCGAACTTGTGTGAATAAAGCAGATAATTT
Source organism: Staurois parvus (assembly GCF_062004578.1). Classification (NCBI taxonomy): domain Eukaryota; kingdom Metazoa; phylum Chordata; class Amphibia; order Anura; family Ranidae; genus Staurois; species Staurois parvus. The sequence goes on along the minus strand of NW_028317948.1, from coordinate 1,894,491 downwards.
CTGCTATATCTGCGGTGAAATAACTTTTATCTCACAAAAAAAGGAGGATAACAGGAATGATTAAGAAAGCCTACAACTTGTATTTTGGCTGCAAGATAGGAGACCAGGACAAGAGCTGGGCACCACATATATGCTGCAATTCTTGTGGGACGGCACTGGAGCAATGGTTGAAAGGAAAAAAGGCATCTATGCCTTTAGCTGTGCCAATGATTTGGAGAGAGCCAACAGATCATGTTAGTAATTGTTACTTTTGTATGGTGCCTCCAACAAAAGGGCTAAATAAGAAGAAAAAGTTATCTGTGCACTATCCAAATATTCCATCGGCAATACGTCCAGTTCCTCATGGAGAGGGGCTACCAATTCCTAAAGCACCAGAATCCTTCGTGGTTGAGTCAAGTGAGGAAGAACCTGAAGCGTGTAGTCACGTGCAGTTGTAAGAGATAGCCCTTTCCTCGAATACAAGAGAAAAGCCAAGAGAAGCAAAACCGACACAAACTGAAGACAAAACTAGTGAGAATCCTAAGTATTAAAATGATTCAACTTAGCTTATGGCTATAATTTTTCTTGGTAATCCTATGCAATATATTATGCCATTTAGGCTTTGTTATGTAGTCAATATCACTTGCTTTATATTTGTGGAAAGACATCTATCTATATAATTATTGTGCATTATGTAGTCATTACGCCTATAGTAGAAAACTTTCCGTTTACAGAAAAACTAGAGCCAATTGACAAATTTCATTGTTATATTTGAACTCAGAATGTGAAATTCATTAAGAAATGGATCCTTTTGTTTCCAAAACTGGCAAAAAATAAAAATTTGTTGAACAGTGTAATTAACCCCAACCCATCCCTAATCCTAAATCTAACCCCTTTCCCTAACAAAAATAAATATTAATAAAAAAAAAATAAAAGCTAAAAAAACCCCCCAAAAAACCTAGCAAATGATATAGCAGATTATATTTTTCTATATTGGCTAATAAAAAAACACGCCAAAGCTCAAAAATACCTAAAAAATGCTGTACGAAAATGCGCAAAAATTGTGGTTAAAAAGCATTAAAAATCATGCGAAAAAGAAAAACACTCAAAATTCGCTATGCTGAGGTGTGACTGCAGCCTTAAAGTCTAAGTGCAGCTAAAATAAAAACCAGAATCATCAGTACAAGGGACATAACTTACAGACAATAGGATATGTCCCTTGGGTGGATTCCAATTCGGTTAGTAAACTGATGAGATTAATGAACTGAGAAGGATTTCTACTAACAAAATTGGAATCAGCACATACTACTGACTAAGTTATGTCCATTTTAGCTGATTTTTGTGGGGTTTATTTTATTTTAGCTACACTAAGTCTCGGTTCACACTACAGCTACTTGAAAGTTGCGTGACTTTGCTAGGCAACTTGAGTACTACTTTGATGCAACTCTGAAGCAACTTTCAGGTAATGCCTGGGTGATCTTCCTGTAATGTCAGATCCAAATCACATTAATATAGATAAGGATTTGACTTGGAGGCAACTTCTATTAAAGTATATAACCCAAGTTGGATAGAAGTCACCTTGAAGTAGTACAGGAATCTTTTCTAAAGTCGGAGCAACTTCAGTAGTGCTAATTAAGAAGACTCGCATTGACTAACCTGGGATTTTACATGTCATGAGACTTGGCTGGTACTAGCAAGGTGTACCTAATAAAGTCACCAGTGAGTGATCGATAAATGTAAATAATTTACCTAGGAATAAGTTAATAAGCGTTAGATACAAATTTTGTATTTTCCTTACATCTCCAGCAGAAGCAGCCTGGGATATAGTGTAGACACCAAACAATCCAGAATCCGAGTAGCTTGCATTGAACGCAGAAACCTTCAAGAAAGGGAAATTATTAAGTTTAGAGACTGTAATCTGCTTGCAATGTTCGAGTTTTTAGCTAAATGCAGTATTTTAGTAAAAAGTGTACATGTCCATTCTCCCTAGCCCCCTATCCTGAGTGAAGGTAGAAACCCCCCATCCAGGTGCTTACTTACCTCAGCATCAACAACCATGGCCTTCTCTGTCCTTTATATCCTCTGGGCTCAAATCATCTTCAGTGCTGTCTATCCCTGCCCACTAAAGGAGAAATATGGGATTATAAAAAAAAAATTATACATACTCACCTCCATGCTGCAGAATATGTCACGGCTCTCTGCTCTGCCCCTCCAGCACTCACTGGAGCATCAGGTAGGAGAGGGGACGGGTGCAGCTTGAAGCAGCTCTTTGACATCAGCTGATAATGGGCTTGAGTTAGCTGTTGGTTGATTCTGGGTCACATGACAGCAAAAGTAAGTATACACTCCTGTGACCCTGAAAGGACGTATGGCCAAAAAAGCTTTCGCCATACTTCCATTTTAAGCCCTCAGATTAGAGACACTTGGAGTATGGTTTCTGTCAAGTTTATGGGTGCTGACTGTGCAGTGGCATTCAGCATGCATGATTTTTGCCCCAGAGAATGCAAACAGCAGAGAATGTCATAAATAGGATGCTGAAGTAAACAGCTGGCTGAGGGTTTTGAGGTCAAGAATCTAAGATTGGTGGACCAGTACACATTTCGCTAAAAGAGCACTTGTACCTTAATTGAAGAAAAAAAAAAAAACACCTCAAAATAGATGCGAATGAGAATTCAGAACACAAGTAGTATTCTTTCATGGAGTTAATACTTACGTCAAAGGGTTCACTGGTTGCCTTGGACACTGCTTGGGAAAGTTTACTGCTGGAGTTGCTGCCTCTTTTGATGTAGGGCCCTGCACCCAGAACATGCTGGAGGACATTGAAAGCATTTGCTTCAGGGCTCCCTACTGCTGCTCCTTCTGCAACAATTGCAGCATGGACAAGACCATCTCCATTTTGCTCTCTGATCTCACCTGTACACAAGAAAAAATAACCAGTATTGCAAAAGAACATTCCAACAGGTATACTTCTACTCATAACAACTCATCTCAAAACAGATAATTATAGATTTTACTAACCCCAAACTGCAGTGTATGTATATACACACACACACTTATACATACATACATACATACATACACACACACACCCCCCTCACATTTTTGTAAATATTTTATTCTATCTTTTCATGTGACAACACTGAAGAAATTACACTTTTCTACAATGTAAAGTAGTGAGTGTACAGCTCGTATAACAGTGTAAATTTGCTGTCCCCTCAAAATAATTCAAACACAATCATTCATGTCTAAACCGCTGGCAACAAAAGTGAGTACACCACTAAGTGAAAATGTCCAAATTGGGCCCAAAGTGTCAATATTTTGTGTGGCCACCATTATTTTCCAGCACTGTCTTAACCCTCTTGGGCATGGAGTTCATCAGAGCTTCACAGGTTGCCACTGGAGTCCTCTTCCACTCCTCCATGACGACGTCACAGAGCTGGTGGATGTTAGAGACCTTGTGCTCCTCCACCTTCCGTTTGAGGATGCCCCACAGATGCTCAAGGGTTTAGGTCTGGAGACATGCTTGGCCAGTCCATCACCTTTATCCTCAGCTTCTTTAGCAAGGCAGTGGTTGTCTTGGAGGTGTGTTTGGGGTCGTTATGTTGGAATGCTGCCCTGCGGCCCAGTGTTCAAAGGGAGGGGGATCATGCTCTGCTTCAGTATGTCACAGTACATGTTGGCATTCATGGTTCCCTCAATGAACTGTAGCTCCCCAGTGCCGGCAGCACTCATGCAGCCCCAGACCATGACACTCCCACCACCATGCTTGACTGTAGGCAAGACACACTTGTCTTTGTACTCCTCACCTGGTTGCCGCTACTACACGCATGACACCATCTGAACCAAATAGGTTTATCTTGGTCTCATCAGACCACAGGACATGGTTCCAGTAATCCATGTCCTTAGTCTGCTTGTCTTCAACAAACTTATTGCAGGCTTTCTTATGTATCATCTTTAGAAGGGGCTTCCTTCAGGGACGACAGCAATGCAGACCAATTTGATGCGGTGTATGGTCTGAACACTGACAGGCTGACCCCCCCCCCATCTCTTCAACCTCTGCAGCAATGCTGGCAGCACTCATACGTTTATTTCCCAAAGACAACCTCTGGATATGACGCTGAGCACGTGCTCTCAACTGCTTTGGTCGACCATGGCGAGGCCTGTTCAGAGTGGCACCTGTCCTGTTAAACCACTGTATGGTCTTAGCCACCGTGCTGCAGCTCAGTTCCATAGTCTTGGCAATCTTCTTATAGCCTAGGCCATCTTTATGTAGAGCAAAAATTGAGCAGATCCTCAGAGAGGTCTTTGCCATGACCTGCCATGCTAAACTTCCAGGTGACCAGTAGGAGAGCGAAAGAGAGAGCGATAACACTAGATTTAACACAACTGTTCTCCATTCACACCTGAGACCTTGTAACACTAACAAGTCACATGACACCGGGGAGGGAAAATGGCTAATTGGGCCCAATTTGGACATTTTCACTTAGGGGTGTACTCACTTTTGTTTCCAGCAGTTTAGACATTACTGGCTGTGATTTATTTTGAGGGGACAGCAAATTTACACTGTTATACAAGCTGTACACTCACTACTTTACATTGTAGCAAAGTGTCATTTCTTCAGTGTTGTCATATGAAAACATCATAATAAAATATTTACAAAAATGTGAGGGGTGTACTCACTTCTGTGAAATACTGTGTGTATTACACACACACTTTTTTCTCCTGCTGGAGTGCAATGCAGCTGTTGAACACAGCCCCCCGATCATGTCGTCTCTGCTTTTTCACAGATAAATGCTGCTGTGTGACCGACACCTTAAACTGTCTCCGTGGTACTTTCTGCAAAATTCAGGATAATTAGTCCTATATCTTTTTGTCTGTTTGTGGTGATTGATTCTCACCTGCTTTTGCCTCTCTGTGATCAGAAATCAATCATCTTTTATGACTTTGGCCTGCTTGTGTGGTTGGTTTAGTTTTGACCAACTTCCCCCCCAAATTCATGTGATCCTTATCAGTTCTTAATTGGGGCAGAGAAGAATTGCTCATTTGATCATCTCCCTATAAATTTTGACCAGCTTATGGGGGAGGCCACAGACAGGGGGTTCAGTCGCAGAAGGGGCATTGTCCTGCGTGAGTGAATTTTCTGCTGGAGTGCAAAAACAGCAGTTAAACTAAAGCAGGATAACTCAAGCAGCAGGAAGATACAACAAAGAACTCTACTGCACGCTGGATGGACTGCAAGCATACACCCTGGAAACACCTCCTACAAGTCTGATTCCCACTCCATGTACCCTTTAATATGTCCCCTCTACTCCTCCTTTTCATATTACTATCCTCTGTTCTCAAAATCTCATTTCTTTACCCCTCTGCTCCACCCCAAAGCTAATACATATCACCCTCACTTCTACCATCTCCCTACTACTGCTCTTATCACCTCCTGCTAATACTTTACTCACCTGCTGACCCAAACACCAGGACAGGAAGGCATGTGCACTCATACACATCCTGCTCCCATCTTACTTTCCTCACCCTTCTTCTCCTAACGTCTGGGGATATCTCCCCAAACCCTGGTCCTCCAGTATCTCAACCCCACACCAGGCTTCCTACAAGAATAGCAATCCACTCAATTTAATCTCAATCCCCATGTTCCTAAAAACCACCCACCCTTTTTCATGTGTGCTCTGGAATGCCCGCTCTGTCTGTAATAAGCTCACCTTTGTCCATGACCTTTTTGTCTCCCACTCCCTTAACCCACTAGCAATTACAGAAACCTGGCTTCAAGCAGCAGATTTTGCTTCTCCTGCAGCACTTTCCTATGGAGGTCTTCTCTGGAGTCACTCACCCAGACCCAGTGGTCAGAAAGGAGGTGGACGTGGTTTGCTTCTATCCCCACTGAGCACCTTTCAAGTCCTCCCTAACCCTCCCTCTCTATCCTTCTCTTCTTTCAAGACTCACTGCATTCGGCTGTTTTCTCCCATTTCTCTGAGGATTGCAGTGATCTACTGGCCTCCTGGACCAGTGGCGAGCTTTCTTGACTACTTCTCTGCTTGGCTACCCTACTTTCTCTCCTCTGAAATATCCACTATCATTCTTGGAGATTTTAACATCCCCATTAATATCAACAACCCGGCTACATCCCAACTCTTCAGCCTTACCTCATCTTTTGCACAATGGACACAGTCCTCCACTCACTCTGATGGGAATACATTATACCTTGTTTTCTCCCATATTTGCACTCCTTACAACCGCACAAACACCCCCTTTCCTCTCTGATCACAATCTCATCACCTTGAGTGTCCTCATCTTCAAACACTTATCCCTCCAAGCAGCAACAATTATCTGCAGAAACCGTTACAACTTAAACCCTTCTCTTTTCCACTCTGCAACTGTCCCCTGTCCTGCCCCGACCTGGCCACTGCTGTCTACAACAGTTTGCTTTCATCCAAACTAGACTCACTTGCTCCTCTAACTACACAAAGTATCAGGCCCTGACCATTACAACCGTTGCAGACTGACACCAGGAATCTTAGACATAGCCGTGCACTGGAGCGATTGTGGCGTAAAACCAAATCTCAGCAAGCATTCACCAGATATAAATCTGCTTTCTTAACATACAATACTTCCCTCCATGCTGCCAAACAAGCCTACTTTGTCACTCTTATTAATACCTTGTCACCCAGTCCGCATCATCTCTTCTCTACTTGTAACTCTCTACTTTCTCCACCTCCACCCAGTAACTCACTCACTGCTTAAGAGATTGCAGAGAATTTCAAAACACAAGATTGATGCAATTCGTAGGGGCATCTCCACTACACAAACATCTATCCTACTTCGCATACCTTATACTAAACCTCCCTCAACGCTTTCCTGTTTTGATCTTGCTACTACTTAAGAGGTCACTAAAGTTTTTTCAGAAGCCCGTCTCACCACGTGCCCCCTGGATCCTGTCCCCTCTCAAATACTACAGTCATCCTCTTCTATCTTATGCTCCCTCACTCACATCTTCAATCTCTCCCTCTCTAACGGTGCCTTCCCCACCCATCTAAAGCATGCACACATCACTCCCATACTTAAAAAGTCCTCGCTGGACCCCACCAACCTGAACAACTTCAGACCCATCTCCCTGCTTCCGTTTACTCTAAATTCTTAGAACGCTTAGTCTACAATCGCCTGAGCTCCTATCTCACTGACAAAAACCTTCTTGACCCTTTACATTCTGGTTTTCACTCACTCCACTCGTCTGAAACTGCCCCACTAAAACTCACTAATGATTTATTATCTGCTAAAACCAATGGCCACTACTCCATACTCTTACTACTTGACCACTCTGCGGCTTTTAATAATGTTGACCATCCTCTCCTGAAAACTACACTCTTGGCCTCCGTGACTCTGCTCTCTCCTGGTTCTTCTGCTACCCATCGCAGTGCTCCTTTAGCGTTACCTATAACGCTGCCTCCTTCTCTTCACGCCCTCTTTCTTTAGGGGTCCCTCAAGGTTCTGTGCTTGGACCCCTTCTCTTCTCCATCTACACCTCCTCCCTTGGTCACTTGATAAACTCCCATGGCTTAAAGTACCATCTCATGACACACAAATCTATATTTCTACTTCTCACCTTCAGTCTCCTCTCGCATTACTAACCTACTAAGTGACATATCAGCATGGATGTCACTCCACTTCCTCAAAATCAATCTTTCCAAAATGGAGCTTATACTATTTCCTCCAGCCCGTGCCCCCTCCCCTGAATTCTCCATCAAAATCAATAATACAACCATCAGTCCCTCTCCTCATGCCAGGGTACTAGGTGTAATCCTAGACTCCCATCTGTCCTCAAATCCAATCACCGTCCAAATCTTGTAGACTTCACCTCCGCAACAACTCCAGATATGCCCTTTCTTAACCTCTGAAACTACTAAGCAACTTATTCACTCCCTTGTTATCTCTTGCCTTGACTATTGTAATTCGCTCCTTGGCCTACCTAATCGCAGGCTATCATGAATGCTGCTGCCAGACTCATTCACCTTACAAACCGTACCATATCTGCCATCCCTCTCTGCCAATCCCTCCACTGGCTTCCCATTGCCCAACCAATAAAATTCAAAACATTAACAATACCATATAGAGCCATTTATAACTCTGCCCCAAATTACATCACCAATCTTGCCTCCAAATATCACCCACAACGTCCTCAATCTGACTATCGCCTACTCTGCCCATAATATATATATATATATATATATATATATATATATATATATATATATATATATATATATATTTTTTTTTTTTTAAATAATTCAGGTATACAAATACAAATGTGTTGTATTTTCTTTTTTGCCGTATGTCCTGGTTTTGTTTTTTTCCCCATAGCTCAATGACACACCTCTTAATCACACAGCTCAGTTTCATTCAGGAAAATTGTGCCTCACAGTGAAGAGCACCGGGACAACAACAACAGTATACATAGTCTCTCCAATCTCAGCCACAAAGGCTTGTAACTCCTTCAGATATTACATAGGTGTCTGCTCAGTAGTTTCCTCCTTGCGCAGTCATGGCCTATTCATGGCAATATAAAAGCTATGCCACTAGCTTTCCATTGCATAACCATTGATTTAACTGTACTCCAAGAGATATATAGTGACTTGGAAACTTAGAAATCAGTCCTGACGCACGATTTGTATTCTCCTTTCATGGAGTTGCTTGGAATGTTCTTATGTCTTCATGACATAAGTAATGCAACAAAACTCACTTGCCAAAATCTGGACCTTCCAAATACATGTGTATTTAAATCACTTTAAAACTACTTGAGCTACACACTGGGAATCTCTATTCATATAATGACATGAATTAGGACAAGAACAGACTGTACCAATGATGATGTAAAGGGTGTCAGTTTAAATGGTTGTGTACACTTATGCAATTCATTATTTTGTGCTTTTCTCGCATTGTAATGCATTCAATACACTTTGAAGATCTGTATTTAACTTGTTAAGAAAGTGTTTGCTTTTTTTTTTTTTCTGAACACTTATCAACACACACCATTTCTAAAGAGCTTTAGAATATAAACCAGGGCTGTCCAACTGGTAGCCTTTTGTGGTTCACAAGCTACCTGAACAGATCATTAGTGTTGAAAAGTTGTCCCATGCTGTCACCATTTATGTTACTGTTCTGCTCTCAGTACCACCGAAGCTATATGGTTGACCTCTTTAGGCAGTGGTCAGAACGTGGACACACTCTGGCTGCTGCAGTTAGGAAATGGAATGCAGCCAGCCAGAGCTGACAACTGTTTCTGCTACCTGCCTTCCAGTGTCAGACGTTACATCTGCAGTCATGAAGCCTCAATTAAGGGACCTTCTCCTTGAAACTGGAACATTTAACGGTACTTCCTTTTGAAGCTTTGTCTTCATGAAAGACTTGCAAAACAGGGAAGGCTGGCAGTGCCTGGCAAAGTTTCATCTTCTGATGTATTTAGAAAACGTGAGTCTGCAAAACTATGGCATTAAATCGAATACTGAAAAACATCAGACTGCAACAGAATGAACTTAAAGTAGAACTATAGGCAAAAATTTTTTTTCAATTTTGGATAGAGCAGGGGAGGGTTATAACCAGTCAGATTTATTTTGACCATCTGTGTCCCATTGGGAAAATTTCCATTCACTTCCTCGCCCATATGGCGAAGAACCTCAAACATGAACCCACAATCCACACGATCAAAGGCCTTTTTAGCATCCGTACCTAGAAATGCGCAAGCGATGTCCAACTGATCGGCTATGTGAATTAAGTTTAAGACTTTAATGGTGTTGTCTCGTGCCTCACGGGACAAGATAAAGCCAACCTGGTCCTAATGTATGATAGAGGGCAAATGGAGGATGGAGAGAAAAAGAGGAAGTGAAAGGGAGAGAGAGAGAAAATAGAGAGGGAAATGAGTGAAGAGAGAGAGAGGAAAGAGAAGAGAGAATGAGTGAACAATTGAAAAGTGCGAGAACACTGCACTTCATGACCTTGTCCCAATACTAATGTGGGTAACCCAAGTGTACTCCTTGAGGTAGCCAACAGCCACCAGAGCAGAGGCCAAGTGGGGAGCAAAGAAAGAAACAGCCAATGGGAGACCCCTCCCCCTCCCAAGCTGAAAATAAAATAGTCGAGTTACAACAATTACAATGGAAGATCCCATAGTAATGTAGAAAAAAAAAAAACAGGTAACATCACAAGTGTAAAAAAGGGGAACATGAAGTACAAACTATACAGTGAGCAGAACAGTAAGGCACTCTAATAGTTCCCCCCTCGTACAGCCGAGGCCCCAGGGGCAGACAGAAAGAGCACCCGAGGCAAGCCAACCACCGCCTCCCAGGGTTCCCTAGCCAGTCCAAGGTGGAGCTCCCAACCTGGTACACAAAAACATTGCAGGACCAGCAAACAAACATATCCCCCGAGGACAGCTCAGGACCCAAACCAATGGGGTAGGGACGGCCCCCCAGACCGTAGTGGGAGCAGGAGTACCCCCACCACCCGAACAGCAGTATAAACATTAGAACTCCCAGGCCCCCCCAAACAAATACAATGAGCCTAGGGTTTTCAACACATGGCACCCCCGGTAATATGGCCAGGAAGGACAGGACCCCTCCCTCCACAGAAAAGAAACATTAAGGTACAAAGCCCTTCTGAAATGATAAAGAGTCAAAAGACAAATAAGCGATATAACCCAGGCCTAAGAGCATGATGTGGGGAGATCATGAGGGGTTATAGCCGGTACACTATAGAGCAGACAAAGCTCCGGCATTATGTATAAGACCCGTCTGGCATTAAAGGCAGTCACACACGGCCAAGGCCTAGCATTAGTGACAGAGCAAATAACAGGTTCAGCAGGTTCCACGGTACAACGTCAATTAGTCCAGAATTAGTCCAGAAGACGGGGAAGCCAGACTCAAGAAAAAAAAAAAATATATATAATAATAATAATAATAATAATAATAGGTAGGTCAGGACTCACATGGACCCTCAGTAGATGGTGAGTGGGGTTTGCGACGTTGTCTAGGCAGAAGGCCGGGTAGAAAGCCCAATGGGGAAGGCCCACCCAATTGCCAGGGCAGGAGCTGCAGCCAGTCAGGCACTACAATTGGGTCCACCTCCATGAAGGAAAAGAGCGCCGGTAAGTCTTTTGCGGATCTCAAGGTAAAGAAGTGAGGCCCCTTCCGCATAGAGATGATCAACGGGTATCTCCAGCGGTAGGTCAAGCCAGCATGATGGATCTTATCCAAAAGAGGGATAAGTAAGGCATGTCTCTGCAAGGTAGCCCAGGAGATGTCAGGCAAGATCTTGATGGAAACCTCATCAAAATCTGTGTCCCCCTGTAGCCAGGCTTTATGTAGAATAGATTACATCCCTTCCTTGCCCGTCGACAGATTACATCCCTCGGGCAATTCAGATCAGAAGGCGTCCTGTGCACTCTGTCCATCTCCAGGTCGGCCGGAGGGGTAACGTCCAGAATATTATGAAAGATAGCCGTGACCGTGTCTCGAAGGTGAACAGGTCTTGTGGCCTCCAGGAGGCCCCGAAGCCTCAGGTTATTGCGACGGCTCCGGTCCTCCAGATATAGTTGCAGAGCTACCACCGCGGCTACGTTAGACACCTGCGTGTTCTCCAGAGCCGACACCCAAAGGTCCACAGCAACCACAGACTGCTCGTCCGTGGAGAGGCGGTCGGCCAGAGTGTGCATCTCTGAGCGCACAAGTCCGAGTTCCCTGCGATGCGTGTCCTCCGCCCGTGTAACGAGGGCCTCAATGTCGGCCTTAGTGGGGAGTGCCTGGATAAGTGCCCGGAGATCATCTGCCGTGGGCGGAGTTGCAGGAGTGGTATGTGCGGGTACGGGATCTGGGCAGTCCACAGAGAAAGCCTCAGGAAGGTTGACATACACGTCAAAGGTGTCCGGGGTTGGAGAAGATGGCCGGGATATGGACCCAGAAGGCGAGACAGTTGGCGTGCAACGTGTCGCCGCCATATTAGTGTGAGTCCCGACAGCCAGTCTCTGGGAAAAAACGGTTTATCTCGGTCTTTGGGTTGGGTCCCCGGGATGCCTGTGTCCCCTTCACCCTCTTCTTCTTGACTGAGAGCATGATATGTTGTTGTAGCAAGGTTTGGCAGCAAATAGGTCAGGTGCAGGAGCTCAGGAACAGTGCATCCTCACTCGGCAATATCCAGACCATGTCCCCCTCAGATTTTCAACTTTTACAGAAGAAGCAAAAAGGATAAAATGGTAAACACATGGCCCCTACATTGCTAGGGTATAACCATACCATTAGTCTTTTTCCCCAACCCATAACTTTCTGCGATGACATCTCAAAAAGCTGGAAGCCTCTGACTCATGCTGACCTCTAATAGTTGCTCATTCATATTCAGGGAAAGAAAATTGTTTTCAGGTACTGCACTTGTAGGAAGTATAGGCAAACCTACGGTCTAACTAGCCTGTTATAACTTATTTATCGCAGAGATGGATACACACACACAGTACATTCACACTCCCTGCCTTCAAAGAGATCTAAGACAAGCTAAGGTCCCTAGCTCTTATGCACACATATTTGTGCCAATTTAGACAATCAACTTAACCCACCAGCATGCCTATGGACAATTTGAGGAATCCCACACAAGCACAGGGAGAATATGGCTCTTTATAGATAATGAAAACATGTACTGTTAGAAAAACATATATATTATAAAAGAAAAATGTTGGGGTACTCTGCACAGCTACCAGATTTCAGATACAATTTAGCAAGGCAAATCTGAAAGATACAACAAAAAAACTTAGAGTGGTTACTATGGGATTACCCTTGATCTGCACTCTTAAAATACTCCTGTATGCTGGAAAGTACACAGCTATCACCAAATTCTCAATTAATGCTTCTGTAACGTACAACATCTACAGTGGATATAAAAAAATCTAAACACCCGTTAAATGTCAGGGTTCTGTGATGTTAAAAAAAAAAAAAAAAAAAAAAAAAGGACAAAGATAAATCATTTCAGAACTTTTTCCACCTTTAATGTGACCTATAAATTGTACAGCTCAATTGAAAAACAAACTGAAACCTTTTAGGGAGGGGAGTAAACATAAAAACCTAAAATAATGTGGTGTGCACACCCTCTTATAACTGGGGATATAGCAGTGTTCAAAATTAAGGAATCACATTCAAAATCATGTTAAATAGGAGTCAGTACACACCTGCCATCATTTAAAGTGCCTCTGATTAACTCCAAATAAAGTTCAGCCGTTCTAGTAGGTCTTTCCTGACATTTTCTTAGTCGCATCCTACAGCAAAAGCCATGGCACACAGACAGCTTCCAAAGCATCAGAGGGATCTCATTGTTAAAAACTATCAGTCAGGAGAAGGGTACAAAAGAATTTCCAAGGCATTAGATACACAATGGAACACAGTCATTATCAAGTGGAGAAAATATGGCGCAACAGTGACATTACCAAGAACTGGACGTCCCTTCAAGATTGATGAAAAGACGAGAAGAAAACTGGTCTAGGAGGCTGTTAAGAGGCTTACAGCAACATTAAAGGAGCTGTAGGAAGATCTGGCAAGTACTGGCTGTGTAGTACATGTGACAACAATCTCCTGTATTCTTAGTATGTCTGGGCTATGGGGTTGAGTTGCAAGACGAAAGAAAAACCATCCAAGCCCGGCTAACTTTAGCAAAAACACATCTGAAGTCTCCCAATAGCATGTGGGAAAATGTGTTATGGTCTGAGGAGACCAATGTTGAACATTTTGGCCATAATTCCAAAAGATATGTTTGACGCAAAAACAACACTGCACATCACCAAAAGAACACCATACCCACAGTGAAGCATGGTGGTGGCAACATCATGCTTTGGGGCTGTTTTTCTTCGCCTGGAACTGGGGCCTTAGTCAAGGTAGAGGGAATTATGAAAAGTTCCAAATACCAAACAATATTGGCACAAAACCTTCAGGCTTCTGCTAGAAAATCTGAACATGAAGAGGAACTTCATCTTTCAGCATGACAACAACCCAAAGCATGCATCCAAAGCAACAAAGGAATGGCTTCAACAGAAGAAGATTAAACTTTTGGAATGGCCCAGCCAGAGCCCAGACCTGAATCCGATCAAAAATCTGTGGGGTGATCTGAAGAGGGCTGTGCACAGGAGATGCCCTCGCAATCTGGCAGATTTGGAATGTTTTTGCAAGGAAGAGTGGGCAAATATTGCCAAGTCAAGATGTGCCATGCTAATAGACTCATACCGAAAAGGACTGAGTGCTGTAATAAAATCAAAAGGTGCTTCAACAAAGTATTAGTTTAAGGGTGTGCACACTTATGCAACCATATTATTTTAGTTTTTTTCATTTTTACTTCCCTCCACCTAAAAGATTTCATTCTGCTGTTCAACTGAGTTGTACAGTTTATAGGTTACATTAAAGGTGGAAAAAGTTCTGAAATTATTTATCTTTGTCCCAATTGTTTACATCACAGAAACCTGACATTGTTAAAAGGGGTCTGGAGTCTTTTTATATCCACTGTATCTATCAGTTTAGGGAAAATGCTAGCATCTGAACAGTTCCATTTTTTATAAACAGATATCCTGGCTTGACAACTGGAGGCGTCACATTAATTTTTGTTCCAAGCAAATACAAAAAGGAGGTTGACCACACTTCAAATCTTCAGAAAAATTGCAAGCTTTTATTGCTAAAATTCAAACAATACAGGTATCACAGACCCAGGATACAAGATAGCAGCAACATGATTAACCATTGTTAACCATGCTGCTACTTTCCTGTATCCTGGGTCTGCGATGCCTGTATTTTTTGGACGTTATCAATAAAAGTTCACAATTTTTATGAAGATTGAAGTGTGGTCAACCTCTCTTTGTATTTGCTTGGAATGTTCAGATCACGGACTGGACCGGCACCCTGTAGTTCAGAAAGGGGATTACATGATTATGTCTCACCTGGAGTGGTGTCTGCTTCTCTGATACAAATTTGTGTTACCAAAAAACTTAGTACACAGGAATTTGCCAGTAAACTGCTAAATCTGGAAGATCTAAAAGCATTTGCAAGGCATTTAACCTACTGAAATGCCGAAGAACACAAAAAATGAAACCTACGTACCTCCACGATACTGAGCTTTGACAGCTGCAGGACCAGCACCACTTCTGACATTAAGAAACTGTTCTCCAACTTGTTTAAGGACAGAATGACTGACACCTATGAATAAAACATTCTATGATTTATTGCATTTCATAAAAACAGACCAACATTTTCTTCATCATTCACCTAAAAATGACCAGTTAAAGTGATTGATTATTAAAGTTGGAGTAAACTCCCACTGGACACTTGTATGTACAGGTAAGCTATAATAAAGCTTACCTGTAGGTGCAAGGAATATCTCCTAAATATGCACAGTTAGTGTCCTTGCAGCTGGTGAGTTCACCAATGCATGCGCTCTGGAGGAACATACCCGTGCTGTTCCTTCAGAGCTCTGTGCCGCAACTGAGACTGCTGCATGCATGGAAGTGACATCATCGCAGCTCAGCCAATTAAGCAGCCAGAGCCTGCAGACCTGGAAGGAAGACCGAGTGATGATGGAAGACCTTTCAGCGGTAACAGTGCGCCGCTGGAGGGCTTCGTTCTAAGGCAAGTCTTTCATAAGGTGCTCATGCGAAGCATACTAGCACATTATGACATTACCTTGCAGGGAGAACGTTTTTTGTTTTTCCCCCCACTAAAGTTTACTACCACTTTAATACGATTTACTAATTTACAAAACAAAAATCACTCCAACTACTCACAGCTATGAAGCTGCAGCCATGATCCTGGTTAACAACTGGCTTTCAGCTAAAGTGATTTGAGTGGCTTCACAGTCACCCAATCACTTACAGGGCTCTGAAGGGGGTCGCCAGTCCTGCCACTGACATTTCAAGGCTCTCCTGTTCCACCGTTATCACTGCAAGCTGCTGGCTTGGCTGCCCACATGGGCATGCAGATGGAGGATTCGTTCCCCGATCTTTTCTGTGACAAACGACATAGAAAGAGACGAGGATTTCTTCACTTCCAGTTTTGGTGCTGTGTTTCCCTGTGTTTGTTCAGATGCTTTGAAGGGTAGAGGAGGAATCAGGGGTCTTAAAAGACCGCAGATCTCTCCATAAACAGTATTGGTCACTGTCAAAGCTATCACAAGGGATATGTTGTTCATTCCTTGTGATAGCATTAAAGTTGAATTTTAAACAAAAAAAAAACCCAAACATGGTTTAAAAAAGTGTGTAGAAAAAAAAAACAAAAAAAAAAAAACAATTTAAGCACCCCATTTTCTCTCTGGAAATGCAAACGCGGTCATAGCTTCAGCACACATATCTAAACAGTGTATTGTTGCAAATGTCAGAGTGAGAACAAAAATTCTAGTACCAGAGCTCATGTTTAACTCTAAGCTGTAAAGGCTTTTAAAGCGTAGCCTATGGATCATTTTAGGCACGGTAGTTAGTTGCCATTTCACATGCATGCCTAATTTTAAATCTTGACATTTTTGTTATTTACTGGGTGCAACATCTTTCACAGACTACCAAAAAACTGGTATTATATTGTGTTCGTGTGTACTAAAATTCAAGTAAGTGTATTTTTTCCTGAAAATTTGCATTTGATAAATAGCTGCGCAAAATAAAAAAAAATTGCAATAACCACAATTATATTCACCAGGACCTCAGTTTTCAGAAGAATATAATGTTTGGGGGTTTTAAGTAATTTTCTAGCAAAAATTGAAGATTTTAACATGTATGTGAAACATTTCAAAACATGTGAACACTAAATTTGCCATGGATGGCAAGTGGTTAAAGTGCATGATCTTGACAGCATTAGATTTGCACACCAGATCCTCTGGATATGTTCTGCAAATAAAAAATTTCAGGAAAACTGAAGTCCCACCAAAAGTCTATCAAATAGATATGACCACAAAAAATGCAATCCTCACAATTTACATACCTAAACCTACAAAGGCCAGTCTTCCACTTGTGAAATGAGTCTGCACGTACTGCTGCAGCTGAAAAAAAAACATTGAAAAATATTCTAAAGCATCCGCTGCACATTAAGTTTCTCTTCTTTTCTCTGTCTGCAAAAACAGATTTGTATTTTGCACAAGACAATTATAGCCTAGGCATGTTAAGAAATGCTCCATCTCTGGGAATTGTTTGTAAAGTTATTGTATGGCATCAGTGTGGTACTAATTTAACTTTACATCTATTTTAAATAAGTAAATATTTCCTATGATCATCATCTCCATCTAGTGGCCATAATGTACTATTTTCCAGAGTCACTCACTTAATCTTGCCTAAGCAGAACCCTGAAAAATTTTCCTTTGGTTTTGAAATTCCCCTGAAAAATAATCAGTGCACTTCCTGTTATTTGTGGGTGCCTAGGCACTCCTGTGACTACAGCTTTATGCAGTCATGTGAAATAAGTACACCTTATGGACATTTACCTCTTCTTTCAAATAGTGTCAACAGATAAAAGGTTACATACTTAAGTAAAAGCACAGGGAAAATCTTTAGGAATAGATGTTATTGTGTACTGTGGAATAAGCATACACCCTTGGCCTTAGTGGCTGGAATTACCCGCTTTGTTTTGCATAACTTTCACCATTCTCAGACATTGACTCAGAAATGTTTTATCCTACCTGTCTGTGGGTTTTCTTGCATGAACTGCTCATTTTATGCATAGTACTTTCATGGCATACCAAGTCAGTCATGGGCAAAATATTAGCTACAGTGAGCCCTCAGGCAATAGTTGCGGCTACTTTTCTCTCTCCTATTAGCCTTCTTCCACAGTTAAGTTCCACTTTAAGAAAATGCGTACACAAAGTACAACGTTTGCACACTCGTCCCCCCTCCTTTGCTTGCCTGCCAGGCTGAGTGCTTGGTTAAGGGTCTGCAATGGATTTTGAGGGCAACCTCACACAATTGTTTTTTTGCTTTTGGAATTTTTTGGCATTGGGTCCCTCTGAAAATTTATACAAGACTCAAAGGGTTGGGTATCGATTGTGGGGGAATCCCCACGCCAGCTCCTTTGTTTATGCTCATCTGTATGCTGAATGAGATGTGCAGGGGTGAGCGGTAGTTAGCACGCCAGCAGTTTAACAACCAACTATTCATTTTATATATTTATTAAAAAAGTGTATGGCTAGACCACTACTTCCTAAAAACTCATGTATTTTTTTTCTTTTAGTTAACTGACTTAGATTGCTTTATGAGGTATTTACTATGCACTTCTTATTTTTCTGGAAAATCCCACACAATCTGATAATGAATTGAGGTTTTCAATATTGCATGAGATTTGGATCAAATGAGTCACGTGATCCAAATAACGCACACACTACTGCTTTGTGATTTGAGCCTTTAGATTTGTTTTTTTGCAAAGTGACAAAATTGTTACCTCATCTGGTGAAACTTTTCCAATTCTGTAGTCAGGACAGAACAAGGAATTAGAAAGACCATTACGGTAAGCAGCAGCATGAAGGTTCTCCAAGATACCTGTAGAACGAAAAAAAAAAAAAAAAACACAACACTTCACATCAAACACTTAACACTAACTTATTTTATGCACAAAATACACTTTACAAAATATCAAAAGAAATAAAAAAAAATAACTTACTACTTACCAACTTGTGGATTTTGGAAAGCCAAAACCTTATCAGTCTTTACTCTGTCCGCAAGTTCAGCGATCTCCCATCTTCTGAATTCTGGGGCAGTAGTGATGTTAATGAGATATTCCATTACAGTATCCCTAAAAAAATAAAGGAAATCAAATCCCAAATTCTTTTGTAGTAGTGTCTGTACATTCATCTGATATATTGGTTATAATTGAAAGCCATTATATTAGTACAGAATTATCAACCATTAAGGCATGAGGTGAGGACAATGTGGCTGTGTTTTGCTAAGGACTATGGAAAGGTAGGGGCAGAGGTAAAAGCACTGGAACATTTTTATTTATTAGAAACAGTTCTAATAGGGCTGGAAGTCAGAAATGTGGTTGACACATTTCAGCAGCTGCTCAGTAGAGCTCAGAAAAAATTGTTTCATTAAACAGGATTTATATAAGCCAATAGAAAAATAATACATTTATGAGCCTGGAGTTGTGCATTTATTTATAAGAAGATTTATATAGGAAAGCCTAAAGATCCCAGTGTTCTGAATACGATAGATAAGGAGAAGTTACATTTTTGGAACACGTCACACCCATATTTAGGGTGGAACATGCAACATGTTCCATCTCCTGCTGCCAGATTTTCTCCCCGCACCCACTGTCACAATTCAAAAACAGTGCTGCTGTGCAGGGCTCCCCCCATGGCTGTGTCATTCGTTTACACTTTCCTGTGAATGAATGAACTACAACTATGGTTATCCACCATGGCTGATGGTTTGTAGTTCTGAATGAACTGTGAGGGCACTGATGAGTGCCCTGGTAGTTCATTCACAAACCCTGCAGCTTTCAAAATGATAGCCCATATACAGGTACAGGCTGAAAGCTGCAGGGATTGTCTGCAGAAACTGGACATTGCACCCCTGATCACTTTTGAAATGCTTTCCAGGCTCCTGCAGGAGAAAATATATTCACATTTTTTTCTGCAAGTTTCCACATAAAAAAAATTAACCTAAACCTTTAAAAAGGAAGCCTGCACTTTTATGTAGACATTTGCCGAACCCTCCGGGCCGCTTCACACCAAAGAAAAGCATTCCAGATGCACGGTCTCGAAACGTTCCGGTGATTTTTGATGTGTTCCGGTATGTTTTTTTACCCTCGCTTTTTCTTCAATTTAAATAGGGACATGTGCATTCCACCACATTCCAGTACAGTTCTGTGCAGGAAAAATGCAGTCTGTTCTACTTCTTTTTTTTTTTTCTGCAACTGGAACGCACTGGAACTGCAAGCACTGATATGAACTATGACATTGACAACCATATAAACTTCTTTCTGTCCATGCAGAAAAAAAAAAAACAAAAAACGCATGTAGTGTGAACTGACCCTCCATGTAAAAAAAACTTGGCTTCTTTGGGTGTGTTATTGGGCCGGTGTGGAAGAAACGAGTATTAAGGAAAGTAAGCAGCCAGTATTGCCAACCCTTATCCTAACATTCTTGTTATGTGCTGGTCATGCTGATCCAGTAGCTTCAGTACTTTGAATCAATGAAACAGAAAAAGTATGAATTTCAGGTGAACTTTCCTTCACCACTTTCACCAAAAAGGCACATGGTTGAGTATGGAAGCACACTAGGATTCTAGGGCTGTTGGGAAGCTGTATGAAGGTATGTGCAGTTACCTCAGCATGACTTGGAGTTACATCACAAATGAAAGCCTGTGCACCCAATAAGATCTGTGCTGAACAGTGCTTTGAGGGCCTCAACAAAACTGCTGAAAATTGCAGAAAGCTTTGATAAATAATTCACAAATACTTGCTGGCTAAAATGCTCTTCAAACTGCCACTTGCCCTAAGCAAGTTGAACATTGTGTTAAATACACCTTAGAAATCTGAAGCAAACAAAATATGGCCTTAATATCCATATTAAAATTAGGAAAGCCTAAGTTTGCTTGAACACTGGCCTAGCCTAAAAATAAATAAATAAAATCCAGGTTAAGTGCCACAGTCTGTTTTGATAAAGCACTTTATGGACAACCATTTTTCTGCTGCTTTGGAAAAAACAAGCAGAGCATACCCAGAAAATTCCAAAGAAACAATGCTCTATTATATCTGCTAAAGTGAACCTGACATGGTCTAAACAGTATCTAAAAGGCACTAGTGTCAGTTTTAAATGAAATCTCAGTGTAGCGCCTTGGATGCATGCCTCAAAAGGGGAAGTTCAGCTTTAAGACCTCCTCCCCTGCTCCTGTTTGTGAAATGGAGCTTTTGGGGGTGGGTGTGAGTGGGTACCGGATTTTGACAGGCTCCCGCTCCCACCGCCTAGCCGATCGGAAGTCCTCCGCGATGTAATCCACCCCCCCTTCAGTCTTCTGGGACATGTGACAGGTCCAAGAAAACTGCAGGACCATTCACAGTGCCGTGCATGCACAGTGGGTACCCGGCTGTGAAGCCAAAAAGTGTTACACCTGGCTGCCAATAGTAAAGATATTGACGTTTGGAAGAGAGGATACAAAGTGAAAACAGCGGGGCTATGGCAGTGCACGGTGAAGAAGAGCCAAGAGCGTTGGCAGGGGACCCCAGAAAAAGAAGGATTGAGGCTGAACCAATGCACAGAAACTTGTTATAATGTTATTTTAATTTTAAAAATTTGGAAGCTTTAGTACCACTTTAAGCCTCAGTCCTAACGTCTAAGTTTAAGTCCCGTTCCTCTACAGTTCACTCCATTTAAACTAAATGAAGGGGTTGAAGCCAGAAGGCCCTGTGCACAATCCACACTTAGGATCCAAGGATTCTACAGGCACATAGGGAGCAATGTGAAGACTAAAGCTGACCATAAACGGATTAAAATTCAGCTGGTTACGAAGACCGACCAAATTTCGATTAGTGTGTGGCAGTCCCTGCTTGACAACAGGCAATCATTTAATCGACGTCTGTCAAAGGGACAGGTAAAAACATTTTTCTCAATCAGTGGCTGCAGCAGTTGATCAGTGTATTCCGACGAGGGTGCAACTGTCAGAAAACAATGTCCCGATGGGGTGGCTTTCTCCGTCCACCTAGTTTGTGTAGATGGAGGAGTCGATTAGTGTTTTTGTTCAGCCTGCTGAATACAGTCAAGATACAAAACATAATATGACAATATACAGTGCATTCATAAAGTATTTATACCCCCTTCACTTTTTCACTTTTGTTATGTTGCAGCCTGATACTACAATTGTTTAAACTAATTTTTTTCTCCTTGATCTACACTCAGTATCCCATAATGACAAGTGAAAACTGAATTTTAGAAACGTCTGTGAATTAAAAAGAAAGAAATATCACATGTACTTAAGTATTCAGACCCTTTACTTAACCACCTGCCGACCACAGATAGCCGAATGACGGCTACACTGCGGCCAGCCAGTTCTGGGTGGGCGTCATATGATGTCCTCCCAGAACGCGCTCTCCTGCGTGCCCCCGGGGGCGCCCCCCTGGCGATCTCCGTGATCGCTGTGTCCTATGGACACAGCTGATCACGTGATGTGGTAAAAGGCCAATCACAGCGGCCTTTTACCACGTGATCAGCCGTGTCCAATGACACGCTGATCACTGGGAAATGCAATTGCCGGTCCTCGGCTGCACTTTCCTCCAGAGCGTGAGGAAAGTGCTGTCGAGAACCGGCAGTTGTCAGAGCAGGGATCGGCACCGATCATCAGTGCCCTGATGATCGGTGCCCAGCAGTGCCACCCACCAGTTCCGCCCAGCAGTGCGCCCACCTGTGCACCCTCCTGTGCCACCCAGCAGTGCCACCCACCTGTGCCCACCAGTGCCACCCACCTGTGCCCATCAGTGCAGCCCAGCAGTGCTGCCAGTCAGTGCCACCAGCCAGTGCCCAGCGGTTGTGCCAGTCAATGCCCAGCAGTTGTGCCAGTCAGTGCCTAGCAGTGCCACCTATCAGTGCTGCCTATCCGTGACACCTCATTAGTGCTGCCTATCAGTGCTGCCTCATCAACGCACATCAGTGAAGGAGAAAAACTACCTGTTTGAAAAATTTTATAATAGAAAACTTTTTTTTTTTTTTCAAAATTTTGCACTTTTGTTTATAGCGCAAAAAGTGCCCAGCGGCGATTAAATACCACCAAAAGAAAGCTCTATTTGTGAGAAAAAAATTATAAAAATTTCATATGGGTACAACGTTGCATGACCGCGCAATTCTCATTCAAAGTGCGACAGCGCTGAAAGCTGAAAACTGGCCTGGTAAATAAGGGGGTATAAGTGCCCGGTAGACAAGTGGTTAATACTTTGTTGAAGCACCTTTGGCAGCAATTACAGCCTCAAGTCTTTTTGGGTATGACGCAACAAACTTTGCACTCCTGGATTTGGGGATTTTCTGCCATTCTTCTTTGTAAATCCTCTCAAGCTCAGTCAGGTTGGATGGGGACCATCAGCAGACAGTCATTTTCAGGTCTCTCCAGAGATATTCAATAGGGTTCAAGTCAGAGCTTTGGCTGGGCCACTCTAAGACATTCACAGACTTGTCCCTAAGCCTCTCCTGTATTGTCTTGGCTGTGTGTTTAGGATCCTTGTCATGTTGAAAGAAGAACCTTCAACCCAGTCTGAGCGCTATGGAACAGATTTTTATTGAGCATATCTCTGTACTTTGCTCCATTCAGCTTTCCATCCCTGACCAGTCTCCCAGTCCCTGCTGCGGAAAAAAAAACACCCCCACAGCATGATTCTGTCACCACGATGCTTCACCGTTGGGATGGTATTGGGCAGGTGCCTGATTTCCGACAGACAGAACATTTAGAATTGAGGGTAAACAGTTCAATCTTGGTTTCATCAGACCGGAGAACCTTGTTCCTCACAGTCAGAGTCCTTCAGATGCTTTTTTGCAAACTCCCAACAGGCTTTCATGGGTTTTGCACTGAGGATAGGCTTCCATCTGGCCACACTGCCATGGAGCCCACATCGGTGGAAGGCTGCTGTGATGGTTGTCCTTCTGAAACTTTGTCCCATCTCAATATAAAATCTATGGAGCTCATTCAGAGTGATCATTGGGTTCATGGTCACCACTCTTACTAAAGGCCCTTCTCCCATTCAGTCTGACCAGCTCTTGGAAGAGTCCTGGTTGTTCCAAACTCCTTCCATTTGAGAATTATGGAGGCCACTGTGCTCTTGGGAACCTTCAGTGCAGAATACACTTGTTTTGGTAGCTTTCCCCAGATCAGTGCCTTTATGAAACACTGTACATGCTCCATATACATGTTCCAAGAAAATAAAAAACCCAGCACATTTCATATTTATACATTTCATAAACAAGGGGGGGGGGGGGGGGAGACATCTTCTACTTTCCATATATCTAAAAATAAAAACACCCAAGTACTTTAAATTACTTACACATCATCTCTAAGACATTCCACTGCGTACACAATGTTGTCCCTTGTTGATGTCACACTGTGGAAAAACAAACGTAACAAATGGCTATCAGACAGTCTTCACACAGTAACTGCAAGAATAGCAACATTACTAGAACTATTCAAGGAAAAACACAAAATGTAAATAGCATTTATAAAAAATAAAATTTGATTTCTGTAGCACATCCCATGAACCTGTAACCCACAAGGCATAAAAACATTATTTAGTAGTTCAAAACACAAGTATAATGGTTCCTTGTGGCTAACTGATCTCAGTAGTTCGTCTAGAAATAGTTTCTCTTTTATTAAATTGCTAAAAAAAATCTCTCTTTCAAAAGTAATTTTCAAACACAAACCTTAAGCCAGCTCCAGCAGCTTCAAGACCACGGGTAATTTTAAAAGCGGAGGCTCCCTTAGTTGTCTAGAAATAAAGATTAGAGTAAATGAGATAGAAGTTTTGGTAAAATACATATGCCTAATTGATGCCATTGGCTCCTGCTGCTGTCAGTCACAGTGAGGTGAAAACTTGGGGTGGAGCCCAGCAGTGCTTTATGTTAATGGACACAAAGTGGGCCTCAGGAGCAAGCCCACACAACGGCTCCCATAGCAAATAGCAAGTGGCTTGCTAAGGGGGCAGAGGAGTCAGGAGAGCCTGTGCGGGACCGGAGAAGAGGAGTATCAGGGCTACTCTGTGTAAACCCATTAAAGTGCAGGTATGACATGATTGATATTTTAGTGAAAAAAAAAAAAAAAAAAAAAGCATTTACAATCACTTTAGGATTGATATTTACCAAGTTGGATGCAAGACGTAAAACGTGATTAACACCCAAATTGTTGGCGGTTTCATATCGGCTTCCTGCCTTTATAAACATTCCGATCCTAGAAGATGGGGCGTAGTTTTCTAGAGAGGCGACAACCAGCCCATTTGGCAACTTTGTGATCTGTAAAACAATGTGCAAGCAAGCATCATGAGCTAAAGCCGATAATAGATATATAAAATATCAAAACATAGAACCTGTAAAAGGACACGAATTCCCAGTCAAAGAAAATAAAAAAAATCTGTATGCATAATGCAGATTTACACCCAGAAAACCAGTAACAAAATGTGAGTACAACAGCTTACCTCAAGCTCCTCAGGAAGAAGACGAGCCTTGCCAGCAGCTTCAGGCTTTGTGGCTGCTTTTGCTGAATAAAGCCTCCTCTGTAATAAAAGTGTAATATTAAACATCAAAGGGTTTCGGTCGATGCTGAAATCTCTCTAACCACTAATAATCATGAAAATTTAAAAAATTAAACCATTTTCCATCTCAGGAGCAGTTTTGCCTCCCCCAGGATAACTATAAAAACAAATGACAAGTTACAACTTATTACTTTTGAAAGGGGACTGTGGAACACAAACTGGTTCACTTAGAGTCTCGTGCACCTGTGCATGGTAGGTGTGCTAAAGGCGTACACTATTCTGCACATGTACCACAGGAAGTATACCAGAAAAAAACACCCATAAAAAAGGAAAAGGAAATTTGTTTTGGTGGAAGAAACATACAAAGTCTCTTCTACTAAAAAAAAAACAAAAACACCTACACAAACTAGTTTTTCAACTTTAATTCTGCTTTAAAGCCTGATTCAAGGTATGATTGACCTTTCAATAGTTTGTTTGGACCAAATGAGCTATAGCCTTCACTAAAAACACTTGCTGTCAGCACTGTACAAACTGTATGTAGCATGAGCTACATACAGTATACAGAGCTATATCTTGCAGTGAAGTGTAAACTTCCTCCCCCACCAGGAAACAAAATTGAGCTAATCACTTCTCAGCCAGAGGAAGCTTTGTATTTTCTGAATGAATAAAAGGCTACCTCTGATTGGCTGATGTGGAGAGCTTGACATTATTCATCCGCCTCAGCCAAGTAGAGAAAGCTTTGTATTCATGCCACAGAGTTTTTACAGCGGTGACAGTAAACATACCTATTAATGAGTTTATTCAAACCTGGAATTAGGCTTTAGTGTCCATGTACACAGACCTTTAGAGGTTTTTAGTAGCAGTAGCGTTTACCAGCAGGAAAAAAAAACCAAGTCCAGAGCATCCAAGAGCAGCAGAAAGAGCATTTTGGCAGAAAAAAAAATGCCGACAGCTCCTAAACTCTACTAAATACCATTGCCCAGTGTTTAGCAGTTTTTTTCTTCATTGGTTGTCAATGAGAGTGCCGGGAAGCCGGCCGCCGCATCCTTGTCAATGGATGAGTCATCACCTGTCAGCGGGGTTCCCCACTGACAACTGAATGAAAAGCAAAAACATTTTGCTGGCAATATAAAAAAAAACAAAAAAAAAAAACGTATGGGGGTCTCCATCCCAATCCATACGAGGTCCTTTGGGTCTGGTATGGATTTTAAAGAGGCCAAAAAAAAAAAAAGTGCATGGGGTCCCCCCCCCAAAATCCAGACCCTTATCCGAGCATACAACCTGGCAAACCCACTGAACCATACCAAGCCACATGTCCTCAATATATAAGGGGGGGGGGGGGGGCCTACCCCCAAAGCACCTTTTCTCCATGTTGATGAGGACAATGGCCACTTCCCCACAACCCTGGCCACTGGTTATGGAGGTGGGGGATTATTGAAATCTGGAAGCCCCTATTCATTTCACCAAAAAAAGTGTAAAAGAAATAAAAACAAAAACACAGGTTTTTGACAAGTTACTAAAAAAAAAAAAAAATCAAAAACAGAAAAAAAAAAAAAAAGTCCCCTGGTGCAGATCCACCATCAATCATGACACCCGCCATCACTGCCGACCCAAAAAAAAGTAAATTAAACAAAAGAAAAAAAAACCTCTGGTCCCGACGAAGGCTCCTGCCGTCTGACAGCTCTTAAATAACGAAGGGGCAAGACCATCCAGTGACGTCACCAGGAGACCCCACCCACTTGACTTCACTGACCTGGGTCTTGTTGGGTCAGTGACGTCACAAGGGGGCAGGGTCTCCCGATGAAGTCACAGGATGGCTCCACCCCTTAGTTATTTAAGGGCTGTCAGATGGCAGAGCTGCCACATGGTGGGAACCTTTGTTGGGACTGAAGGTTTTTGTTTTAATTTTTTAATAAAGGACTTGGCAAAAATGTGTGTTGTGTTTTTATTTACTTTCTCCTCTGGCAGTCCTATGAGGCTGCATGACCCCTGACCCTCTGTCTGGACAGCGCCGACTGGCCCTGTGTTGATTACATGCACCCTCCCAAAAAAAAAAAAAAAAAACCTCTCTAGCACTACACACCCTGCATGTGCAGGGTGCCTCCTAGGACTCTGTACTACCAGCAAATGGAATGGGGACTGTGGAAGAAGGGAAGGATCAGAGAA
The DNA here is from genome assembly GCF_062004578.1 of Staurois parvus. Taxonomy (NCBI): domain Eukaryota; kingdom Metazoa; phylum Chordata; class Amphibia; order Anura; family Ranidae; genus Staurois; species Staurois parvus. The sequence continues at coordinate 1,867,144 of NW_028317948.1, read as the reverse complement.
GAGAGAATCAAACAGGGTTTTTTTTTTTTTAACACAATGATTAACCCCCTAGGTTCCAGTCAGTATAACCAGCATGTTTTACTGCATATACAGACTGATTTTACTGTTGTGGGTTTAGTAAGACTTTAGGCTGAGTTATGACAGTGAATTTATTGAGACAAACAGAACCAACTCGCTCTATCAAGGTGGAGAGAGTTTCCTGAGGGCTAAAGAAAGCGCTCTGTACACAGTGATTGCTGGACAAGATCAAAGTCTTTACCTCTTGCCACTCGGTTACAGTAGATTTACTGGTGGCAGGTGCAGGCTCAGCAATGTAAATAAATGTTGCAAGCTTGCTTCTGGTCTGGGGCATTCATGCACATGCCCCCAACTGTGTCCCACCAATGATTTATGGCCGAGACCTGCTGATTGTGCTGTGATTAACACAGCCTTAGTCCTGCGTTTACTAGCACAAGGCTCTGTAAACAGAGCAGTGATCTGGCTGTTTCTTCTCCCTGCAAAGCAGGGAGACAAAAAACAGCTAGATCAGTTAGTAAAAGCAGCACATATTACATGTGTTAGACACACAGTTAATCCTTTGATTGTCCCTAGGTGTTAGCCACTTCCCAGCATCATTAGTACAGTGACAGTTTTATATCTGAGCACTGTATTAGTGTCACTAATAATGTCAGTTAGTGTACCTCCCAGCGAGGGTCTGTTAGCGTCAGATTGTTAGCTACACTGTCACAGTCCCACTATAAGTCACTGATCACTATCATTACCAGTAGAGCTTCAAAGCTGCGTAAATTCAGTATATATGCCATCGTTTGTAGATGCTATAACTTTCAGACAAACCAATAATATAAACTTATTGGGATTTTATTTTACCAAAGACATGTAGCAGAATACATTTTGGCCAACATTTTTTAAACAATTTGATTTTTTTTTAATTGAATATGTTTTATATCAAAAAGTAGAAATGTTTTTCCCAAAATTTTTGGCCTTCTTCATTTATATAATAAAAAAAAATAAACCCAGTGGTGTTCAAATACCACCAAACGAAAGCTCTATTTGTGTTATATAAATTTAATTAGGGTAGAGTGGCATGACCGCGCAATTGAGGCTTTACAGGTGGACTGTTATTACACCTTTTCCAACTTAAGTGCACCATTTATTTATGGGACTGTATTATTTTTCACATTGAAATTTTAGGTTTATGTTATTACTAGCGCTGCACCATTTTCCGCATGTTTTTTATGTAGTCTGCAATATTATGTAAGCTGCTGGATTTTGCTTTTATGGTTATTTTTCAGCTATTACTGTAACCCAAGCGCGATTATTTGTGGTGTTTAATTTTGACCAGGCAATTACCAGTTAAAATAGTGCAGTGCTGAAAAGCAAAAAATGGCCTGGTCATAAAGGGGGTAAAACCTTCTGGAGGTCAAGTGGTTAAAGGGGAATTTCACCAATCCCCCTAAAAACAAAAAAAATCATCCCCACTTACCATTTAACTTTAATTCCGGAAAACCAAAGACATGCAATGTCTTTTCTGCAATAAAATACACCTACCCGTTTGCTCGCTGTCTTCTCCAACATGTAAACTGAGCCGTGCATACACAACTCAGCTTACGCTGCTGGGACAATCCCTGCAAGCTGGGATGACTGACTCCTGTGCATGTGTAATGTCATCCCGCACCAGCCGAAGACCAGCATCCAGCAGAAGATGCAAGGGGTGCAGACGGTTGAAGGAAAAAGTAAATTTAGCTCTGCTTTCACTACTTGTCACTTTTAAAGCTGAACAAACGTACTTCTCCTCCAACGGTGCAACATCCATGAAGTCCCTCGATACAATCTTCTAGGTGTCAGGTCCTAAACTGTCTTGATTGGCCAGCCAGGGAATGAAATTCATTCATTCTGGAAATGCAATGTTTCTTCTGCAGGCAAGAATCTGCCTGCTTGTGGAATTTATTTGCACTCCAGTTCTGCTTTATTTTATGATTATTACAGATATATTGTGTTAGCTAAAAAAAAAAAACTTTTAAATAAAGCATTTTAGTGTTAAATGATCCAACATGAATGCCAAAAAAGTAGGTATGCCAAATTCATTTTTATTTGTATAATTTACTTATAACTGTAAAAGGCTTTATTCACATGTGTGACCTGGGGGTGGGGGGTGGAGTACAATAAAACCTGGCCACCTTGAGCCATGGTTTTACTGCCTGCCTGAATCTAACATACAGCTGCAGCAAAACGTAAATACAATGTTGCCTTCAGCGGGCGATGTTGCTGCTGAATGCGTCCAATGCAGTTCTATGGGGCCGTGCAACAAATGTACTACAACTAGGTGCAATGCACATGACTGGAACACAGTAGTATGGCGATTAAATTAGACAGTGAAAAGGCAACATATCACCTCCACACTACCTGCCAAACACCTCTGAAAAGCGATATGAGCTTAGATCACTTTTCAGACAATCACCAGTTTCTACCACACATAAGAATGAGTCTTAGGCCTCATTCACACTGGGCTTACTATGCCATACACCCATGTTCACTCATACAGGTGCTCCATTCATTCTCGTGCAGGCAATTCCATTGATGTCAAGTCCAATATGACATGCTACTGGGTGCAGGTATGTTTCCTGAACACAGTACATATTTGGGGGGACACACCCACATGGATGTCATATTGGGACACAGTGGCTGTGCAGCTGCTGCCTCCTAAAATGACATCAATGAGGCTGCCTGCATGAGGATGCATAGAACACCTTGTGTGGGTAAACACAGCCCTGCATGGGTATATGGTATAGTACGCACACTGTGAATAACCCCCCTTACACATATATGCAGTGGCAAAAAAAAAAGTGGACTTTAACATCCAGCTGCTGCACATATGTGTCCATGGCGGCCTGAAGTTGTGTGCTGAGAGTACGCTCCCAGCACAATGACCAAGCTGTCTCTGACAGTCCTTGGTCACTGTTTCTGATTGGGAGCCTGCGGTACGGGCTCCAGATCATGTGACTGCTGTGTCAGCTAATCACATGATAGAGACGTTGCACTGTGTGAAGGAAGTGATCTGCAAGTATTAAATGTAGCAGGGTTTCCTGAGATCTGTAAATCCGAAGACATGCTGGTAGGTTAATTGGCTCCTGTCTAAATTGGCCCTAATATGTATATGTATGAATGTGAGTTAGGGACCTGAGATTGTACACCCCTTGAGGGTTAGGGACATGTGAATGTACAATATATATGTAAAGCGCTGCATAAATTAACAGCGCTATACAAGTACCTGAAATAAAATAAAAGATTTCATTCTCTTCTGCTCTACAAACCATGTGTTTGCCTTGCTGGGAATTTTATTAAAGCTGTAGTAGACTCTGCTAAAAGTAAAAGAGTCCCCTGGAGTGTTATACCACAATGTGCTAGCGTGCACTGCAGATTAACACATTATGGGGAGATTTACTAAAACTGGTGCACACAGAATCTGGAGCTGCTGTGCATGGTAGCCAATCAGCTTCCAGGTTTTATTGTCAAAACTTAACAAGCTGGAAATGGTTGTAAAGGCTCAAGGTTTCTTACCTTCATGAATTCTATACATGAAAGAAAAACAACTGTGTAGCAGCCCCCCCATCCCCCTTAACACTTACCTAAGCCCCATCCTGATCCAGCAGTGATGTTCACAAGAGCCTCGGTTCTCCGGGGACTGACACTCCTGATTGGCTGAGGCAGCAGTGGGAGTCACTGGTTCCCGCTGCTGACAATCACAGCCAGTGAGCCAATCAGGGGAGAGTGGGACAGGGCCGAGTTGACACTGTGTGTGAATGGCTGGTGAGCCGCGGCTCGAGTGCCTCCATAGCAAGCTGCTTGCTGTGGGGGCACACAACAGAAGGGAGAGATCAGAAGTGCCATCGGGGAACCCGAGAAGAGGAGGATCTGGGTTGCTCTGTACAAAACCATTACGCAGAGCAGGTAAGTTTGACATGTTTGTTACTAAAAACAAGACTTTAGTATCACTTGAAGTTAGAAGCCGATTGGCTGCCATGCACAGCTGCACCAGTTTTAGTAAATCTCCTCATGACAGACTATCAAGCAGAGCCCTCCAGCACTGAGCTGTCCCTGCTCCAGGAACTTCCATCGGTGCCTGATCTTCCTTCTGGGTTGGCGCTCTCCAGCCAGGCCGCGATGATGTCATTCGCACAGGAGTCACGATGGCAGCGCAGAGCGCACAATGACACGAGTGGCTGCGGACGATGTGAATGTTTCCTCTCCGGTGCACCTATAGAAGATAACAGCAGTGCCCACAGGGAAGACCACTAATACGCTCCCCTGCAGGTTCACAGTTCAACTCTGAGTTGATTCCCACTGTAACACACCGGACACAGGCCCTCCTCACCGTACACAAGGAGTGAAGGAACCGGTGCCCCCCCATATACACAGCACAGGGGTGACCTTCACTCTCCTCCATGTCATACTACCCATACACTCCTCACTCAGCCCGGCCTGTCACCGCCGACACCCCCTTCCTGTGTCCGGTCACCCTCCTCTGCCGCCCCGGGTAGAAGGGTCACCGTACACGGACACAGGGGGTGCAGGCCGCACAGACACGGAGCTCTTCACCCGACCTTTATCCCGCCCCCCCCGTCCGGGCAGAGGCCGGGGACACCACCCCCCACACTCCCCATATCTTACAGAGAGGACCCGGGCACCGTTCAACACCCTCATGACCGCTCTCTCTCCTTCAGCCGCTGACAGGAAGATAGGACGGTCACTTCCGCTTTCCCGGCATGCCCGGTGCCGCCCCTTTAACTCTCTCTGTTCCGCTGGGTACCCTGGTGGGTCAGTCATTCCCTGAGCTGGCACCGAGCCCCCTGTACTAGAGGGAGGGAAGAGGTCACCCGGGGGTACAGCACTGCTGAGACTAAACCACGGCGCCTGCTTTACTTTGTATTCTCGTGATTTCTGTTCAGGGAAATGGAAGTATTGCTGCCACTGAGTGAGGACTCCTGCTCGGGTTATGTAGGCTAGGCGCACATCATACGGGTGTGAACAAGTCCGTGCGTTTCCCATGCGTTCCCGCATGTCACGTGTAGGGCAGCCCATTTATTTCAACTACGGACCTGAAACGCACCAAAGTCCCTGAACCGGTTTCAAAATCATTCCACACCAAACCACATGGTGCTGTGGCACTGTGCTTCTTGGCATGCCTGATACTGTATCAGCTATGCATGGGTAAGGCGAGGTTTAGGCATGCATCAAATAATCCTGTATAATAATACAAAGAACTATCAATGTAGGGCTTAATTGATGATATATGTAATTAGTATTCATAACCAATCATCCACCAAAGGTGAGATGTCACATATGGATAACACAAATCAATGAAAAAAGTACAAATAAACTGGAAGTGCTGGTGCTTTGCAAGATGCCGGAACCCAGAAGGATAGAGAAAGTCCTTCACCTTCCAACCAATCACACAGCCTCCTAGGCCGGCCATACATGGATTGAAATACCACTGATTTTTCGCTCTGTAGGTCAATTGCACCGGACGATTTTTGTGGTTCCTCCCCTTTTCGGTGATCGGGCATGTTGGAAAACTCGTGAAAAACAACCGATTTTCGACTCGATGGTCAATACGTATGATCGTTTTTCCGAAAAGAATATGCTCGTGAGCTGTGACCTGGAAGGAACAGACGTTTCGCATGTTATATGGGGTGAACTTTAGGACTTGGTCGGCCGATTTTCGAAATCATTGATGGCACCATTGAATTACCGAGCAAACAATGTTTTCGATTTTCGGATGAAAAATAGTTCGGAATTCCACAATGTATGGCCTGCATAACTGGAGAGTTTGACCACCAGAAGGACTGGTTATCAGGCTCAGCTGATGTAGCAAGGACTGGCAGATAGGTCCCCCAGAAATTCCAGACAATGTATAAGAGATCCTCCGAATTATATAGCTCTTGATGTCTCCACACATTGTATACCCAACAGGGAAAAAGTAACTGCTTGGGGTAATATGTCAAGAATGCATTCATTTATTAAAAGTATTGCACTTACAATCAGCAGGATAAACATCAGCATGTCTGTATGAAAGTTTCCATCAAAATGGCCGCGGTCCAAAGCGGTGCATAGTTACATCACCCGTCGAGGCTCCACCTTATGGGTGCAGTGCATATTTATGTCACCCGTCGAGGCTCCACCCTATAGGTGTGGTGCATAGTAATGTCACCGGTCAAGGCTCCACCCTATGGGTGTGGTGCATAGTAATGTGACCGGTCAAGGTGCATAGTGACATCACTCGTTGAGGCTCCACCCTACGGGTGCAGTGCGTAGTGACGTCACCCATTGAAGCTCCACCCTAAGGATGGAGCCTCGACGGGTGATGTCACTTCGGACCGTTGCCATTTTCATGGAAAATCCTGCTGATTGTAAGTGCAATACTTTTAATAAATTAATGCATTCTTGACATATTACACTATGAGCAGTTACTTTTTTCCCTCTTGGGTATTCAATGTGTGGAGAGACATCTGCCATCTAAGAGCTATATAATTCGGAGGACCTCTTATACAGTACATTGGATTTTCTGGGGGACCTATCTGCCAGTCCTTGATACATCAGCTGAGCCTGATAACTGTGCTGTTTGGCCAGTCCTTTGGGAGGTCAAACTCTCTGGTAAAAGGCTGTGTGATTGGGTGGAAGGTGAAGGACTTTATCCTTTTAGGTTCCGGCATCTTGCAAAGCACCAGCACTTCCAGATTATTTGGACTTTTTCATTGATTTGTGTTATCTATATGTGACTTCTCACCTTTGGTGGATGATTGGTTATTAACCAATTCAATACCGGGCAATTTTACACCTTCCTGCCCAGGCCAGTTTTCAGGTTTCAGTGCTCTCACTCTTTGAATGAAAATTGCACGGACATACAACATTGTACCCAAACTAAAATTTTATCATTTTCTTCACACAACTAGAGCTTTCTTTTGGTGGAGACTCCTTCTCCTCATTGGCTGAGACAGAGGCAGGAGCCATTGGTTCCCACTGCTGTCAATCACAGCCAGTGAGCCAATGAGAAGAGAGAGGGGTCGAGCCGCTGCTCCGTGTGTGAATGGATACAGGGAGCAACAGGTGCCCCCATAGCAAGTGGTGGGGGACCCAAGAAGAGGAGGATCCAGGGTTGCTCTATACAAAACCACTGCACATAGCAGGCCAGTATAGACATGTTTGGTATTTAAAGAAAAAGTAAGCCTTTAGAATCACTTTAGTATACTGTAACTAAAGGCAAAACTTTTTTAGTTTTGGACAGAGTGGGGAGGGATTAGAAACACTGTCAGTTTTTATTGCTAAAATTCCCAGCTCACTTACCAGCCAGCCTGCAACAAACCGAACTGTCCTATCTAACAGTTCACGTTAAAAACAAGGGGTTTAGTGTTCACACATTTGCAAATATATGCATAAACTGCAGCAGCCACCTCATACCTGCCCTTAATCTATCCATTATTATATATGTGCTCTAACTCAGGAGACTTTCGAAATGTATGGAGTTCGGACTGCAGTACACTGGGGCGCCGTGACGTGGCCATTGCAGCTTACACATATCCAGTTCGGCTCCAGAACATTTTTTTCTTTTTCACAAACATGTAAAAATCAAAATTTTTGCCAATAGAATTACTTAATCTCCCAGAACATTATATATTTTCTGAAAACAGAGGCCATGTAGAATAAAAAGGTGATAGTTTTCACATTTTTACTTTCAATAAATTTAGTTTTGACAAAATATAGCAAATAAGCATTATCAGTTTCAAAAATGATTAATACAGGAAAAAAGAGGATAAGAGGCCATAATGAATACAAAGGGGTGCACACAATCCAGAAGTGTCCAGCTCTAACAGCTAAATTCAGGTAAAACCAAAGAAGAACAATATTCATCATCCCCTATGAATCATTTTGTTATCTCCCAGAACGGGAGCCCCCAGCACCTGATTCCTCAGGTGCCTGCCTCAAATACTCCTTCGAAACTGGTGACAGACTACCAGAGAGAAAGGAGAAGAAAGAGAAGAAGAAAAAGAGTCAGAAAAATAGGTCTGGAGCATGAAAACCAAGTGATATATATCACTCGTCTGCCCAGGGCTCCCACGTACTTCAAATCTACCCACAGTTTCGTGCAGTATGCTAACAGCATTCTCCTGCAACATAATCCAGACAATCTTCTTCGCATGGGTCACAGAAGGCTACTTCCAAGTCCTAGCAATGGTTATCTTTGCCCCCAGCAGAACAAAGAAAATCAAGCATGTCGAGGGGCATCCTTCACTGCTGCATTAAGCAGAGCCACCAAAGGAGTCTGAGGAATGAGCAGCTCTGTAGCTCTACGTAAAATAGCAAAGACACCATTCCAAAAGCCTCTCAACCGTGGACATTCCCACCATATATGAAACATGGATCCATTCCTGCCATATCCTCTGAAACAGAGAGGAGAAACCAATGGATACATTTTAGCTAACCGTACCAGCAGGTAAGTAGTTTAACATTAGCTTCTATCAAAGATACAATACATTTATAATACCAGAGTAGGATCTCAAAAAACGCCTATGCCAGACATCAATCTCAACCTATTCCCCAAGATCCTGTTCCCAGTCAGACATATAAGAAAACTTGGAAAGAGAATCCAGTAGCAGTCCATATATGAGAGAGACACCACCTCCTTGGCCAGTGTCCTGTGTGCACCACTTTTCGTATGGAGAGACCCTATATTAAGCCGGCTTATTGGGTATGAGGGACCGCAAAAAATGCGAGATCTGAATGAAACTAAATTGTTCCGTTTGGGGCACTTCTAGAACCTCGACACAATAATGCAATGTAAAGGGCCCTCTATGGGTAAAATACTGTCTAATCCGATATAGCCCCTTGTCTGGCCACCTTATAAATGCCTTAATTTCTGACCGATTGAGACAGCAGCGGAGCCAATATAGGCAGATGGTTCTGAGGGGGACACCAAAGTAAATAATCTAATGTGAAATCGGGGACTGCCATCCTCTCCATATATACCCAATCTGGTTTATTACTTCTCCTATACACCACTGAAAGTTGGGTCAATTGAGCTGCCTGAAAGTCCGGAAGTCCCAACCCAGTTCTGTCATAACTGTCTTAGGACAGAAGAGGAGGATCTTTTTAGTGAAACAATGGCCCTTGTTGCTCCAAACATACCTGATTACTGAGGACTGTAATTTCTCCAAAACCACATGTGGAACAAGAATGGGGAGAGACCAAAAGTAATACAGAAGTTGTGGGAGCAAAGTCATTTTTACTGAATGCAGTCTGCCCAGCCAGGAAAGAGTGTGAGCCAACCATTTTTGTAGATCTGCCTCAAGCTTACGAAAAAGTGGATAATTGAATCCATAAAGAGATTCCATAGCGGCTGTCCGCTGCACACACGGAAATACGGGGTATAAGAGTCACTCCACTCAAAGGGAAATGAATCCCAATGTCGGGTAAACAATCCTAGTGGAACAGAGACATTCAGAGCTAATGACTTAGTGATATTAACTTCCAAACCCGACTCCCTGCTGAACTCTCATAATAGGTGAACCACTTTGGGGGTAGAGGTTAACGGAGAGATAAAAAACATCAGAAGGTCATCTGCAAACTTGTCTGCTTGTGGACCGCAGCGTACCCCTCAGATATCTGGGTCTGTCTGAACTGCCACTGCAAAGGTTTCAATAGCCATGGCAAAAATTAAGGGAGGTAAGGGACACCCCTGCCGTGTACCCCGAGCAATCCTGATTGACTAAGAGTACTGTCCTCGCAAGCGAACCTGTGCTGACAGGGATGAATAAAGAGCCTGTAGTATGCCTAAAAAACATGGACCAAACTTCCAAGACCCTAAAAAGATAAGGCCAGGACACCGTGTCAAAGACCCTCTGTAAATCTATGGATAATATAAATCCTTACTAGGGGGGCCACCATCCCAGTGGGATTGCAGCAGGGACACTATATCAATCACTCTGTGGATCTGGTCTGGTCCGTGTCTCCCTGGTATGAAACCTACCTGATCGTAAGTCTCCTCCGAAAAGCACCACACCCTCCAAATGGAAGGAAAGGGTACAGAACATGCCCGAAAAGAAGGCAGATTGACCAACATTGGGGGCATAATAGGATACCAAGGAATACAGGTGGCCATCAATGGTCCCCTTAAAAAATAAGTATCGCCCATTAGGGTGCTTAAGTTCCATAAGTGGTGAAAAAAACGTCCGCTTCGAGAAAAAGATGGTGACCCCCCTAGTCTTATCTGAAACATTTGCGAGAACAAAATTTGGGAATTTAGTATTTATATGCGGGATGATAACTTCTGGGAAAATGGGTTTCCTGGAGGAGAACTACATCAACATGCTGCGAGTGGTAGTATTGAAAAAATTTCCGTCGTTTCACAGGAGAATTTAAGAGTGTTATGAGAATAAATTCCCAATTGCGAACCATTAAGAGGACACATAAAAAAAGGCCAAAGAAAGGACACGCTCAGTCAACATACCACCACTTACCACTCCCATACATGAAAACTGCTGAGCTCTGGACCAGCATGGACCCAGAGCCACAGGGAAAATCCTTGGCTCCTTGTCTGTGGACAAAAAAAAGAAAGAAAAACATATGAGAATAAAGTACAAAGAACATGGAAAAATACAATCAGACAATATACAAGAGTAGGGGAGGACTAGCCAGCCCCCACTATCCGCACACTGAGAAGACGTGGTCCACCAACAAACGACCACTTCCCATGCAACAGTGTCACACAAGGCACAATGGAACAGGTGGGGCAGCGTGTCACCACAGACCAGCCTAACAGCCACCATAAGAGTTACAACTATTCCTAAATTTCCTAAATAATATTCAAACAGGTCCATAAAAGTAGGCTCATCTCGCCAGAGACCCCCACTGCCACCATAATAGGCTGACCCCAGGGGACTCTGGGAATGTGCCTCCAAACTCCAGAAACCCCCAAAAGTAGCCGGGGTTCCCCCGAGTCCAGGAGGTAACTTTTACATCCTAAATACTTAGAAACCTGACCAAAATGCTTGGTCATAAACTTACAGGTGCTTCTTGAAACCAGTAAACCCCAAACAGGTGTGTGTTTTTTAAGGGCAGGACAGCTGTCAGCAACACATCCAATATCATCACACTGACTGGAGTCAAGGTTGGCTCACTCCTGGCTCCAATTAGCTCTGGGAGAAGTCATTAAGCTAGGGCCTCACATACTTTTTCCTCCCTGCACTGTGAATGTTTACATGTTATGTGCAATTAAACCATGGCAACATCTAATGTTTGTGTAGTATTATGTTCAGCAGACTGTGTTCTTCTATTGTTGTGACTTAGATGACGTTCAGAGCACATTTTATGCCCAATTCATGCAAAACTCCACGTAATCCCAAGGGGTTCACATACTTTTTCTTGCAACTGTATATTGTGTTTTTGTGCATTACAATTCTAAAAGTGTATTTTTCCCAAAAGATTTGCGTTTGAAAAATCGCTGCTCAAATACTGTGTGACATAAAAAATTTCAACACCCACTGTTTTATTCTCTAGGGCCTCTGCTTTAAAAAAATATATAATGTTTGGAGGTTAAAAGTAATTTTCTAGCAAAAAAAACCCTGTTTTTTCATGTGAACAAAAAGTGTCAGAAAAGGCTTGGCCTTCAAGAGTGGTTGATGTGGGGCATACGCTTCTAATGTTGGCTTTGAAAAGCCAAGATAATAGAAGCAATCTCACCAAATTACCCCTTTTTGGGAAGTAGACACTCCAAGATATTTGCTAAGAGGCATGGTGAGTATTTTGCAGATCTCAATTGTTATAGCAATATAAAAATGTGCCAAAATTACATAAATAGATAAATACTTGTACAATTCACCCCATAAAGCAACTATATATCAATATTCCAAAAGAAATTCAAAAAAATAATTCAAAAAAGTAAAAAAAGTCCCAAAAAAGTCCAAGCAAAATTAATATAAATCCAAAAAATTCCAAAAAATATAAATATATAAAAAAATAAATGAAACTGAGAAATCCTTCCAATCCTTCCTTTCTCACGATAAACCTCAAACAAAAAGAAAATATCACATAGTGTATTATCTTTATAATATAATGAAATATTCATGACAACACTCTGGTGATTATCCAAATAAAAATATAATTTATTGATTTATATTAATTTTGCTTGGACTTTTTTTGGGACTTTTTTTACTTTTTTGAATTATTTTTTTGAATTTCTTTTGGAATATTGATATATAGTTGCTTTATGGGGTGAATTGTACAAGTATTTATCTATTTATGTAATTTTGGCACATTTTTATATTGCTATTTCATATCTTCAAGGGTGAAGGTTTTATTTGTGCTATGGGGAATTAAGTTTTGTTATATATTGGTTTTTCTAATTTGTCACTTATTATACTTGAGGAAGTGGTAATTATAGATATAGATCTCAATTGTTGCCACAAGTTTATGGAAAATGAAGAAAGAAAACAAAAATGTATTTTTTCTTTTCTTTTTTTTTTCACAACCCTGTGACAAAAATGATATCTGTAAAATGCCTCTTATCAAATTCCTTGGGGTTTCTACTTTCCAAAAAGCGGTCATTTGAGGGGGGCGTTTGTACTATCCTGGCATTTTAGGGCCTCTGAAACTGTGATAGGTAGTGGGGAAGTGATGAGGAAATATGCCCCTTGAAAGCCTGGAGGTGGTCATTGAATTTTTGGGGGCCTGTATGTAGCTAGGCTGCCAAAAAGCCTCTCACTTGTGGTATCCCCCATACTCGGGAGAAGTAGGAGAATGTGTTTTGGGGTGTTATTCCACATATACACATGGCATGCATGAGCAATATATCATTCAAGTGGCAACTTTGTGTAAGAAAAAAAATTGTGATTTCCAAAATATTTGTGTCAAAAAATAAAATGTTCCAGGGACTCAACATGTCTCTCAGCAAAATCCTTGGGGTGTCCACTTTCCAAAAAGGAGTCATTTGTGGGGGGGGGGGGGGGGTTGTACTGCCCTGGTATTTTAGCACCTCAAGAAATGTGATAGGCAGTCAGAAAGTAAAAGCTGTGTAAATTCCAATATATATACCATAGTTTGTAGACGCTATAACTTTCACACAAACCAATTAATATACATGTATTGGGATTTAGTTTGACCAAAGACATGTCCAAAAAGGACATAAATTTTGTTTGGGTGCAGCATTGCACAACCGCATAATTACCAATTTAAATAGCAAAAAATGGCATGATCATGAAAGGGGTAAATCTTCAGGAGGGCAAGGGGTTATCACCACTGCATTTTTTATTTTTTGCTGAACAAACAAAAAAGACTGAAAAATTAGAAAAAAACTTTTTTCTTCGTTCCTGTTATAAAATTTTGCAAATAAGTAATTTTTCTTCTTCACTGATTTGTGCTGATGAGGCTGTACTGATGGGCACTGATGTGGCTGCACTGATGAGGTGGCACTGATGGCCACTGATGAGGTGGCACTTATAAGCTGCACTGATGAAGAGGCTCTGATAAGGCTGCACTGGTAGACACTGATAAGCGGCACTGATATGTGGCACTGATATGCGGCACTGGTGAACACTAATACGCAGCACTGAGGGGGTTGCACTGATAATCAGGACACTAATGATCAGTGCCCTGATTATCAATGTAAATGTGTGCTGTCACAAGAAAGCCAGTCATCTGATTTCCTTTCCTCAGACACTGCCAGCGCTGAGTAAATGCATTGCCAATAACTGGCATTTGTTTACATGTGATCAGCTGTGCTTGGACACAGCTGATCACATGGTAAAGAGCCAATGTCATTGGCCTGGCCTATTGTAGAACGACCAGTTAAAAAGCACACCAAAAACTCTGTGTCCTTTGAAGAATGGGGCACACTCGAAATGCGTTAGCATGTGCAAGCCCTTGTGGCATCTTCCCAGTCCATCTGGAGGCATGCACAGTGGTTTTGTTTGTGTGTTTCCTATTGGATATTTGTGATGAGCCTGTTCCTATGATCATTTTGTGAGCATAATCGCTTCAATTTTATCTTCCAAATAAATGGTATTGTGGTTAGTGTACTAGGGTGGTGCACCCTCTTTTGTCTTTCTGCAGAAAACGACCAAATAAATGATATCAATCTTGCACATTTAATTAAAAAGGGGCTGCTTTAGGAGTGGTAAGTTCAGACAGAAAAATACCTCTGCAGTCTGGAGAGATATTTTTTTGTTGATGGGGCCATTATTGATATTAAGGTAGTAGCAATGTAACCTATGTTATTTCATAAATGCATCTATAGCAGACATGGAGTACATTTCATGTGCGTGATAGGCAGGATAATGTGAAACAAGGACAGTGAAGAGAGAGTGAGTTTGGGTCACTCTTAAATCAAAGTCTATTAGATGAGCAGCCAGCTGGAAAGAAAAATGTCTTCCGTCTACAGTTGAATAGATTGAATATGAACAACGGGTCGACTAGCTTCCCA